>NW_016690228.1:2025617-2395072 GCF_001604755.1 Lepidothrix coronata | reverse complement strand
ATATTTAACATTTCCCTAACATTTGCCTTTGACCACAGGTCTCATGCCGTGTGTGTTGTTGCCACATGTACTTAGGCCCAGGAAACAGCCTGGAACGGGCTGCCCAGGGAGATGGTGCAGTCACTGTCCCTGGAGGTGTTTATAGAAAGACTGTATGTGCCATGGTCTAGTTGTCGTGGTGGTGTTCGGTCATGGGTTGGACTCAATGATCTCAGAGGTCTTTTTCAACCTAATTGATTCTGTGATTCTGAGGAGGGAAGCGGTGTCTCCCTCGACACTGTACTCGCTCTGACCATGTCTTCCTAAAGCGGACATGTCATCACAAGGGACAAGGCCTTGGGAGTTCTGCTCTCCCCTGCAGCATTCCCAAGCAGCCAGCCGGCCTGTCTGCCGCGGGGACAGAAGCCCTTCCCCCGCCGGGCTCGCAGGACAGAAGCTGCCGCTTTCCAGGCTCCTGCTGCAGTGGGTGGATCCCTGGGAGGTGCCAAACCCCTTCCCTTCCTCTTCCCCTTCTCCCCCCGCCTTCGTGGTGAGGAGGTGCCTGAGCGTGGCAGCATCTTCCCTTGGCTCATTGGAGTGGGGAGGAGGGGCCGTCGCCGCCTGCGGGGAAGGAAGGTAAGCTGCGGCGGACGGCGGGGAGGGAAGGGGAGGGAAGGGGGTTGGCTCCCCCCCTTCGCTGTCTTTCGATTCCCCGTGCGGCCGTCGGTGGGGAGCGGGGCAGGGGGAGGGCGCTGCCTGTGCTGGGCCGGGGTGGTGCTGCGCTCCTCGGGGCTGCGTCTCCCAGGCACCGGGTTTGGAAATGGCCGATAACGGGGAAGGCGGGGGCTGTGTGTCTGTGCGTGTGTTCCACTTCTGACAGGAGTTACGTTTGTGTGGTTGGGGGTGCCTGATGCCCGCAGGTGCACAGGAGTGTGATGGTGGCGGCACCTTAGGCAAGCTGAGCTTGGTGACCGTTTGTGGTTTTAAGGAAAAGAGAGAATACTTTGGAAACCAGGGACCGTTAGCTGTGTAGGAGACGGGCGGATTGAACCGTGTTTCCTTGTGGAGGGAAATTTCTGATATCGGTGGATTCCTAATATCGCGCACAGTTAGTAAAAAGATTTTACTCCCGGTTATGAACAGAGTAAGGTCTGTAGGAAGTCATGCTTGTGCAGCAGCAGAAACCATTTGGGCTGAACTGATGGTCCTTTCAGTACCTGAAGGGAACTGACAAAAGATGGGGCGAGACTTAACAAGAGAATGTAGTGACAGCACAAGGGGGAATGGGCTCAAATTGAAAGAGAGTAGGTTTAGATTAGATATGAGGAAGAAATTCTTTACTGTAAGGGTGGCGAAGCACTGGAACAGGTCGCCCAGAGAAGTTGTGGATGCCCCATCCCTGGAAGTGTTCAAGACCAGGCTGGATGGGGATCTGATGGGGCAACCTGGTCTAGTGGAAGGTGTCCCTGCCCATGGCAGGGGGGTTGGAACTAGATGATCTTTAAGGTCCCTTCCAAGCCAAACCATTCTATGATTCTGTGATTCTGTGTTGAAGGATATGAATGCAAGCATGGGGTAAAGGAAATGTGGAGAATCAATCGCCCTGCTGAATGTGGGTAGGAGAGGTAATGCTGTCCAGATATGAGAAATAAATGTGTCAGAATGATGTGGGATGTGAATGATGTGATGGACCATAAAGTAGCAGGAAGAGATTGTGTGGATAAAAAAAGAGTCAAGCATATGTATCATTGCTTTGAGAAAATAAAATTATAAGAGCTTTTGATTACGTCTGCCATAGACTGCAGGAGTTGGATTTGGATAAGAATATCACTTACTGGGAGATGCTATCAGGAATTATGTCACAGATGGATTTCTTTCTTAGATCATAGAATCACAGAATGGTTTAGGTTCAACTGAAAGTTCATCTAGTTCCAACCCCCTGCCATGGATGCCACTCACTAAACCAGGTTGCCCAGGGCCACATCAAGCCTGGCCTGGCACACTCCCAGGGATGGGGCACCCACAGCTTTTCTTGGCAATCTGCTTGTGCCCTCACCACCCTCTGAGTAAAGAATTTCTTCCTAACATCTAATTCTGTCGTCTTGTAGTTTAAAGCCATTCTGCCTTGTCCTGTCACTATCTGCCTTTGTGAAAAGTTGCTCTCCCTCATTTTTTAAAAGGCCTCTTTAGGTACTGAGAGGGCACAGTGAGATCTCCCTGGAACCCCATCTTTTCCAGGCTGAACAACCAATAGATGCAGATAACGGCATCATTTGGGCATATAGTGATCCAGTTGATCTTACTGGATTGGTAAACTTAAAACTACTGTAAGCTTACCAAATGAGCACTGAATTGTTTTAGACTTGCTCTCAGTAAGCAGTGTGGAAAATTCCAGGAAGAGCTGGTTTATTAATTTGTGATCTTGTATCTTGGACATTTTAAAATAAATAGAAGTAAAATAGGTGACTAAACAGAGACAGGTTTGAAGTTCTCAATTTCAGATGGGCAAACTTAGAAAAATCAGAAGGATTAATCAGTGATGTTGTTTGTACAGGAATCCTGAGGGCCCTAGAAGTAAAGAGGGTTCAAAGCAAATTCTACCTTGTGCCAAAGGTAGAATCTATTTGGAATTTATAACCAAAAAAAGAGAAAAGATCTAATGAAAACAACTTCTGCCCATCTCAAAAAGGATTTTAGGAATAAAGAGTAGAAAAAGGATAGTTAAGTAAAATAAAAATTAAGAGATAAAGTGCAGTTCTACAGTGAGAATTGACATCAATAATTCTCAGTTAGTTATAGACAATTGTTTTTTAAAGCTTCTTTAATCATGTAAGTAAAATAGATAGAAGTGTAAGATAAAAGCAATAATAGAAGTAAAACCACTGAGTGATAAAGTTGAGATAAAATGACCTTGGCATCATGATGCATGTGATCTGTTGCAGTTTGGAGGAGACTACTCCAGTGGTAGAAATAATATTAGAAGCCCACACTTATACCACAAAGAATAACATTTTGTCTCTTAATTATTTTTAAGAGTTGGGAAACCTCTATGTATTATATCTGATCCAATGCTCTTGCCACTTAAAGTTCAGCAGTTCCACTATCAGAAGACTGTTAAATACAGAAATGGACAGATACAGAGTCATTTACTGATAGAGGAAGTGGGCTTCATATACACATTCTATTTATAGAATTTATATAGGGAGATTGTATCTCTTTTCTAACATACAGTATCTTTGTGTGCAGACAGCTATAACTATAAAAATATTTAAACTATCAGAATTCTTAGCTCTGGGTATGTAATACCTGTGATGTGTGTGTATTTGTGTGTGTATACATATATATATGATGAATTTTTTTTAGATATGCACGTGTGTGTGTGTTTGATGTATATACCTCTATATATGTGTGTTTCACGTGTATACCTACGTAAATTCTGACTTTGTGTTGGGGAACGATTTTGCCATCCTCCCACTCACCCAGGCATTGCATGCTGGGTTCATGGGAAGTGCTCTGGCAAGTGCCCAATGTTACAGAGATGCTCCAGCCAGATTTGTGCTGGAGCTGTGCTAGACATCATCTTGAAAAAGATCTTGGTGACTCAATATGTAGCCTTCTTAGGTGTAGGCAGGAGACTGTCACAGACCACGGCTCCAATGTGCAGATTGTGCTAAACTGAAGTAAACAAGGAATGTAGGAAAGAAAGCCAGGTGTGGTTTAGTAATGTTTATGTTTATGTTTTTGTTGAGGTTTAGAATGTTTAAGAAGATATATTTTATAAATCAGAGCACTTAGTCTAAGGATAGAATGACCTTCTGTGGACATCTAAGGAGGGGCTTAAAAGTTAGAACTGTAGAAACTATCAATATTTCTTCTTTAACAGCTAGGACAGACTGTGAGGTCAAAGGACAGCTAGACCTGATGTATGGCTCAGCATTTGGCTGGTTCAGGTAACTGTAGGCTGCAAACAATTTAGGCTAGGTCAGATCTACTTAGAGAGAGCATAACAAAATGTGTGCATTTGCATGCTGTTTTTCTGCTAATGTAGTATAGTATCTATGATTACATAGTAACAGAAGGGATCTTTCCAGGCATGCAGTTCCTATGGCATGGAACTGATATTCAGTCAGGCTTCCACATGCAGGTACAATGGCACCTGACATCTGAAGTTTATATGTGGTTTATCCTGAACAACTGCATGACCTGTTAGTGTTTCTTAAGTTCCTAAAGCTTTAATAGTTTCCGCACTACAATTCTTTAACTTTGTTAAAAAAATAATAGCTGTTTCTTTCACATATTTACTGCATTATTTTGAATTGTTTCATTCTGTTACATGGTCAATATTTTTAATAAAATTCTTTTAAAATCAAGTCTTTGAAATAATTTTTTTCCCCTAAAGCCAGTTCCTTGAACTTTCATATTGGAAAGTCAAAATGAAGAATAAGTTTTCAATTCTACCAAATCAGTTGAATGGTAAAAAACATTTTATGTAGCATTTAAAATAGGCAAGAGCCAATGGTTGCATCAGTTGTATTTTATCATGTTTGGTGTATGTATAGATTGCAGGAACTGAAGTGTATTTATAGTTTGGCTAACAATTCAGCAAAGAGAAAGAACTTTTCAAGTTAGTTTTCTGAAAATCTTAGATCAGCTACATAAAAATTGTGGACAAATGTTTTTCATTAGTATCTCAGGTTATATTTCAGTTAAATTAGACTACATTAGGTTAGACACGGGAATGACATCCTGTTGTCAAGAGACTGTCTGACAGAATGTTTGATTATTTAACAAGATTTTTTTTTTCTTCTGTTGTAAAGATTTTCCTTCTTGTGGGTGATGATGATTTTTTTTCAGTTGCTTCCATTTTTGTTGCTGGCTGGTAAACAATCCACCGTTCTACATCAATGATGGTGATAAACAATTCTAAAGTGGAAAAAGTAATTGGAATAGTAATGAGAAAAATAAAGAAACTTAATATGAGCACTTGTCTTACCATCATATAGGACTTTTAATAGTCCTAAGTGACTTTCTAAAAATCAAATTAGACAAATTGTCTTGCTAGCCCAAAATCCCAAGGTTAAATTTTTTGGAGGTGAGTGGAAGGTGTCCCCAGGAATCTATATAAGATTTTTCAAAGCCATTTTGTCATTTAGGGCAGAAATTTCACACCAGACCCTAACACTTATTTTTAAACCATTGGAAAGTTGAAAAATCATGCCCTCTGTTTTCTATCCCATTTTCTCACTTCTTTCGAAATGTTTTCCGCTGATGTATTTGCTCTTCGTTGCAGGCGTATTGAACCTCTACTGAAGGATATTGCTAAGTGTGGGTAACAGGACAGTGTTCCCACTGTCTTCCTTGCTTTTCATGTGCCCATGTGTTACTTACATCTTGTCCTTCACTGCTTGTATTCATGGCAACCAATTTTTGTTTGGGGGTGATGATGATACTGGAAAGAAGGGCTTTGCAAATAGGCTTCAATCATGTAGCTCCAATACAGCATACTGCATGTAGGTGAACCTCTGAAAACTTCAGTAGGGTCATGCTGGAGGTGCATCCCTGGAGCCGACAGGTGGAACTGGATGTCATGCCAAAAGAGAGGTGGTGTCTGACAACATGTTTCTGACTAAAGTTTTGCCTGTGGAGATTGAGACAATAAAGCTGTTTTATCTCAAATAATTTTAATTACATATTTCTCTAGCAGTTGCCTACCTTGCAAGGTCAAGGATGTCAGCCTCTTAGACTAAATATTCCTGGCTTTAAGAGTTTCTTGGATCTAGCTTCTAAACTGCACGTAGATTTTCTCATGCAATTAGTAGGCAGACAGTGGAACTTGCATCCAGAGCCAAGAATTCACAGTCTGGTGTCATAAAGCAAGAAGGGAAGAAGAGAAGATTATGCTTTAGTTGGAGTCAGCAGTTTTTCAAACAACCAGTTGCTGTTTGTCAAGGTCTGCAATTTCTTGGTTATGGAAAATGCTGCATCAGTGGAGGAGTGAATGACAAGCTGAGTTCTGTCAATTTATTGTCAGCACTAGATGAAGTAGTGACATTTCACAGAATCAGAGAATCACAGAATATGCTGAGTTGGAAGGGAACCACAAGGATTAAAGTCCAACCCTTAGCCCTGCACAGCACCATCCCAAAGACTCACATTATGTACATGAAAAAGGAAGATAATTTTGAAAATATTCTTCCTAGAAAGGAATCTCACCCGTTCAATCAGAGCACATGTTGGCAATATTTCTGTCTTATCTCTCCTGCAAAATTGCTTGGACAAAGTAGCATTATGTCATGACTACTTCAGTAGGAGACTGCTGAGAAATCAGGAATAGAGAAAGTTAGGTTCCTTTCCTAAAAGTCTCATCAAGTTGCATTTTTTTCTGTGACTTTTTCCTTTTCCTAGGCCTGTGGTTAGAGTTCTTGGGGAAGAAGCTGCAGACAGACCTTTGATTTGGCAGATGAGACTCATAAATGCTGAAGTTAAGTGGGAGGAAATACTTAGTGGAGTTCTGAAAATTTTTGTTTGCTTGCCAAGTTCCTAGAGAGAGAATCTACAAGAATGTTTACATTCTAATGAGTCAGTGAACCAGTTTAAATATTTAGGGTTAAATGGTCTTAGACTGCTTATAGAGCTTGGCTGTTAGAATTAGTATTTTTATGTTCCTTAACTCAGTCTTATCTGGACTGCAGAAGCATGTGTGATTTACCCAAAGATCTGTTATGGTTGGACTGAAACGAGGGTCAGAACTACCAGATTCCAAGACCTAAACTCAGACTGCCAGAGTATGCTGTACAGATTCTTAATTGTTCTTGGATTCCAGATAAGAGAATTGTGAAATTTTAATATAAATAGTTTTGTATCAAAATGCTGTGCACTTCCTCAAGAAGTGGATGTTTACAATAATGATGTTTTTTCCTTTAGATCTGCACTTTAGAATTTTTTTTGCGGGAATGCAGCTAGTGAAAATTATATAGAATTTTAATACATGGGAAATATTTTTTGCTTGCCCTTTTACTTTCTAAACTAAGCATTGCATTTTTTTTTTTTAGATGTAGTGGCTAGCTATTTTAAAGTAAGGCTTTTTAGCAATTCTGTGAATATTGTTAGATTTAGTAGATGAATGAACCGAATAACTTGTCTGAGATAGCTAGGATATGTTTTTCTTCTGTACCTGATTTACTCAAATATACAGGGGTTTTCTCTTCATTTTGATGAAAATACTGTTTTTTCCGTGCTTCACTCTGCATATACAATGGTTATTTTTCTGGAGGGAGAATTCTTACAAGTAGGCAAATATGAATCATCACTAGTATTTTAAAGGTATACAGATAAGAATAATACTTAAACAGGTGTAATATTATTTTTTTTGTCTGTCTTTATTTTGGGGATCCCAGGGTGAATATGTACTCTTAAATCAATTACAGGTTTTTAGAAAGAACACCTTTGCTTATGCAGACATGTGGCAATCAGTACATACTTGTATTAGAATACATGAATTCGAATAAAAGAATAAACTGGTATAATTTGAGTCACCCCACGTACTCCTATGGTGTTGCTCAGAAATAAGGTGTCTGTGTTTGCAGAGCAAACTGAAAATGGAGTTGCAGGGTAATTTTCTCGTAGTTATAGAGAAGATAAAACATAACTTTTGAGTTGCGAGGACATAATTGATCTTTATTCTTGAGAAGTCAGGGCAGAACTGTCAGCATCTTTGTGGGGACTGAAAAGTAGTGAACTGGAGCACCTTTTATTAAGTAACTGAGGTGATTAGAACCTAATGTACCTTTCTTTATACTAACAAATAATGTGCTTTTAAAGTCAAACCGTGCTTTTAAAGTCAAACCATGCTTTTGTCTGAACAGATGCAATTGAAGGGAAATATTAGAAATGGAAAAATCACAGATATCAGTTATGTATCAAATGGCCTGAGGAAGAAAATGTGGAATTCTACATTTATTTAAATTAGAAAATCAGTTGTTAATAATTATTTCTTTGGGGGCTGAGCGTAGGCTAAGGATGGCCAAGAAGTGGGTACCATATCAGCGTTGCTGGGCAGTGCTGTAAATTGATACTGCAAAATATTGGATAGCCTTGATAATCAGTTTCGCAGTAGGACTACTCACATACTTGAAATTAAATGTTTCAGAACTTCAGTTCAGTGGTACAGTCCTGCTCAGGCTGTGGTCATGCCAAAGGCCTTGATTAGATGAGTTGTTTCTAGTTTAAGCAGAGAAGATGTACACAAATTCTTGTGCAAGTAAGTTGTTGGAGAAAATAAGAAAATAACAAATGGCTTAACTGCAAGAGCTCAACAGGTTACTCTGTTTGCATGAAGTTGCAAAGCATGGTAAATGGCTGGCTGTGTTTATTTAGGGCTCTGCTCGGTTGCACCTGTGTAACTGCCTGGTGCCATTTAATTCTTAGCTGCTGTTCCAGCTTGGCACAGATACCTTATAGGTCATGTATCATATCTGCCAGCACTGTTTGGTGCTGGGATCCCCAAGGTTATCTCAAAAAGCAATAGGTGCTAACCTGTAGGCAACTGTATCAGCCCTTTAGTTTCTCTAGTTGAAAGGGAATATAACTTAGCTTCAAGTTATTTCAGTTTGGTTGCGTGTCTGAGCCTTAAGCTCAAAGTCAACATGGACAAGAGAGTAGCTGGACTTTCACACGAGCTGAATTTATCATTTCATGTCCAAACTAAGTGTATGAAATACACTGTGTGTATGTAGATTTGTGAGTTTTGTTAAAGAGTAAGCTTAACAGTGTGCATATTCAGTATAGCTGAGCTGCAGCAATTATTTGGGGGTTTATTCATTTTAAGTAAATAATTTTTTTTGTTTATTCAGTAAATTAAATTATATTTGTTAAATCATTAACATTTATAATACTTAAATCATATGAATTTCATGTATTTTATGCCCTTGGCTTAGGTCTTATGGCATGAAGTCTTACATAAGAAACACGTTGAGCAGTAAGTTAGGTCATTTTATGTAGCTGCATTTGATACTCCTTTTAGCATGGTATTCCTCTGAAAAGTAACTCAGTAAGTTGGTAACTGGTTTATTGGATGTTATTTTGCCTGTAGTCAGAATTTTACAGACATGTAATTTTAAGTCATTATTTTCTGGCAATATTTTCTGAAGTAGAATGAATATATTAAGAACTCTCAGTAAACCTGAACAGACCCAAATATTTTTCTAACATTGGTTTTCAGAACGTAACTGGAATAAAAACATTTGAAGGCTTAGGCCAGAAATTAAATACTCTGGCCAGTGTGCTTTTTCTTTACATAAAGAAATGTCTTGAAGAATTATGTCAGCAAGGTTCTCAATACTGCAATAAAAATACATTGGAGTATTGTGTTCATAAAACATCTTTCTTTCCAATCACAGAATGATTAGTTCTACTACTTGTTTTGGAAAACCTGTTTTGTCCAAGAATTAATATTTTATGAAAGAATACAGAAGTGCAGAGTCTGTCTAACTGGTAATTGTACAGTTGAATATAAGAGCAGAACTGAGTGAGCTTTTTATTACTTGTTTTCTCATTCCACAGAATCAAGTAGCTCTGGCTTAATATTGAGCCAGTGTGTATAGTTTCATAATGTAGTTTTGCAGCAATATGATATGGTGATTTTAACCACAGTTCTCTCTCTGCAGGGGGACACAAGAAGAAATCCATATGGAGGATGAACCTCCTCCTCAAGAAGTCAGTGCCAAGGTCAGAGTGTGAATTTGTATTGAGAGTTTTGTACTGCTCTGCTCAAAAGGGAGAAGCTTGGTTCCATTTAGCAGTAGCTTAGTAAATGCTAGTAGCTTTCAAGACGGGCACAAAACAAAAGCTATAGGTAGAAGAAAGGATACTTGCAAAAAAAAATCTTGCTTAAGTGATCCACAAAATATTAGAAGAACAATATATTCACATGATTCAGGTCTGTGTCCTAAGATTCAGATCTAGCTCTGCCTTTCATGACTTCATGCAATATAATGAGGGAACTGATCACTTATGGGATATAAATATTGGCAGGCTGATAGTTCAAGCTGTTTTTCATTTTCTTGAAACAAAATATAATGGAGAAGTGTGTAAGGGGAGAAAGTATTGAAAGGTGAAAGAGTAACTCTTACTGAGTTGAATGTAACTAATAATTCCAGAGGCATGATTTAGATTATGCATATTTTTTTGTCTGATAAAGTTTTTGTTATTTCTTTTGTTAAAAAAATATCAGTATCATAAGTATGTCCTTGACTGCTTATTATAAGATTAGTTAAGGATTTTTTTTTCAGTGTATTATTTTAGTGTTAAGAAATGCTACAGTTTGGGGTTTTTTTTAACCTACTAATTATAAGGGTAGGACTTGAGTCCTTTCTAGAAGGAAGTTACAGAAAAAAACTTTTCTATTTAAAATGAATGGGTTCTGACCCACTGAGCATTTGGAATTTAGAGCCCACATTGTAAAGAAATCAATATATTATTCTAGTAAAGGAATCTGTACAAATGAAGGACATCCTGACTGTCCTTTTGAACCTCAGGCTTCACCAGTCTTGAGCAAAAGTGGGATGCAGCTTTGGTGATGCAATTGGAAGAGCAGTCTGTGATGCTCTCAGTATCCATTATCATATTTTAAGAGGGCTGTAGAATTAATGCTAACCTCTTGACATAAAACAAATTATTCTGCAAACAGCAGATGAATGAAGACTGATTCCGTATGGATTCTGGTCCTTCATCTCTGATAAGCCTTCTATGCGTCATGGAGGACAGCATTTGCTCGGATTAGCTTGGACCTACTTGCTCGCTGACTTATTTAATAACATAATGTCTGTTTGTCCAACTGACTGCTGCCAAATGGATTGTGTCAGCAGAATCTTACTTCCCTTTCACTTGCAAATTTGGCTGAAATTGGTCAGTTATTTGCTGTGAGGAGATGGAGAAAGAACTGGTGTGATCAAAACCACAACCTTTTTTTTTTGTGAAGATGACCAGTCTTCCTTTCCTCTTCTCAGAAGTATGTAATAAAGAAATGTGTCATTAGGTGATATTTGTTTCTTTAAAATTAAAAATTTCCTTTTAATTCAGGATTAATTTAGGGTTTATATTTTGACTTTCAAATGTTATCTCTATTTCTGTGTATTTTTTCATAGTAAGTGATATTGTTATGACTGACATAACATGCTTCAGACTCCAAATTAGAATTTATTCACATCTTTGTTTCAGTCAGAGGTAGAAAAAAATATGTACTGTAATAGATCATTTTATAAGTCTGCTTGAAATAAACTAATGATACAGTCCTCACTGTTATGTGGTAAAATACATCATACCTGTGATAGGTAAAATCTATTCTTGCTTATCTTCTGATTTGGCAAGTAAAGTTTTTTTCCCTCACGTGGAGAGCCTCTTTCAATTTCAGTGAAGAAAATTTGATCCACACTCCATGCAGAATTTGTTATTAAATGTTGATACTGCAGCATTTTTCTGCTTTATGCTATACCAAAGCAGTAGAAATGTTGCATGAGATTCAGACATTAGCTTGACTAGTTTTAATGTTGGGACAGATCTGTTACTCCTTTCCTTTAACTGTAGACTTATAATCTGTCCTTGGATAAGCTTGGAAATGTTCAACTGTCTATTTTATTAAAAGTCTACTTACTTAAAATGTAAATATTCTTAGGAAGTTCCCAAAGACTCAATACTTGTTGAAACACAGAAGTAAATTTCAGAGGTAAAGGCAAAAACTCGAGAAACTTTTTTCTTTCTCAAGTTTCCATTTTCAATGCATAAAAACAAAAGTGCATATTTTTCAAAGATAAGTATATTCTTGTGCAGACTTTTTTTCTGGTTTCTTCTTTTAACAGTAATTTTAGCCACAGAGGAAAATACACCAATTTCAAGTTCTGAATATATACTTTATAGTTTATATTAGAATACTGTACATTGAGTTCTATAAGCTAGCAGTCATGTTGTATGAATATAATGAAATGATGACCTCTCCATTTAACTTCTTCTATGGTACTTTTCTCTATGAACATAGATCCCTTCTTTCTACATCATGATATGTTTTGTTTATTTTAATGTCTTCCTTTCACGTATTTTTCTAGAATTAAAATACTGATTTGTGGTTGAAAAAGGAGGTAATGGTGTTTCTCTAATTTTTTGCTGTGCAAAAGCATATATTTCCCTCTGTCTAGGTATTTGATAGCATTTTTTATAATACCAGGTCTTGGAGGCAACATTATTGTCAGCCCTGAAGATGCTGGATGTTGGGAAATGGCCAATTTTTTCTCTCTGTTCCCAAGAGGAGCTCAAGTTAATTCGTCAAGCTTGTGTATTTGGCAGTGCTGGTAATGAAGTGTTGTATGCAACTGAAAATGATGAGGTAATTGTCCAAGAGTGTGTATGAACATGGCATGTTTAATCACTTATGTATCGAGTTATTCTGCAAGCCAGTACTATGATAGTATACCTAGAGAAAGTTTCATGCAAAATTGTCTGATTGTTTTTTTTGCTACTAAAACATTTTGAGTTTAAATTAATGGCTTCCTATCACAATCAGAGGATAAGGAGAAGATGGAGTTTGACATTTCTTGCAAGTGCATAGTGACAGAATGAGACATAAACTGGCAGATGGGAAATTCTGATTCAGTACTAGAAAATAAAAATTACCATAAGAGGGGTTAAATCCTGGAGGGGTTGTGGAATTTTTTTCCTTGGAGATGTTCAAGAATTGACTGGACATGGCCTTGAGTCAACTGATCTGTTTAGATCTTTGTTGAGCATTGTGGGTGGACTAAATGACCTTTGGAGGAGGCTCCATTCCAACCTAAATTATAAGTCTGTGATTCTTTTATAACAGGTTTTTGTGCTTGGCATGAACTGCAGTGGGTGTTTGGGAACAGGAGACATGCAGAGTACTATTGAACCAAAGAGGTTAGATTCCCTATGTGGCAAAAAGATAGCCTGTCTGAGTTATGGAAGTGGCCCTCATGTTGTTCTTGCTACAGAAGGTAAAGTATTATCTGAATATTGCTTTTTCTGATAGTCCACTTTAATTCATTCACAGATGTGAAAGGTCTGTACTGGTAACATAGAGAGAGAATTGTGAAAGGTATTCTGAGCTGTTAAGTCCAACATATTTTCATTGGTGAATATGACATGTCAGCTAGCTTTGTTCGTAGCTTGTTGTCTTCAAAAGTTTTTCAAGCTCTACTTTGATCTTGTAACTACTTGAGGATGGGGTTTCTTTCACTTTTCAGTTGTTTGGAACTTCTGATTGCTTTTGAAATGCCTTAGTGGCAATATTATGCCCATATGTTCTTGTGCCAACACTGTTCTTTAGCTAAAATTCATCTTTTCTCTCCAGTACCTACTTTTGGATGTGCTTTTAAGACCTGTTATATTGCCTCCCAGCATTTTGTTTCCTGCATTGACACTATTATCCACATCGTGGTAGTGGCTCCTCTGTTCATAATTAAGTACATTATTGTCAAAGACGAATTATTAATATTGTGTTCCCAGTGAGGTTCTGCTAGAGCCTGCCTGATGATATTCACATTTGTCTCTCTTTCTACATTAATAGAAGTGTTTTTGAGTAGTCTAGATTAGATGACTAAAAGTAGGTGAGGGGAATGATGCTGTTAATGTATTCTTTATATTCAATTATGTTTCACCATTTTCTGTAGTCCTCATGGCAGATCATTCTGCATCCTTTTTTATATATGTGTCTGTATTATTCTGAGCTCTGTTGCTAGCAGTTCTCACTGATACACTCATACTTCTTGCCCAGATGATGAAGTATTGCAAAAGAGCAGGTTCAGAACTGATCCCTGATCATTTTTACCCATAACTCCATTCACTTGAATCACTTCCATTCAGCATAGCCTTTTTTAACTTACCTTTCAGAGAACCATTATGTGTTTCACAATTATTGTGTTAATTATTGTCATTTCCAGTATGTTTCTGTGTGGCTGTTTCACTGAAATTTGTATTCACATGTTGGTCAAACAAAGAAAATGTTGTTGACTTTTTACAGGATAAAGTGATCAGATTTAGCCAGATATTATAGAAAAATATTGGTTTAGTATAGCATATTTTGCCTTTATAGTTCTGAGGGAAATCTTCTTAGGGATAAGGAGTTTGGTGATCTCCTTAGAAATCTGATGGAGTTGTATATCAAACCCAGCTCTCCTGGAATTATGGCACAATTTGGGTTTAGAAAATGATGATGATGATAATAGACAAGATGAATGTGGGACAGCTATTCATCAAGTCCTGCACTACTGTAGCTAGAGGACACTTGATTTAAAACAGATAAAGGAAAGTGAATATGAAAAGGTGTTAAATTCATAGATAAGAGGCCAATATATGTACATTAAAGAGATTTGGAAATACCTTGTAATATCTGTCCTCTAGTGATTGTCAATGCTTGGGAACTGCAAAGAGTGACCAGGCTTGTGTTTCCCTTAAACAGGAGCTTTTTTTGCTATTACCAGTTGGAGACAGAATTTTGCACTGGGTCAGCCATTGGTCTAACACAAGCAGACATATCTTGCAGTCTTAATTTTACTAGCGTGTTTTTCAAAATACAGGACATGAATAATATGTTTAAATAATAAGTAAATAATATAATTTTTATTAATAAATAGTAGTAGGTTTCTCTTACAAGCATCCTCATGCATATTGTAAGCTTGCTATTTGAATTTTCCAAAGTGGGAAACAGTACCAGGGCATAGACAAGAAACTTTGATTGTCGGTAACAAAGAAATTGAGATGGGAACTTTTATTTTCTGTATTGCACCATCCCTTTTCTTGTAGCAATGTTTTCCTTTACTATGATTATGGTGATACTATCCTTTTGCATTTGTGTTTAACGCTATGTGAAGGTAGCACTGATATGTCCATGGGCTGAAGAGCCCCAAAGGCCATATATATATTTATACACTTCAATATGTGTATTGTTATTGACTTTGACTTCTCAGTTTGTAGTTTTACATTGTGTACTTACTGGAAAAATAGAGATTTTTAAACCAGCTCTTTGCATTTTTGTTGTAGAAGGAGAAGTGTATACATGGGGTCACAATGCTTATAGTCAGCTGGGCAATGGTACAACAAATCACGGTTTCGTTCCCTGTCAAGTCTCTACTAACTTGGTGAACAAGAAAGTTATTGAAGTTGCCTGTGGCTCTCATCATTCTATGGTGTTAACATCTGATGGAGAGGTGAGAATAGCGGGAGTAAATACTTATTTTCTCGTAATGAAACTCACATATGTGAGAAACAGGAAAACATTCTGCACCTAGAGCATTAAAGCTTGCTTTTTGCTGTCTTCACTGTGCTGATGCAACACAAATGTTTGATAAAAATTGATTTAAAGTGCACGGGGAATATTGGTTTTTGTGCCACATCTTCTTGTAATACCAAATTATGATTTCTTTGTAGAAGGAAGCCAGTTCCTTCCTATGTTGCATTCTACTGTAAATGCTTAATGGCATTAAAGCTGACATTAATGTAAATTACATTCATATAAGGAATTCTACTTGCCAAAGTAAAAAGTTTCCTGTCATGTACTCTGAGGTGCTGTTTGTGCGAGTTAGCCATTCTGCTTTGGGTTCTGGAAAACTAGAAATGGATTGTTCCAGCATTAATGCAGCTGTCATGTTGCCTCTTACCTTTGAGTGGAGGAACATAAAAGAATGGGATATATAAATATTTAGATAGGCGTATTTTTGTTAGAAACTATTGAATTGTAAAGCTACTTATCTTCTTAGTAATTTCCTAGTACTAGAACACATCCACTTGACCTTAAAATATTGGTTTTTATGCATATCGCTTTTATCTCTCTTGAATATGTACTTTGAACTGTATCGCTTTTATCTCTCTTGAATATGTACTTTGAGCTGTCTTTTATGACAATTGTCTTGCAACAGGTATACACATGGGGTTATAATAACTCAGGCCAGGTTGGATCTGGTTCAACAGCTAATCAACCAATTCCTCGAAGAGTTACTAGCTGCCTACAAAATAAAATAGTTGTTAATATAGCTTGTGGACAGATGTGTTCCATGGCTGTGGTGGAAAATGGAGAGGTAAGAAATTTGAAGTGAATTTTTGGGCTGAATTTTATTTTACGTAATAATTTGGCATGTAGATAATTTTGAACTTGGTAGTAATGAGCTACTTCTCAGAAAAGTATACCTTTCCAGACTCCTTCAAGTCTACCTGCTTGTACTTCTCCTAAAAATCTTTGAATTGTCCTGCACATTCCAACATACTTAAACACATCTTCCTATCCATGCTGATTGTGGTTTCTTCTTTAGAGAGGAGGTAGAGTGAAACAGGTAAAATTGTTCACTAACATTTCGTTTAAGGCTTTTCAGTTTCTGTACTTTCTCATAAAATTTAGCAGCTGTTATTTTATATCAACTATTGAAGTTGGCTTTGAGCTGTAGGAGTTCAAGTATCAAATTTCAAGTTTAATTAAAAATACAGTTCTAAAGTAAAAATAGCATTGTGAAGGTCAGATTTTTATACATTCTGGGATTAAATCATATTGAATATATATGTGCGTATACTTAGCATTTCATGCCAGCTGCATTTTCTTATATGCAAAAGTAACTAAGTTTATATCACTGATTTACTGATTTTTAGAGCCGATACTATATTCCAGTAAAAATTAAGGTGCTGATTAATACATTATCCTACTGTTGTCTTGAGCATTCGTAGACAAATTATTGTCTATACTAGAATCTTAAGTATTGAGTGTGATAATAATCAGTGAATGGTATTTTAATTTTCAGTGCTCATATACACACACCTTATTTCAAGAGAAAACAAAGAAAATAAAAGTATATTGCGTATATTTGTTGTACTGCAGTACCCTTGTGTCTCTGTCATACTTTTTTATTCTCCTTGCAAAGATACAAAGAGGCTGTAGAGTTATTGTTTTTTCAGTTCATGTGAGCTGAAGATTTTGGACAGTCTACATCCTCTCTAGCTCCATTTCTCCAAGCATTTCAGTTTAAAACTGAGTAGCTATTGATTGTTTGCAGTAGAACATATGTCACTGAAATTATCAGAGCTCAGTATTTTCCCTTTTTTTTATGTTAGAGGTAAAGCTGCCTACTCAGACTGTTGTGCAAGCTTCCAGTTTATACTTGTTTTCATGTGTTTTCTTTTCTGTTAGAGGATTTTGGAATGAGAAATTAGGTCTGTGAAAAAGGGAAGTATTATGCTGAATTTGCTCTGTGCTGGCAGTCAGGCATATGAATCACTTATTTTCTGTTCTTCTTATTAGAATATTGTAGTCTTACGTAATCTAACTCTTAAAGAGCAAAGTGAATGTGGAAGTTGAGAATTCTATGTGAGTTGGTATTTTAAAGAGAAATGGCATCCAAAATTTGCAGTGCAGAAAAACATATATGTACATACATATATGTATGCTTATATAGGTATGTATATGTGTGTGTCTGTGTATCTACATGTAAAGTACAGATTCTGAAATGTGGGGAGAGAAATATTGAAGAAAATTATTATTATTCAGACTCTAAAACAGTTATATTGCTTTCAAAAGAAGGAGATAGTAGCAAACAGTTAAAAATCCCTGTCTCTCTTCTAAGGTCTATGTCTGGGGTTACAATGGGAATGGCCAGCTTGGACTGGGCAGCAGTGGCAACCAGCCAACACCGTGCCGAATCGCAGCTTTGCAAGGCATTCGTGTGCAGCGGGTACGTGTGTGATGCTCCATGGCAAACCCTTTATGAACCACTGAAAGTATCCTAAAGGCATATGCTACATTTGAAGTACATAGTCCTCTCTCTCTCTCTGTTTAAAGTGCCATTTATCAGAATAAAAAACATGTATCCTAAGAGTCTTTCTAGGATATCCCATTCTTCTTTAACTCCTGCCTTCATTTCTGGAAAATTGCTGCAGTTTAGCATTTTGTTTGTCTTGCAGACTGAATTTCAGTTTTAGAAATGCAGTCCAGCCACAGTGACTAACTGGTGTTTGGAGTGAACAAATTGTCTCAAACTGCTTTTGGTCAATAGTTGGTATGATTTCATGGTTAGTCTTGGTCTTTGGAGGTTATTACACTTTACCAAATAGCTAGGCTACCATCAGTGTAACTAGCAAACTGATAACTTCTTTTAAGTGATAAGAAATATTTAAAGTATCTACAGAATTGGTACTGAAAGTTTTGAATTGATTTAAGCAAAATAGAGGATACTGTTTGTTAGAAAACAGTGGTTTTGAAGATAGCGAAAATTTACAAGTGTTTTGAACTTTGGATCATATTTATTGCTTTTGCTCAGGGAAATTAGGGATTTTTTAGATCTTTTAAAGGAAACTAATTTAATTACATAGTTTTACATTCAGTGCCTAGGATGTAGACAGGAGCTTTTCTGGTAACAATTGCTGATGGCAAGTAATGTAATAAAGTGAGTATTATGTTCCCCTGTATTTATTCTCCTATTTAGAGAGTGAGTGCTCCAGTAAGTTTGGCTTAGATCCTATTTCCATCCACTTCATTTGCTTGATATTGATTAGTACCATGTTGAAGACCTCCAATCAGTAAATAAATCAAGGATTTACTTCATTTAAAGCACATCACATGCTCCATGTGTGTCAGTGGACTAAATGTACTTGCAGTATATATGCTTTGCGGATTATATAAAGATACGTGGACTGGTTTTGAACAATGTAAATTGGTTCTTGATAGCCATCTAGCTTTACTAAGTTACATTAACTCAATCAGAGCAAGACTGTTGCTGCTAATGTTGCCACTGTGTATCTGTCTGTATGTGGGGCATGCGCTGCATATGTAGATTGTAAAGTGGATATTTGAGCAGCCTTATGTGAGGTACCTGAGAGGGCAGCTCAGCAGGACGGCATGGGTTTCTACAAGAGGTTATAAGCTCGCACAGTTGTGTGCTGCCATCAAGATGCAGAGTTTTATGTCCTCCCTCTCTTTCCTGGCTGATTGCTCTGGTTGCTTACCTCGTGTGGGCACCAGTGGTTCTCAGACCCTACTGTGAGAGTTTTTTTCCAGTAATGTAAGTTCATAGGATCACAGAATGGTTTGGGCCATAAGGGACCTTAAAAGTCATCTAGTTCCAACCCCCCTGCTATGGATAGGTACACCTTCCACTGGACAGGTTGCTCAGGGCCCCATCCAACCTGGCCTTGAACACTTTTATCTCAGCAGAGGGTCCAGTGAGCATTAGAGCGGGCACAGGGAGGGGGTAGTTTTGTGTGGCTGGAAGTCAGGGACGAGAGGACCAGACAGGGAGACCTCAGCTGTTTTTACAGTGGTAAGCTATTCACACTGGAGCAGTTGCCCATAAAGCAAGGTCAGTGCAAGACAGACAGTCTTTATTTTTCTGCATATTTTTTTGTATTTGTCACATAGCTTTCCTTATTTCTCAATTTCCAGCTTTTTTTTTTTCTTTTGCTCTGCTCTTGAGATTATCTATCAGGGTGTCTCAATGGTGTATTTTTTCCTCAAAGTGACCTCATCTACTTTCCTTTCCTTTTAAATAAACTTATCTCTATTTGTAATTTTTACACTGGTATAGTATCGATAGCATTAACCTATAGCATAACATATATCTATCTGTATTGACTTACTGTTACATAAAAATGAGATATTTTTTTTTTCTCTTTATTATTCCTTGTAGGTTGCCTGTGGCCATGCACATACATTAGTGCTAACAGATGAAGGTCAGATATATGCCTGGGGATCCAATTCATATGGCCAGTTAGGTACTGGGAATAAGAGTAACCAGTCTTACCCTACAACAGTTGTTGTGGATAAGGACAGGTAATACTTATAGTCCTGCAGTCAGACATTAGTTGACATACTCTCAGAAGAGCTACAGAAAATTATGGTATTTTTAATCTATTTTTGGAAGAAGTAGCCTGTAATTTTTTTGCAATGGTTCATCTGCTCAATGTGAACAGAATTTTCACTGAAAGTTCTTGAATCTGCCCCATAACCATCCTTGTGAAAGAAAAACTGGATATTCCGAGTCTGAATATGCTATTTTCTGCTCTGGCTCACACTGTACTTAATAGGCCCTAATTGCAGTTTCCCTTCAGTGGTGTAGTTTCATGGTTTGAAGTCAATGATGAAAGTTTTATTGTCTCTGAATGTAAATTGTGTTTTAATATGCTACTTTGAAAAGTGCGCAGAAACAATGAAGAGTGGACATCTGCACTTGTTATGTGTTGTTACTGCTATTATATCTGGCTCATAATCCAGGAGAGAGAGAAAGGGAGGAGTTCTTTCTTGGTATTGTTGTCTAAAAATTAAGCTTAGATTTTTGCAAGCTAAATATTTTCCTTTAAGTCCTTGACGAGTAGCAGGGCAGTTATTTCTATTGCTGTTGTAAAGCTGTGTATGTATATGGCCAAAAATCTTAGTCTTTTCTAGACTGAGGTCTTGATTTTGGCCTCCTGTTGTGAATAATAAGACAAGTGAGATGTCCCTCCTAACCTTGTGGCTGTGTACATTATTGTAAGGAAGTGGCATCTCCACTGGTGATGAGACATGGCCTGATCTTGAACATTGCTATTTCTTTGTGTGTGTTCATGTTTTTGCTTAAAATGTAACTGATTTTTTTTTCCGGACACTTTGACAGCAATTAAAATGTTGCAATAATTTAGTACAAGTTTTAGTGCTGTATGCTGCCTTTCCCTTTTGTTGGCCAAAATATGCATTCTTAGTGTCAGTGAGAATATTGCCTCACTAAAGCCTGCAAGATTTGTGCATGCAGCTTTAAACAAGTTGTTTCCCAGCCATTTTCCCTAGGCAGCTGGGAAAACAAGTAAACAAGCAATAGTTCAGACTGCAGAACAGTGGATTGTGTAACGTTGTCCACAGTGGGAGTTTTGAAGTCCTAAATCAACCTTAGGATTAGAGAGATAGCCCAGCTAAAAGACACTCAGAAACAGCTGGTAAATGCTGTTTGGTTCTAATTTTTAATTTGCAAAATGAAAATCCATTAAACATAAGTAATAATAATTATATGAGTAATGACACTTCAGTATTAAAAATTAAAAGAAGTATATTTAAATTGTTAGTTTATAACTGTTACCAATAAGCGAGCAGAAAAAAAAGTTTTCATTAACTTTCAATTATAAGCCAAAATGCAAATTTATTTTTTTTTTAAATGCCTCCTCATTTCCTTCTTAATCTTCTCCAAGTATTTGTTCTCTACAGCTTAATGCAGGCACTCACCTCACTGCCCAGCACCACTGAGGACATTCAGAGACCTGAAACTCATCATAGCTTTGCTTGAGGGAGCCAAGGGGGTCAGCAGAGCATATCCTGCAGCAGATACACAGCTCTGCTGCAACAGTGTCTGCTCGCTCCCAAGTTGCTTTTCCACAGAGACACTGAGTGCACGCTATTTGAAGAAACATTGATAGCCCTTTTAATTTCGCTGTGTCTGATCAGAAAATGTTCTTGCTTACATGCATGCTTAAAAATACATTTTGCACCAGAGAGAGAGAGGAGAAAGTAGTGTATTTACTGCATTTTGTTCTTATGAGAGTGACTTGCTCTAATTTCTTTGTTTGCTTGTAAATTCAGAGTTATAGAGATTGCAGCCTGCCACTCTGCTAACACATCAGCTGCCAAGACCCAGAGTGGCCAGGTGTACATGTGGGGCCAGTGCCGAGGGCAGTCCGTGACCTTCCCCCACCTCACTCACTTTGCCTGCACTGACGATGTGTTTGCTTGCTTTGCTACCCCTGCCGTTATGTGGCGTCTGCTGTCAGTAGGTGAGCTTAAATATTTTTTTGTTCTGTCATCTTCTAAATAAAATCATTAGTTCATAAAACAATTGCATGTAATTGAAGCCTAAACTTAGTTTCTTGCAAAAATTTATACTGGAAAGCATAATCATAATCACACATTACATATGTGTAAATGGAATTGTAAAAAATTGCTTAAGCCTGATGGCAGAGCTAAATAATTGTCTGTTTTATTGGTGGTTCATATGAACCACATCATATGAACCACCATATGATGTGGTTCATTTCTAAGGGGAAATGCCTTAGGTTTGAGGAGGGGTGGGTGTATAACCTCTATGTGTTACTGTCCAATGGTGTGGGTGGAGAAGCTGAGTTTGAATTTGGAGATTTGAGGAAGCCATGCAGAACTCTGAGGAACGCCGAAGCTTTCTTTGATGCCTGTAAGTAGACTACTAAGAGGGACTACTAATGGGACCCAAATTCCCATTTTCAGAATTAGCCACAGGCACTTAGAATCTCATCACAAGTAATCATGACCTGGGCTTCTGAAGAGACCAGTTGCTGGATCGCAGATATCTGATTAACATTAAGGTCTGTTTTGCTGGCCTTGACTAGAAAGAGTTAAGTATATACCACTGTCTGACAGAAAGCTCATTCTTCAGCTACAGTCCAATCCTGTAATGGTTGCTAATAAAGTTTTGCTGACCTAATCAAAGATTAGGTTGTCTATGGGTGTCATCTGGGAGCTTAAGCTAAAAGCTAGAATGCAGCAATTTTTTAATTTGTAATTTGAACTGTACTGAGTCCATCATGCTTCATCCCATTTCTGTAATGCCTTCATTATTGCTCTTGTGTTGCTGTATGGCACCTTGGGAGTAATTTTTTACTGTAGCAGCTGCCCGTTTTTTGGGGAGTTTTTTTGACCTCGATGTCTTGGTCACTTTGAAAATAACACTAAGACACTGTAATAACATTCTGCCAAAGCATAAGGTGAAACCTTACAGGAGGAAAAGGTTACTTTACTTTTAAACAAAACTAGTTTCAGATGCACTTTCAAATTTGTGGCACACATTCTCATATGTGCCAAATGGTCTGTCCAGCATCCCGGCACTAAAATGTATATTCAGGTGATCTGAGGGTTCCTTTTGATGACACAGGATAAAGGATGCTGGCTATCAGGCCCTTTTCATGTCTCCTGAATTCCTTTTAGTTAGTGACTCTTTGCTGGTTTTGGATGTGCCTTTTTGCATGCTCTGGGAGCTGAGAGTGACTAACCTCTTCATCCGGTCCCCCCTTGGCAAGTTGTCAGGACTGACTCACTGTTGTTTGTCATCTGATCTATGCGTGGTGAGAATCCTCAGGCAGCTGCATCCTAGGATCTTAAATTTGCTGAACTAGGTGCCATGGACATCTGCCATGCTTACAGCCCGTCTGTGTCTGTTTTATTCTGGTGCTTCCACACCCAGGCATTCCAATCCACTCCCTGTTTGTGGCAGTTCTAACATTTCTAATGCAGTTCTTAGCACTGACTGTTAAGGCGTTTTCTTGGCTTTGTGCCTTGTCAGTGTGAACGGCCTCTTCGTTTCCTTCCTCTAGCTCCCCCTTAGCTGCTGTAACAAATAAAAGCATCTGTTTTCCCTCTAAGAATTTCAAAGCTGAAAATCTTACTCAGTTTTCCTCTGCTGGCTGTAGAAGTCATCTGGAGATGTGTGTCGGTGGACATCCGGATTGCCACTTAACTTTGAAGGAGAGCTTCAGCTTTGCATTAGTGCTTAAAATGATTACTTGTTTGGATAGCAGAGGTCTGAATAAATAAACCACACGTTGTACAAAATAAGAACTAACGAAGCATTTTACAGTATCATTGTTTCAGAATGATATTTTATTTTATCACTACACTGGATTTCTCTCCGCCACCTGCTCCAATCATTTTACCTGTAAGCCACCACAGTTCGATAATATTGCCCTAATTGGGTATAGCTGAACATAAGTGACATCCTCTAAATTAAATGAAAAATGATTGTGCTAAACAGAGTGTAACAGTATCGAAGTGTGTGTGTGTATGTGCTAAGTTTTTTCTAGAGTTTGTGGAGAAGGTCTTTCCATTTCCAGCAGAATACTATTTTGATTTCTAGTTTGGTAGGTTAGAGGACTTAGCATTTATGTAATTTTCTGTAGAGAACAACTAATTACTGACTCACAAGATCTGTATAAACCCATAATATGTATTTATATGGTATTAGAAGAAAAAATGTTTTCAGGATTAAGAATGAGGTTTGGGGGGTGGGTTGTTGATTTTTTTTTTTTTCGGTAGTATTAAAGAGGATAGTTCTCTGATACTGCCAAATATGATGGAGATCTGGATCAGTTCAGGAGGTAAAAGTTTGTATGCAGACAGTGGATGACTTTTCAAAGCTGTCACATGCTGAGTGGGATATACATACAAATATACATAAGACACACGGGAGTATGCAGGCATTCACACAGAGTGCTTCTAGCACTATTAAATCTAGGGAAAACTACTCTTTTTGAATAGACTTGGTTGGTCTAAATACCAACTTAGTGTTGGTATTTACTTATAGGGATATTGTACTGGGCAGTTTCACTGCAATCCATATGTTGTTTATGCAATAGACTTATTTTTGCTATAAGATACTGTCTCCTTGTTGGGAGCATTTTAGAAAATTGTATTGTGATTATTTTATTGACCTTTTGGGTATTTTATAATAAGTAACAATTTTAATTTGGAATAATTTACTCAGTAATGGCTGATAACATTTTTCTATCAAATGCAGCAGTAAACTCCTGGGACTGTTAACTTTTTTTTTCTGGCATTATATAGATGAGTTAGAGGAATGGAACTTACAGGTTTTTAAATAGAGATGTTTACTTGGATTAGGAAACTAGTAGGGACTGAAGAAAGCTGCCCTTTCTTTGCTTTTCTGGAACTCATAGAGAACACATCATCTGCTGGGGTTTTTTACTAGCCCTAAGGAGATGTCATACTTATTAAAAGTGTTAATTGCTGACAGATACCCATGATGTTGTAATGGGAGATAAGTGTAGTGATTACTACTTACTATTAAGTCCCCTTTTTATTCTAGAGCCTGATGACCACCTAACAGTAGCCCAGTCACTAAAAAAGGAATTTGACAACCCTGAAACTGCAGACCTGAAGTTTCTAGTGGATGGAAAATACATTCATGTTCATAAAGTTCTTCTCAAGATTAGGTAAGGCACAAACTGTATAAGCTATATAAACCAAACTATGTGTAGCATAGTCCACTGTGCTGAGTAATTACTGCAAAAAATTCTTGACTTATTTTTACAAACTCTCTTTTCTCTGAGCCATGGGATTCACCTGCTATCCTTCACTGTTAGTCTTTTTTCCTCATTTCATTGCTCCTTTTGATTATCAAACATGCTGCTTTACTACTAGTTTTTTCATCACTTCCCTCCATCTGACATTTATCCTCTGTGCTACCTAAATAGCCTTGACCTTGATTTCCAATAACCTTTTTCTACTGAGGAAAAGGCTCACTTCCTTCTGCTGTCTTCTCAGGAGTTTGAATCAGTTTTTCCTCCTTTATATGCTTGGCTTCCTCCAGTGAAACGACTTGAGGGTTTTGTGTTTATTCTTGCCTTTCTTTCCTTCCACAGGACCCTTCAGTTGTTTCAACAATTTCTGTAGGTGCTGTTCAGATTATCTTTTTTTTCCCCCTTTTTTATCAAATTTCTCATTCTGCTTTTTTCAAACAGTCTGACTTTTAAAATGGCCTCTCTTTTGGTTTTTCAGCTTTACAGTGAGACTTAACATACACAGATCTACAAAGTAATCATGTTGTTATAAACAAGCAGAGATTAGTTTGCTACTGCTGAAACAGTTTCTGCTGGGATATTCTAAAGACACTGCTTTAGATCTCTTCTGCCTTGCTAATTGCTTCTGCTTCATCCTCCTCATTGTTACAATATTTTTTCTCTTTGCTATCTTCTTTCTCAAAGTGCTTGGCTATCTCATCCTGCTTATCACCAGTTTTACCTTCCTACTTTTGCTCCTGAGTCCTGTTAGTGGTTTCTTGTATATTACTGCATAAAATTAAAATTCCCTGTCAATTCTCGCCTGTCCTTTTTTTGGTCTTTTCTGCTCTCCTCTTACTACTCCAATTACCTGTATTACTATTTTCTTCCCTTTACTGGATTCATTGCATGTACATTACACTCGTGCCTATAGTCCACCCTCTTTGTTTGGAATGCCATGTGTCCTCCATCAGATACCTCGGCAAATCTCATGTATCCCTGAAATGTTCCTGAGGTTCTTTTTTTGTGATAATCTGACTATATGTAACTTTCCCTTATTTCCTTTTTCTTGCTCTACTTTTCTAAGACTGTATGGCATTCTGTGAAGGAAATGTGTCTAATTCTAAAATGAATTTAAATATATGGGATTATCAAAATAATATGGAGGAATAATAAAGCATCAGGCACAGTCTGTAAAATTAATATTTTCTTTGAGTCTCAGATGCAACTGGATCAGAGGATAATGTATTTAAAATGGTATTTTGCAACATTTGGCCTGTTCAGAGCATTGTCATGAATGCAGTGCCGGTAAAGATCCTCTTTATTATCCAGTCATTTCTGTACTACTTTAGAGGAATTTTTTCCATCTTGTTCTATTCCTGTTCTTGAACTAGATCCAACTGTTGGTGGTTCTTGGCTTGCAGTGGAGGAGAAATGTCAGGGAATGTCCCACTCAGTGAGAGGCAGCCCAAGCCACAGAAACAGATACATTATGAGCATGTGGGTGGGATTCATCAGCTCTGCATTTAGCCAGCCAAAATTAGGTGTCTGGTCTGTCTCCACTGAAAGATAGTGAGAGGGAGACAGACACTCCAAAGGATGAGTCACTCCAAGATACTTTGCAGACCAGAGGATGTGTACTAACCAATTTTTATTTATTTACTTATTAATCTTTAAGGGAGCAATGTGCACCACCTTCTCTCTGACTTCCATGTGGTGCCATTGGAGCAACAGACTATTCCCAAGGCCTGTTCCACGCTGGATGGATAGCATGGTCAGCACTACTTAACATGAGGCCCTGGGAAGCAAAACAGTGGGGTTTGGTCTGCCTCTCTCAATGCCAGAATGTGGTAAAAGACATTCCAGAAGCTAGATAATGACTTCTTATTTCTTTATGATTTTGACTTGAGGTTCCTTTTATTTTATTAGAAGTCCCAAAATACTAAGAAAATAATTTCTTTCAATAACCAGTAAAATCAAATGTGAAGAAGTTAAGTGATAAGTTAAATAATTATTGTTCATTTGTATTTAAGTGATACTGTCTTTGTTGTAGTTTTGTCCCAGGGACACTAAAAGAAAACCATCCTACCTGTTATAGAAAAGTTTTAATAGAAGAAGAGAAAATTCAGATGTGGGAGAGTTCTAAATTAGTGTAGTATAAAAAAGTCTGATTAAATTGTGGTTGTTATAGGAAAGGTTATCAGGGGTGGTGATGTTCATTTACCTCAACAAAAAATTTTGAAAACAATGCATGTATTAGGATGTTTTTTTAAGGAACAGTAAGTTACAGTGCATTGTAAATTACTGTGAACTGTAAATTGCAGATTACAGCTATCAAAGGTAGTGCTTTGTCCTTGTTTGTATCTGTCACAAAGTATTCAGACTTAGAAGAAAAAGGTGATGAAAGATCTGAGGGAGAGTGTCTTCAAATAATTTAATCCTTGAACATAATGTTTAATGCTAAATTGTGTATGGACTCTGGAATAAACGAAACGATATCTAAAATTGTTAATAATTTCCCTCTTCATTAGCTCATGTTGGAGAAATTGGGGTCAAATCTCAGAATTGTGTAAATTAATCTGTTATCTGTTATGAGCCAGGTAATAAAATTCATAGTTAATGTATAATGTGTTTAAGAAAATGGCATAAAAAACACATGGGTCATCCTTGTAGATATTATAAGTAGAAATAGAGCCTACCATGAAATATTAACAACAGAATTAAAAATCTGAATTATGTATATCAGGCTTATTAGCCTTATAAGGCTTAAAGAAATTAACATGTTCAAACCAAGAAATCATGTAGCTAGAGTTTATTTTGTCTATTTATTTTAGACTGAAATAATCAAATCTATTTATTTTGTGTATTTTGTCTGTTACGACTGATTTTTTTACCAACTTCTTGCCTTTTTTTTGCCGACTTCTTTACCAACTTCTTTACTAACATCTTTCAAGCTTAACTCTTTACAGTATGCAATCTCTGTTTGTGTTTTGTAGGTGTGAACATTTTCGCTCCACATTGAATAGTGATGATGAAATTATAGAAATGAGTGAATTTTCTTATCCTGTTTACCGAGCCTTCCTGGAATACCTGTATACAGACAACATTAGGCTCCCTCCCGAAGATGCAATAGGTATTTGGCATAAATGGAAATAACTCCAGGTTACTGTTTCTGAAAAGTTCAAGCTCTGTATCGTAATAGGGTGAGGAAAGCAGGGCTTGTTAATTTTAGTTTTATTAGCACTTAAATCTTGACTTTGGCACATGTCAGGAAGAAGGGATGCTCAAGGAGAATGAGCAGTGGGGATGCAATAAGATCAGAGATGCAAAATGTTCACTAAGGACTCATTGTTTCTCCTATTAAGAACTGTTTTTTTCCCTTAAAAAGGCACAAATTCCATCTTAAAACTCTTCTGTTTGAGTATCTGTGGTGATTTGATCATGAATGAAAAGGGAGCTGTTCCCCAGATGAATTTAAGAGGATGTAAGTCAGTAATTGATGCCTAGAATGAGATGCAATACAGTGAACAAGAAAACAAGAAAACAGAACACTTGCATAGTAATAAAATGGTTCCTTTTTTGATATGTCTATAGAGGACCTTAAAAAATGCATCTAGGGAAAAAATATAACAGGTCTTTGATTATTTCAGTCTAAAATAATATGGTAATTGATTAACTTAATGAATTTTCACAGGGCTACTAGATTTGGCAACACTGTATAGAGAAAACAGATTGAAAAAGCTTTGCCAGCAAACGATCAAACAAGGCATTTGTGAAGAGAATGCCATTGCTCTTCTTTCTGCTGCTGTCAAATACGAAGCTCAGGTAAGAATTTCTCTTCGGGCAAGCAGTTGTTTTCTGAGAAATGAAGCTGCTTAATATGAACATAGCTGCATTTCATTGATGAGTCATGATTACTTTAATTTCCCTTTCTGCCTTCCCAGATGTTTGTTTTCTCCTTTTTAAACTATAAAAAAAACAAAAAAACCTCCCAAGAAAACAAAAAAACAGCAACAAAAAAACCAACCAACCAACCAGGTACTAGTGTTTTCTTTCTGGCCTCCTGACTTGCACCTGTGAGTCAGGGTTCTTAATCCGCTTCCTGGCATGTCAGGGCATGGCATGCAAATTTCTCACTGCCTTTGGATTTTGCACTGCCTTTCACTCCTCAAGTTCTACAGCTGATCATTCTGTCTGCCAGTGTCTGGTACAGTCATTGTGGTACTGCCTTTTACAGGCAGTGGGAGTATTTACCTGTAAAGTCCCTCCTTATTTAAACTTGTGCTTAAATAAAGTGCTTTTGCAGTACTGTTTACAGTGAATTGTGCTGACATACAACAAATTACCTATTGTTATTACTCTCCCCATATCCTGTCATCTGGTCTGCCCTTGGCTCTGGAATGTGTCACTAGCACTCAACTTGTTATCAGTGCACTGCAAGCACTTTTTGTTGTAAACAAAAGCTTTCAAAGATGTATTCCTTTTCTCAACTTTTTAGTGCTATGCTGATTGTGGAAATAATGATGTGGTGGGTTTTATTATTCAAAAGGTCTGCTTATGTATTTTAGACTTAGGAGACATCATTATGAATGAACGTGTTGTTTGAGAAGTCCTCATCTTTCTTTTAAGGGCTCCTTCTGCTTTACAAGAATAAAATTGATATAGCCCAACAGAAGATTGGCTATTAGAAGAGTCAGAATATGTAGCTGGTTACAATGTTTTTATTTTAAAAAATATTTGGGTTTTTGCCTTTGCCTGGCTGTGAAATGTAGGATGAAGTTTTAAAAGAGGAGAGTCTAGAAGCATAACATGGTGGATCAATATACCTATACCCTCCAGGTATAGGAAACAAATAGAAAGAAGAAACTGAAACAAAAACTGAGTTAAGAATTTTCGAGTAGTCAGTGCTGTATGGTGACTAGAGGAGGTGAATTTGTGTAGGAGTTCCAAAGAGGCCAGAAGTCAGTGAGTTCTGTAAATTGAAAGAGGGGATAACAACAGGTTAGGAGATAATAAGATTGTCAGCTGCATTTGTAACCAAGGTATCAGTAACAGAGAGCATGAGCAACTGAGGCAAAGAGTTGTACTTTCAGAGTACTGTGCTGGTACAAACCCAGCATATCAGGGAAGACTGTACAGGAAGGCATGACCCAATTATGTGGTTCTCTTAACAGCAGACTTGTCATTAAAACTTTACCCTGGAGTTTCTCCTGTTATAAGCTTTTCAACAGTTTCAAACATCTTTGAAGCAGAAATATTTTCAGTTGTCCTGTATCAGCTGAAGTAGTTAAGGAGTAGTTAAAGACATATTTAGGTGTATTGTGAAGTAGTAAAACTAGCCTGGACAGAGTTCTAGAGTTTATAACAGCTGAAACACAAGAAAAGAGATTGGCTAGATAACTAAATATATGTTATCCTCCTCTTCCTTCTATGGTTCAGTGTTTTACTCTTTCAAAACGTGTAATATTTTACACGATTGTCAGATGATGAATTAGTTCCCCTGCTCTGGCTGCAGCGTGGGCCAAACTCAGAAGTGCGTTGTTGCCCTCCTCCCTACAGCCACAACTCAGAAAGGGCTGTGGTAGAACTGCTTTGGGGAAGTGCAGCAAAGATTCTCTTATCAAAGACATGGAATAGCCTTTACCTAAGGAATCATGGACAAAGCCAGGATTTTTTACTGTACTACATTAGTAATAGTAACTCCTGGTTTGAGAACCATGTGCAGTGTATCAAGACTTCAGTAGAAAACCGTCAAAAGAATTATGAAAGAGGCCTAATATCTTAGAGGTTTGAAAATACAGAATTCAATTTTTTGTCATTAAATGTGAACACTGCAAGTGAAAGATTATAGTGCTGTGTCACATGCCTTTAACATTGCAAATTAAATGAAGACTGACTTTTAAAATTTAAGATGAATGAAAATACTTTGTTCTATCCTCAGAAAATACAAAGAGTTGCTGCTACAAGTTATTTTAAAGCATATTTCTAATATACACTGCAGCAAATTTTAATTATTCATTTTCTATACAACAGAATAAAGATACAGTATTTCTTGAAACTGCAAAAGTAGTGACCAGAATTTTTTATCATCTATGGTCCTCTTCATATCAGCACCAGAAAAGGCAGCTGCTGTTCATTTCAGTTAGCATAAAAGTTCACACACTGACTGTAAAGCAACTGAGGTTCTGGCAGTACCATTCAGGTCTGCTGTCATTGTCTTTGATCTTCTACATTTTTTGTTTCCTCTGTGGTTTTTTGCTGCTTCTTCTATTCTCATTCCTTTTCTTACTTTTCCAGTATTTGTTGATGAGAGATCCAATTGACTTCCTGTGCATACTTGTTATACCTTATTTCTTGAAGGATATTTTGTGCTTCTGTTAAAGCTTTAGTAACATCTTGACAGGGGAAATAGACTTGAAACATGGAATCTAAGGAAAAGGTTTCAAAGGGAAAATGCACAAGTATTCTGCTGAGTATCTTTGTACTATTAATCTCCAGGCTGCAATGTTAGTGTAGTTAACATAGAATCACATTGGCATAGGTTAAAAGACCTCTTTTTGCTGTAACCCTTGAGGAGTTCATAGCTTATGGATCATACTGCCAATTTAGATTTGCCTTGCTGCTGGCTCCAGCTCTGCTTCCTGCAGAAGGTAATTCATTTTGCTTCAGAGCAAGTTGGTGCATAGGAACCAACTAAAGGAGGCTGATCCAGTGCATGGAGAGAAGGATTGCCACTGTCGTGAGGAGTTTGAGTGGGCAAAGTTCGCTGCATGAAATCATGGTTGTATGGCTTAATGGCTTGTACCTGACCTGTGCTGAACATCTGAGCATCCTGTTTCGGCCTGACCAGGACAAGCCAGAACCTTTTTTGCTATCTAGGAATCCCAGTGGATGGGGGATACAATTCCTAGGTTTGCCACAAAAGGCATGTGTATCCTAACATCCAGTTTGTGTTCAGTGAGCATCATCGAATATTGCATCATATTTTGCTTTTATTTGCAGCAAGACTAGAATATCTGCTATTTTTTAAAGGACCACTACTGAATTCAGGGCAGGAAGGAAAAGAAAGGAGTTATTGATGCTCTAGTAGTTCTATGTGGGAAAAACTGATGGTTTCTCTTACTGGTAACTTTTCTAATGACCTCAGTAAATGTGATGGAGTTCTTGATTTTATTTAGGTGGCTATTCTTGTTTTCTCAAAGGGGTTTGTTGAATAATTTCTGTGAACAAATTTCTTCCTATCATTTGTGATTTCATCAAACAGATTAGAAAAGGGGTTGGTATGAACAGTCTGGTATGTTCTGTGCTAATTAAATGACAGTTTTTGAAACAAATAATAATAATAATATTTTTTATCAGTCATTCATATTACAGATTATCTCAATTTGTTCCTAGGACTTGGAAGAATTTTGCTTCAGATTTTGCATAAACCATTTAACTGTTGTTACACAAACTCAAGGCTTTGCAGAAATGGACCACGACCTCCTGAAAAACTTCATTAGCAAAGCAAGCAGAGTGGGAGCATTCCGAAACTGAGGTCTGACTAACACCAAGCTGAAGAGTGTGTTCTCTTCCCTCCTGGAAACACTTCTTTGGAGAACTTCTCCATGGTCAGAATGTGCAGTGGTTTGGAAAGAAAGTCTCAGTGTCCATCAGCTTAAGAAATGTGTAAAAGTCCACTAACATGCAGGTTTTGTAAAGAAGGCTACAGCATAGATGTGTGGTAACTGTTCATTGCCAACAGCCATGAGATTTTAACCCAAAAATCTAATGCAGAAATTACTCTTTCCCACTCAAAGTCAAGCAAACAAATCTATCGTTATCTGCTCTGTTTGGTTTGATTTTTTAATTTTTTTTTAAACAATGTGCATTTGGATTTTATGGGACAGTAACCTGTTTGCTGCTAAAACTTTCATAGTGTACTTTTAAAAGTAAGTTAATATGTCATAGTGGGCTTCTTTTTGTCTGGTTTATCATCCAGTGAAGATCCAAACTTGTTTTTCTGAACATATGATAAAGTAATATAAATGCGTTAGCATGAGGCTTTCTGACTGGCAGGAGGATATATCTCAGTTGCTGTTTATTTGGAGTTTATTTATGAGGAGCTTCAGCAGGATATTACAGCTTTGAGTTTCCAGCATTTATGTCCACTGTTTAGGCAGAATGAAAAGAATCTCCCTTTCCATTACACTGAACACAGTTCTTGGCACTCTAGTGGGCCAGGAAGGGGCCAGGAAGCATTCACTCTATTTGTCTGGATGTGAATTCTCGTGCTGTGAGTTTTACTACCAAGAAAATAATTTAGTTGCAAACCCAAACAAAATTTCAAGAAAAGGAGTTCTGCTTGAGGTTTATTTATGCCTGTCTTGCTATCTGTCCTGAGATAGACCTTCTTCAGAAAAACTGAGAAAAAGGTGGTTTCGAAGTGGTAACATGGGCCTTACAATCAAATCCTAAGAGTGAAACTCACAGTAGTTTCCACATGGCAATAAAGACACCTTGTCCAAATACATTGTTTCAAATTCTGTTTAGGAGAGAGGAGTTGCCCTCTGGACATGCCTCTCTCCCATCACTGATGAGCAATGGCTAAGGTAGAGTAGATGCTTATTTTCTAACTGACTGAAGTGAGTTAAGATGAAAACCCCACTCAGTGCTGCACAGAGGAAGGTTTGCCCCGTTACAAAAGATGTGAAGCTTATGGAGCATTTTCTTTAATTTTCCAAGAGGTAACTCTGAATTAACCCTGAGCATTTATTTCTCTTAAAATTTTGACTGAGTGAAGTGACTTCAAGTGCCTTTTGCAGTATTTTACAAATGGGGAAGACAAGAAGCTGGATGACTAGGCTCAGTACACTAATACAGTCATGTGACCTTCCTGCTGTTCCACTGAATCCTTCAATGACTTTTTATAATCCTCAGATGTGGTTTCTAAGAAACTAATTCCCTTAAATGATCACATCTTCATTTCTAAAGTAGAAATAACTGTTCTTTACTGTATTGGAGGCTCATTTCTCAAACAATCCTGTTCTTTGAGGAGCAGTAGGAAAAGGAGCAGCACATACTCCAGAAGAAAAGATGAGAAGTAATGAGTATTGCCCCTCTTCACATCAGACCTTGTGGGTGTGAGTTGGAAGGGTGAAGCATGCAGACAGCAGGATTTACTTATGAAGAGGGCGATGATCAAATATTTTTGAAAATGTTGTGGTAAATATTTAATTGTGTTTGAGACATTTGCCTCAGACTTTCACTAGAAGTATATTGGATCACCTATGGCTAACAAGCAAATTCTGCCACCCACTCTATGACTAGTACAACTCCCTCCAGCAGGGTAAGTCCATACTTCAGCAGTTGTGTCTGTATTTTGTATTCAAACAGAAGTGCTCAAAACCTTTACAGTACATCCTTTGCAGTTTCATCAAAACCACAACTTTGCTGGGGGAAGAGATCAGTTTTGCTAAGTTTGTGTTGAAAAGCACTTGATGCCAGTACACAAATAGAGGCTAATGCAGACAGTAAAACAGTATCATGGTAGGGCACAACTTTACTGCAAACCTTGTGTGCTATAGCCCAGCACTGATCATACCAAAGCATACACACAAGGGATCCTGTGTAAGCCAAGGCTGTATATCCCTGGTTAAGCCTGGGATGGCTGAAGTTTCCCCTTTTCAGTTCTGGGCATATGATCTGCCAGACTCACCTCCCAGCACTTCCTTAGCTGTAGCAGCACACAGAATGAGGGTGTACTACCACAGCCCAGCCTTCGGGCAGCAGCTTGTACCAGTCCCTGTTCCATACAGATGGCATTATGATGGCATACAGCCAGTCTACTGGGAACTGGAACCAGCTGGGCAACCATACCTCTGGTAATGGCCTTTCTGTGGTCACTTCAGCCTTCCTAAGACATGTACTATAAAAGGTCTCTGCAGATGTTTCTGTTGCTTTACTTAAAGAAACAAACCAAAACTGTAAATATGAAATTATGGGGGTTTTGACTCAACATCTAATAAAAAACATTCTGTGGCTCCCTGGAGATACTATTCCATGGAATGATAGTGCTGGAGAGGGATACCACCCTCCTGCATTGACTCAAGTTCATAACACAGTAGATGAACACTTACGGCAATCAAAGTGACATGCTACTTGAAACAAGGCATTTTTAGCTTAATATAAACAATAGTGCCATTTTTTCCAATTTATTTCCTTCCTCCTCATAATTCCCAAACGACTGTACACATTAAAGCCCAGATGCAATTTCAAAGTAATTGACAAAGCCTGTAATCTTGAGAAAAAGCATCTCTGGACTGAATGAGGGTGAAAGATTCAATGTGTCAGTGTTGCCATTTATACATAACATCTGTATCATGTGACCTGGATGTGATAGTGTTACATTCCTAGAGACAGTTATTTATTTAATTTGTTTAACTTTTGTTGCATGCACTTTCTTGGGCACTTAAAGCTCAATGTTTAAAAAAACATACTGGCTTAGGTGGTTAAATGTGGATGGGTGTATGTAAATATGTGCTTGAAACCTAACCACGGGACATTTCGGAAGAAAGTAAGGATGCATTTTACCATTGTGAGATAGTCTGCAACAAACTTGTGTTTGTGGATCTCGCTGGGTAAATTATGTAATACAATTAAGTATTGTTCTGTTTTAGGACGCCACAGACAAAAGGTATTTATTAAAGAGTGAAAATATGGTCAAGCGTAAACTGTGTCTGGGATTTAAATAAAGAGCAGTGTTCCACTTAGTAGAAAGGGAGTCAAATGGAATTTGAAAGAAAAAGAAATTACAGAGGGAGGGTCATTTAAAGGTTCTCCTAAGTTACTGAAGCTACAAGCCAGCACTGCATTGTCATATAGTAGCCAGCTGTAGAGTTTTGTTACAATGCCTGATAACTAAGTAAACTGCTGTTTTTATATGATCTGAACAATTTCCATGGGCTTTCCTTGTAAAACACAGTATCTACTTACCCCATAGAGGCAGGACTCATTGTCCAAAGGAGAGCAATGGAGATGGTGAAGGGCCTAGAGGGGAAGCTGTATGAGGAGCGGCTGAGGTCACTTGGTCTGTTCAGCCTGGAGGAGACTGAGGGGAGACCTCATTGCAGTCCACAACTTCCTCATGAGAGGAAGAAGAGGGGCAGGCACTGATCTCTTCTCTGTGGTGACCAGTGACAGAACCTGAGGGAATGGTCTGAAGTTGTGTCAGGGGAGGTTTAGGTTGGATATTAGAAAAACATTCCTCACCCAGAGGGTGGTTGGGCAGTGGAACAGGCTCCCCAGGGCAGTGGTCACAGCACCAAGCCTGACAGAGTTCAAGAAGCATTTGGACAATACTCCTGGGCCCATGGTGTGACTCTTGGAGATAGTCCAGTGCAGGGCCAGGAGTTGGACTCAATGATCCTTTGGGTCCCTTCCAACTCAGCATATTCTGTGATTCTGTAATGATGTAGAAAGTTTACAGCCTGAATCTAAATATATGTTTTGAATTTTTGTTTCTTTATAAACTTACCTGGTTTAACAGATCATTAATAAAAAGGCCATAATATTTAAAAGAGTATGAGTGGGATTTTTTCTATTCTTTTCAGTAGAAATGAAGAAAGTTTGATGCTTGTAGACTAAGTTGACTATGTAGTTAATTAAACCAGATAATATTTCACAGAGGTACCTTAAAGGCTATTTGTGTTCTTCAGGAAATCATTATCACGAGATAACACATTTGTAAGCTGGATAATTTATGCAAGTGTATTCCACCTTCCAAAGAAATTAATGCCCTAGTGACTTAATGATTAATAAAATGGTCCTCAGAACACTAATCATTGTTTCTTAAGCAAATGCACATTATGACCAGCTTGTTACAATTTAAAATATTTCAGCTGGTACTTTGTACTGGTATCACACAACCATCACCTTCTCCAGCCACTCCTGTACTTGAAAATGTGCAGTTTTACACATTCCCATGGCTGTTCCCGCACCTGTGAGGAACTTGCTCTTTACTACAGTACTTCTGGACTAGCACTGCCTAAACACAAAATTCTTCACTTGCAAGTCAAATGCAGTGAGGAAAAATAAGTTCCTGTGACACATAAGAACAAACAGCATTCATTTGGAAACAGTGGACAAAAGGAAGAGATGAAGGTATAGAACAGCAAATGAAGAGGCTGGGAATCAGCTCATCAGTCTTCAGATGGCTACACAGCCAAGCCAATAGATTAAATTCCTTTAAGCATTAATGGACAGAAACAAGCCTTTCCAAGATTCAATTCACCTGATCTCATCTTACATGTAAGTTTTAGGCAGGGACATATTTTCTCCAGAAATTTATGTTTCTCCACAGTGATTATTATTCAACCAGTGGTGCAACGTTTACCGTTAGGCACCTAAAATGCCCATAACATTTTTTGTCCAACTCTTCTGCTGTGAATCCTAATTTTCTTTTTTCCTAGAACACAGTTGCAATATTCCAAGCCATTTTTAGTACAAGGTCTTGCTCTGAGAAAAGTGCTGTCAAATGGTAAGATTTCCATATATCTGATAAAAAGCCATTAGTTTCAACATATGCTTATTTGGATACATATCTGTTTAAAAAAAGACTCTGAAAATGCTTTTTTTGGAGGGGGCAGGAACTGGCAAGCTAGCCAGTGCACTTTGTGCCCTAAACATTGTCCTGAACACTGATGCTATAAACAGCCCTGCAGGCTCAGCAGTGTCATGAGTCACAAGCACCTCTGGACTCTAAAAAAGCAGGGACAGGGAGCCTGAGGCTGATGTGCCCACAGCCAAACACCAAAGCCATGGTGGCTGACACTGGAGCTTGGTACTCTGGCTACTACCAGCAGTTTTGAGAGCAAAGGAATTGCTTATGAAAAGCAGGGTGGTGAAATCATAGAATATGGTGAGTGGGAAGGGACCCTTTATGATCATCGAGTCCAACTCGAGGAACTGCATAGGACACCCCAAGAGTCACACTATGTGCCAGAAAGTGTTATCCAAATGCTTCTTGAACTCTGGCAGGCTTGGTGCCACAACCACTTCCCTGGGGAGCCTGTTCCAGTGCCCAGCTGCTTTCTGGGTGAAGAATCTTTTCCTGCTATCCAACCTAAACCTTCCTCAACTCATGATGGGAACGCTTCTAGATGCAGACATCAACCTCCTGAAGGACCACGCAAGAGCCATGACAATGACCCAGATGCTACAGGCCTGCATCTGCCAGCATTACCAACAGTGACCCTGCTACAAGGTCTGGTGAGACTATTTCCAGAACATCCCATGGAAGCCTCTGAAGGTAACCACAAGCCCAAACATGCAACTCTTTGGACCTCTGCACGCAAACGTAATCACTGGAGATGGAGTGACCTCTGCTTGTCTCAGCTGCAGAGTCATGGTGTGATACAGGAGCACATCATCACCATATGAAGTCACCTTCCCATCTAGTAAAAGAAAACTACTGACTATAAATCTTTTAAAAGCTATTTTATTTATCTTGAAAGGAGAGAAACTGATTAGTTTTATAAAATATTATCATACTTTTCATGTAAAGCCTTCAGTCTGTTTGAACAAAAAAATACATTGTCACAGTAAAGAAATAATGAATCTGTTTAGGTACTGGACTCTGTATTCTTCCCCTCACCAAAGGAAGAACCCTGACTACTGTAACAGAGCTTAAGTCAGTGTACCCCAATGCTAAGATACATTCTTTCTGTAAAACTCTGCAAAAAGTGAGAAAATAAACATAAGGTACTCTTAAAACTTCTGTACATTTTTCAGGAAGAACGCTGAAGCTGTACTGAGTCTAAAAAACCCCTCAATATTATTTTAACATTCATTTACACATCAGTGTGCTGCTCGTAGAATTTTTAGTAGCTCTAGGATTAGCTTCGAATAGATCTTTAAAAAAATCCTACTGTAAGTACTCTAGGGTCAGCTAAACAACCTGTAAATGAGCTACTTGGAGAAGATGTTGGTTTAGAACGTTTGTGTCATGAACACCATGCTTTTCTACTGTAACTGTTTTTAATTTAAGTAGCTGCAAAAGCTAAATTCCATAAAAATTGGTCATTTTAAAGCAAGACATTTGCTTATATTTTAATCTACTGGAAGTAAAAAATGTGCTTTTGTTATGTGTATTTTACAAAGCTTAGTCATTGAAAGAAAAATTCCAGTATCTGAATCAGAAACTTACAAATACAAAAGATGACAAAAAGTTGAGTTGTTTTTTGTTTTTTTTTTGCTAGTTGCAACCATTCACAAATTGCCCAATTAACTGCCTTTTCAGTAAAATAAGGCAGATTGATTTTCCCAACAGGGGTTCACCCATTCAGCTTTTGTGCAGGCTGCAGTAAGGCCAACAGGAGATGCCCTGTGCTTTTAGAGTTCAGGCTACTCTCACCTGGAACCCAAATGGAGTCACTCAGCCTTCAGCTGCTTCTCAAGCTGTTTTGCTTGGCTACAGTTAGGTAAAAATTTGAGAAAAATCAAGAAAATTCTACATTATTAGAATTTTGAATTCTTATGTGTACCAGGTGAGGTTTAGGTTTGTTTGTTTGTTTGTTTTTTTTTTTCTTTTGAGACTTTCCAAGGTAAGAATAAGTGCACATCAATTACTCTGCATACGGAAAGAGGCTTCAGCTTCCGGGAAGATTCTCTGTAGGATTCTGGGATGAATCTCTGTGGGAATCATATTTTGTGAACTTCAAACTGATGGAGAGTCTAACTGCCCTCTGAAATTACACTGGAAAACTGCAAAATGCCAAGTACTGGTTTCAGTAGTACGGCTGCGTAATGATTTCACTTTGAACTCAGGCTGTACTTCTGAGGCGAGGCCCACACTCCGCAAGGCCTACGACTGCTGTCCAGTTTAAGTTAACGGGAACTTGATGCGCTAGCTATGTACAGAGACAGAAATCTTTGCAGTATCTGGCCCCTCATTTTAAAAATTTGCAAGTAATGAAAATCTAAAAATCAAATCTAAGAAACAAAATTAGTGCACTTCATATCATACTAGCTAACATTTCATCTTTAGGCAGAAAGAATTCAATCCAAGGAGACTGGATTGGCTTATATCAGTAACTCTCCAACAGGAAATTCAGAAACCTTACAACTCTGTTTTTAAAACCCTCAAATATATATATAAATTAAATTCAGTGGCTTATATTGTATATATGCTACATCATAAGGTAAAGGTATCATGAAAAACATTTAACAATTTAAGAAGTACAAATGCTTTCAAACTAGCAGTTTGGAATAAAAAGCAACTAAAAATGCAACTCTATTAATGAAGGCTGTAAAACAAAAACAATCTAAGAGGGCCAGCAGTGCAGCCCCTGGTCCTGAGAAGAATCTCACTTTTCTTCACTGGCTAAGGTATCATTTCCATCATTCAGCTTCTGCTTTTGCATTCTTGTTCGAGTAGATGCTAGAAAAAAAAACAACACCAAAACCAAAAAGAATGAAATTAAATCATTTTCTTCATAATTACTTTGGACTGATTATTGTAAAAATTTGTAATGACACATGGAATAGAAGTACACTATTCTGAATTCTAAATAAACCAAATCCTTCATTATAAAATAAACACCTAATTCTGCATTGCTTTGGCAATTCTTGCTAAATCTTACACATCTTAGAAAATTTCTTCCACCTGTTTACTCAAGTTCTCATTGTTTCTGTACCCTCACTGTGTCCATTTGCATCCTTGAGGTGGGCAGATGGTATCACACAGGGAATCTTGCTTTGTTGCCAGGCAGATGCTGTAGGTTGAGCAGTGCCCACATCCCAAAGCCAGCTGGCCAGGAAATGCCTTTTCCCCTCAGTGACACACACTAACACCACTGGACATGAGACAGAACTCTCCTTCTCAACCTCTGACACAAGTAAACACTGAAATATTTCCCCTACCTTAAAATAAAGGAGAGGTGCCCAGATCCACACTCATACCTATCTTGATGAGCAAGGTCAGAGTTTTTAATGGGCAAATCTGCTCAGCTACAGAGCTCAGATTCCACTAGACAGTGAGAATGCCTGGCCAGACCAAGTGTGCTCCTTCTCGGGAGCAGAAAATACAACTCATGTGGGGATGGGGTTGATTTGCTTTCCCTGAGCTAGATCTGAGTTTCATTTGAAAAAACAGAAAACTGATCCCATAAAATCTGATAGAAATGCTAATCCACAGTATAAAAGACAGCAAAGCAACAAACAAAACTACATGAAGCATTTTCCTGTGTATGTAAATTTCCATTTTGTAATCTGCATTTTTAAAAAACCCAAGCAAGTTACCCAAATGACATCAGTGTTGAACATTTTCACCTGAGTGGGCCCAAACTGTTCTATCCAAGGCACTCACTGCTGTGCAGTTTATGAGGAAAATAATACTTACTCATTTCTGCAAGCTTTTGTTGGAACTTGGACTCCTGGGGTAGGTGTTTGCTGCAGACAGAAACCATATGATTAAGTCAATAAAAATACCTCTTTATCCTAAACTTTAAATTAAGGTTAGTTCATTTCAGTGTTATCGTCTTCTCTTACACACGCTGAATAAATCCTTCACTTCTGACATCAAAGCGTCTAATTGGGAAGCATGATGCTGCCATCTCATTTAATACAGTTCCTGAAGTTCATAAATTAACACAAGTCAGGATATCGGGAAGAAGTTAGGATGGAAGGCCCCAAGAACTAAATATATGTAAGATTACCGAAAAGCCAAGGACAGTCTCACCTTCCATCCGCCTCGTCTTGCCCCTCTATATCAAAGCGCAGCCTCTTCAGTGGCTTCGGAGCAGCACTTACTTCTGCGCTGCGCTTCAGCTGGCCGTCACTGTTGCACAACATCTGGTTTATTTTTTGAAACTTTTCAGAAGTCTGAAGTGACAAGAAAATGAGAGAAATAATTGTCAGTGAATCCTGAAATTATTCCAACTTTCCAGATTATCCACTAAAAAAATTAGGAGTTCTAAAGCTCTGTGGAGTTTTAAGAACCCTGGCTTCTGCCACAGCAACTTAAAATAAACTGCAACACATTTTAAAAGTGCATCTGGATACTTGGAAGGAGTTAAAAGAACTTTCCCGTAATTACTACATTTAATTAGACACACTCACTGGCCAGTTCCAGAGATGTGAGCAGGTTGTCTCATTCCTCCAAAAGTTACACGCATTTAAGACCAGACATTAAACATGTTAAAACTCACCCCAAACGATTCTCCAATTGACACCAAAATTCTGCCAAATGAAGAAGAGAAGTGTTTAAGATTAGGCTACATTTAACAACCACAGAAGCATCCACTAATTTGCAGAGTTTAGCACGAGGCATCAACATGGTTCCTTCTTCTCTCTCTGCATTAACAGTGCAAACTCATACTGTGCTTTACTGCAGTGAGATATTTTTCTCTGGGCCAGTGAATGCTGAATCACCAGATCAACTGTATCACACAGACAGAAATGAAACTGTGGCTTAAAAGAACCAGAGAACCCCACAGTCTGTCCCTTATCACCAGGAAGACCCTTCTGTGCTGGGTACCCAGACAATCATCCTTTCATCTTTACCATTTAGTGTTTGCTAATCAAAACCATGCAGGACTTCAACCTGAAATACACAGTAACATTTAAACTTTGGTACACAGTGGGCCAGATGCACTGGGACTCACTTGATCCTAGTTTGAAAAGCCACTGGAAAACTGGCACATTTGCTGTCATCCTCACCCACTAAGAACTACTGACCAACACTTTGAAATGTTCTGTTCAGCCAACTAAATAAACATTTTGTTCCAAAAAAGTGTTTTCCCTTTGAACAAGCTTACAAAGCTCATCTGTTTTTCAGGAGTGTGATCCAGAGTCAAAGCCAACAACATTTAAGCAACTAGGTCAGGAAATTCCTCTCTGGGGGTGTAAAAAAAAAAAGGGAAAAAACAATCAACAAAAACCTCCTTGAGCACAACAGAAAACCACTCAAAAATGAATAAAGGTTTCAAATAGGGGACAGAAACTTTTAACCAGAAAAGATATAACAGCCACAGACTACTGAGAAAACAGACTGCAGTTTTCTAATTTGCTTCCACTAAAATCCCCCGAGTACCTTTAATTTAGTCAAAGAAATGCTTGTCAACAACCTACCTTGACCTTGGAGTCATCTTTGTGGGTGACTGAAATCCATCAGAGAATTTGTATGGGCTCTTCAAAGGTGAGATGTAGATGTTGTTGCCAGCAGGGACACGCCGAGGAGAGTTAGAAAACTGGTAAGGGCTGCGAGGAATGTGTGGGATGGGTGACAGAGTAGGAGGCTATAAGAAAAATAAAATAATCATAAGATTTTATTGTCCATATATTTCTAGTCCATTGAATAATGAACAGAGCTAATGGCTTACCCTGTTGGAAGCATACTGCAAAATGTTTGTTTTCAGCTTCTGCATAAACACTAAGTTGTAAAATACTATAATGGAGTCATATTGTTCTTCCCGGATAAGAACACGTTTAAAAGTCTACATAGGGTGAGAAAATCATACACAAGTTAAAAAAAAAAAAGAAATGAAAATTTTACATTTGACAAACTTATAAAACCATTCATAAAGTCTGTGTTAGATAATAGCTAGGATGGCATGTGGACTGTGTGCAAGCCATTGTACCTACTATTCAGAGCTGTTCTAAACTGTTAGGGGTTTTTTCCAAACATGTATGAACACCAGTAGAAGCATCTACTTCATTAGCTGGCACAGTCCCTTAGTGCAAACACAGTTCTAACATTTTCCAAATTTAAGCTCCTTTTGCTTTCACGTACACATGTGTCAAAATGTCTAGACTACTGTGCATGCTGTGGAAGGCTAAAAAAACTCATTACTGACCTGATGTGGATAAAATAGTTCTATAGGCTTGGAGACAAAGTCTGGAGTTTAGCCAAGATCCACAAATACACTATGAGAAACTCTGCTACTCAAAGGATGCCTACAGTTCCTTTAACTGGTGAGGATTTTTCTATTGATTTAATTATTGTGTTGTGCAAAAATTTCAGTACATGAAAGCTCCTATGAAGAAAGAAACTTCTTAATGTTAGAATTAAGCCTGCAACTTTAATTCATACTCAGCTGTTTGATATATAAGCATACATCTCTATTTCATATCAAACCGTATTTCTATTGAAGGCTTCTGTAGAAAGTTATCTGCTTCTCTTCCCTTAATGCTCCATGGGAAGTTAGCTAACTCCTAAAGGAACTTGTGTTATTTTTGAAAATCCTATTAGCTCTACACATAAATCTTTCATCTAGTCTCCAAATAAAATCATAAACCATTATTTAGTATCTTTAAAAAAATGGAATGAAGTTTAATTTATGCAACAAATCTTTAAAAAATCTTTAAAAAAGATATTTAGTATTAGATTCCGTTTTCTCCTCCACAAAATGGAGATGCAGTGAAGCAGAAGTTTCTTTTGTATGTTCAAGTGTAGTTTGTTTTATTTTGATTTCAGAGAGAAAGAATTAGTTTATAACATTTTTATGGAGGAGTAACTTTCAAGAACTTCCATACCTCTTGATTTGTGTTGCAAAGCTCCTTGTATGCCGAAACTATTATTTTAAATCGAAGATCTATATTCTTTACTTTGCATATGCCATACATGGAACACATCATGATCTATTAAAGAAACAAGACAAGACAACTGAAAATGCAGAAAATGAAATCAGCTTCGTCATTTCAAGTTAAGAAATAAGCTTTCTGTTACTGTTAGTGTTCTGTAAACTAGCCTGCAATTCAACTTCATAAGAACTCCCAGAACCTAAGTCAACTACTGTTACCTCTATTTCTGTATGACAATCAACTAACTAGAGCTGATAGTATCTTCTAAAACTCATTTCACACATTGCAATTTTAGAGTAGAATAACAAAACATTTATCAGGCACCCATGTGGTCTTCCCAAAGAAAATCATTATTTTCTTATGCAAATTATTAGAAATTGTGGTGTTCTTCATTATTTTAGAAATAGATGAAAATGGTATTTGACAATGCCATAGTGAGTAACTGCCAGTGCTTAAAAAACTGAGATAAGAGACTTCAGTCTAAATTAAGTTCTCCTCTCAGTGATCAACAGAAAAATAAAAACTCAGAGTACAATTTCTGACTGCTAAAGAATGTCTAAGAAACATTTTGTTCAGGAGAGTCTTTTTAAGCTTTTCAAAACTTTTTTGTTCATGTTACCTGGTCCAAGTGCCTGTCTCTCATTAGCTCATACTCATTTTGCAGTGTGTACTGGAAGAGGGTCCAGATCAAGGGTTCCAGGTCAGGATGTTCGGAGAGAAGCTGAAGGAACAGTGTATGTAGCCGACGATAAGCCAGAAGATACACTTTAGAAACAGAGAGGACAAATAAACTGGAATTGTAATAATAGGGGCATACAAAAGAAGAATGCAATGGAGGATCGACAGCAATTGAACGTTTGCTGTCTCCAACTACAAAAACTACGAGACATCAAATGAAGGTAGTAAAAGCCAGTTTTAAAATAAATGGAAAAGATTCTTCATACAAGTGACAGCGGACACATGGAAGGCCACACCAAACAATGCTGCACATGCACGTCTATGTCAATTCAAAAAGAGCCTGAACAAGCATTTGGAACATGAATCTGCTGAGAGTTACTAACCTGACACAGTGCAAAAGGTTCAGAAAAAACCCCGAGCTGGAGAAAGTCAAAGTTTGGGAAAGCATTCAGGGGAAGCACCGTCCATGCTTGCCCAGTTCTTTAGCTTCCCAGGATACCTATTTACGGTCACCGCTGGGAAAAGAAGAACCCTCCATCTGAGCCCATATGGACATTCTTACAGTCAGTAGGTAAGTTTTCAGTTCAAACTTCCAGCGTGCAGAGCGCACCCATTAACCTGCTGGCACCATTTTACAGTTTCCTCCAGAGGGTCTGCACACTGTTCACTACAGATTCTACAATAATCTTTTAAGAAATCTTGAGCACCAAAACGGATAAATAACATGAGATAACTGCAAATGTCAGCACATACAGAAGTAACAAACCTTTTTTGTAGAACAGAGAGAGGGAGGTAGATTTTTGTGGTTTCTGTGTTTGCGGAGTTGCACCAGATTGAGCATCTGGAGTGGAATTAGCACTTGGAGGAGGTCCAGATGCTTTCTTCTTAGGAGATCTCACAGGAGAAAGGTAGCTGGAGATTCAACATATATTAAGCACTTAATATCACAGGATAAAAGAACAATTTTATATGAATAATACTTGCAGGAACTCTTCCTTAAGAAATTAATTGCTATTGCAACCTGTTATCCTCAATACCTGATAGAGGGACTTATTTATTCCTAGGTAAATGAGATAACAGTTTGCAGTTACAGGTTTGATGGATCTTAGAAAAACAGATTTCAGCATTTGATTTAAATTTATACGAGTAATTAACATCTGCAAATACAACAGTTTAACAAAACCTAAGTACCAAGCCTAACAAGTAGGAAAACAGAATAGAGGTGAATTTTAAGGGTGATATTAACTTCACATTTTCCTAGACTTCAGGCATGCATGTTACTTACAGGTCTGCAGCAGTGTGATTATGTTGCAAAGGTGTACTGGGAGTAGAAGCGGTCTCAGGCTGATCAGTTTGGCCTTCTCGTTCTTTTGACTGCTTGATAAGATCAAACAGAGGCGACCCCTAGAAAAATTACAGGAATACTACATTGTACTAAGAATAGACAAACACTTTAAATGGATTTTGTTCCCTCTTCTCCAAAAAAATCCACCAAAATATGATCCTCAATAGAAGATTAAAGTGTTGAAGTACTTCAGAACACTCATATTTTGCCAGATAACTTTTAACTATTAAATACACCAAGCACATTTTTTCTTGTTTCATCAGCAATCCATTAGATATAGGTTAACTGCAGATTCGAGACACAGTTGTATTCTAGAATCCCTTACTACTTCCTATCAAATAGCCATTCCTGAAAAGAAGACCAAACAATACAAGAAAATACATAAAATGTCGCCTTTCAAAAAATAACAAAAAAAAACCTCAACACAAAAAAAACCAAACCAACCAACCAAACAAAAAACAATCAAAGGAAATCGCAACCCATTGGTGACTGAAAGTTACTGCTGTACCTGTTGTCAATCTATTTCTGCTACAACATCTACCCAATATTTTGCATATGATAATATACAAACCATGGTCATAACTCATTTAACTGCACTGGAGACTTTAGTCTCATGTTGCAGAGCCACCTCTGGCAAGAGTTTAAGTGATTCTGGATTCATTAAGTCTCTGCCCTCATGGTTAAAAACAAAAAAAAACATTTTGATTTGAGGTTAATTATCAATACTTTAGGCAAGGCAGTTGGAATACATTGGAAACTAAGAGCTTGAAGTAGAAAGTGATGCAGAGAGAATGTAAGTGGAATGTAAAGGTTCTGGGTGAAGCAACATCACTACTTCTGCTGACGTTAGTAATAAACAGCAGTCTTGCAGAAACAAAATCTCAGGCTGCTTGTGTGTCACGCACATAGTAGTATTATGCTGAGACAAGAAGACTGCACGGGAAAATATTTTGGGACTGGATTTATAATTAATTTTGAAAACAGAGGGTTGCTGGCTTCTAGATTGTTTTGTTTTCTTCAAACAGAAGACTCATCCTTGAGCACAATGCTGCCTCTCAAAAGTGCAGTATCAGAACTCCTGAAGCAACAGAGGAACATTTCATTAGCAAATATCTGCCTTCTTGCGGGGGAAGCAGTGTCCATAGTACCAACTGAGGATGAAGTGGGCAAAAACAAACATTCAGCATTTTCCTGAAATGATCTCCCCAAAAGACAGTAGTAAAATCAGTCAGTAAAATCATTGCTTTGTACACAACGCATCATCAGATGGTCTATGTATGGTCTGTTTGAACCTACAAATGCACATTATTAATACTAAAATGTGATGGCACAGATGATAAATCTGTAGCTACAAACAAGAGCACAGCACGCATCTAAAGTATGTAGCATCACCTGGCTAAGGCAGTAAGACATAGCCTAGTAAAACGAGACTAGATTTATGAGAATTAAAACTAGCATTAAGATATTCCTCATTTAGACTTATTTCTAAAAAAACAACATTTTTCTTCTGAAGTGCATCAAATAAAAATTTAGAGCAACAAGATGAGAGTGATGAGATTTACAATTTTTCACAGTGTGCAATTTTTAAATTATGATTTTGGCAATACTGGAGGTGTTTCATCCATAACATAAAAAACATCAGTTACTGATTCATAACCACATAGTTATTTCTGTACTGTTTCTCCACCAGTTCAGCTCTTGGGCTGGTTTGCATAATTTTCCCCTGCATTTGGTAGTGCACACACTCCTCACAAGTTTCTCTCAGCATTGCACTTGCTGCAAGCACAGACACATTACCTTCTCCATTTCTCATTCTTCTGGTCTCTTCCTTTTTATTATTCCCACCATTCACTATGCTCCAAAGAATCCAAGTTTCTTTCCCAGAGCAATCATTAAATTATTGATGAGATATCTTGACTAAGAGTGAACCCTGCTTTGTTCATTTCATATTTTAGCTATTTATGACTGGGAAAGTATTGTTTTTAATGAAACATCAGTAGGAGGAAAAAGGGTTGATAAAGGGGAATGAGAGGTCTAGGAATAGAAGCAAAAATTATTATTTTTGAGTTAGCACTTGAGACCAGCAGTTCCAGGTCCTCTCTCACCCCTGCTATAATTTTCACTATTCCAAGTGTGATTTCATTAGATAAAGTGAGGAGGCACAGCAGCTTGCTACCAATGGAAGAGATCTGCTTATTTTTTCATAATTTCCACTCCTCCTCTTCTACCTGCCAGCCTTGACAATCAGTTGACCTCAATGTAAGTGGAGCTGATGCACTAAGCCAGCAGAAAGTTAACAGAGAAAGCAAACCCAGATTTAGGTCCACTTCGCAGAGAATCACAAGCAGAGCCAGAATAATCAGTAAGAACAGACAAGGCAGCAACACTAGGAGCAAAGCACAAAAGAGCAGAGAACAAAGTACAAGATGTCCTGCATTTACTGACAACAACCTGTTCCATAAACTGATCGGCAAGTGAAATTTATCTGACAGGAATATAGAATATCTACTGCTGCTTTCCATCAGTTAGATGAGCCACAGTCAGCAAAGGGATATTCTTTGTGCAGAAACATCTACTTACAGAGACCCAACAGCAAGATGCAGTGAGTCCAATATTTTTTGGCTCCCACAAATACTAATTGACATTGTAGTTAAAAACATGGCAAGATAAACAGGATGTTGCAACCCAGCCGGCCCCAGCAGCACAGAGGTGCCAGCATCAGTAATGGCAGGATGTGAGACAGCCTGATTCAACACATGGCCCTGAGCAAACCACAGCTGTGTCACCTACACTGACTGCACAGCCTTTGTTAGCCCTTTGGCTGCATGAGCGGGAAGAGGGCATTTAGTTTTCAGACCTGGTGAAATTTCTGTTTCGTTTCCACCTTCCTCTCACACTTTAGATGCAGCCCTCTGTGTTCTTTCCCCGGGGAGCCCTACCACTCAATGGTACCTTTCCAAATGCATGGTCAGGTAGTTGGATGAATAGGAGCTACACTGACAAGACTGGTGCCTCACAAAATGTGTGTGCCATAATGTAGAATTACGTAGAGACAAGTTTTCTCAAATGCAACTACCCCCCATCCTGAGAAACTGATGGCTTTAATTACAGCCTTGTCTCCTTTCTTTATATTTACTCATGGAAAATAATTCTGTTTAGTGAATTCAAAGCACGTTGTGCAGCTTGCAGGGAGTTTTCAAGCTCACCAGGGCAAACTTCAGCTTTAGTTCCACTATTTGATATTCAACGCTCAAATGAGCAAAGTATAACATCATTAACCAGGCAATTACCAGTCCTCTAAGTAATAGTCACAAAGAACTTTAACCCCCAGGTCCAGCTTAATCGAACAGGAATGTTTATTGGGAACTTGTTTCTAAAGTGATGTTATTCATGCTATTTTGTACAAATTTTATATTGCTTTTTATAGCTTTTAAGCAGCACTTGAGGTGAATAGGTCACTTCCAATGCATTCCTTTCACATGAAAGCAGATTTGCAGTTTTTACTTTAATTCAATGCTCAGTAAGTGATTAATGTTACTAGATGCAGCCACTGAATAAATTTCACTAATTAAGCAAAATGCTGCTTTTCATTTGAGACTTCCCTGTGATGGCTACAGAAACCCCATTTTATTAGTGTAAAAAAAGGAGAAAGCAATGAAGGCTTAAAATTTCTCAGGGTCAAAAGGCCACTGGCATCAGAATGAAGAATAAGACTGAAATTTGACTCACTCCCCTCTCACACTACCCAGGGCTAACTAAATCCCCAACACTATATCTGTGAATTAAGTGGGGCTTTGTTAAGTGAAGCTTTGTAGGATGCTTCCCTGCAGCAACACCTCCATCACACGCATCTGCAGTGATTTTTCCTCATCTGAAAGCTCCTTTCATGGACAAAACAGGCAGAATTTCTTGTTGGCTAATCTTTCTTTGGCTACAGTGAAACTACAGGACACACAGGTGCTTCCCAGCTTCCCAATCTTTGTATTGACTATATCTCAACAACATGTTTAACTAGACTTTGGTTTCCATGAAAAGATTAAACAAAAGACCTACATCCTTAAACATGGGGAAGAGCTACCCTAGGGTTTGGGTGTACTCCACTGACCATAGAGAAAGACCCTGAGCAGCTTTAAGCAGTGCTATTAGCACTCACAGGTTTTTAAAAACTGCTTTTGTCTTTGTTTTCTATAAGCTTTATATTTTTATTCTTTATAATAATTTCCTAATACATTTCCAGGTTCTAGTTATCTGTTCACAATAAATTTTAATGCAGTGTTTAGCACTTAACTATGCATATATCTTAATGCCAAGGTCCCTTGGGGTTTTTTTATTTATTTTTTGGGGGATTTATTTTGGTTTTCAAATTATTGAATCAGTCAATACAATACATAATGTTAAACAATTTTCTTCCTCATAATGTACTAAAAGACGGCTGTGATTTACAGGGCAAAACAAAGCCAGTCTAGAACTGACAGCTTTGGAATGGAAGTGCAAGGACTGGATCAGCACAAGCTATTTCCAACCCTCTTCCTCACGAGAGAATTGCATGCCCAGAAAGTTGACTTTTGCTTGCAACTTTTGAAAGTTGCCTTTTCAGAAGTTTCACATGATAATTAGTTATCAGAATTCTGAAATAATTTAGGCCTGCCAAAGCAAAGTACACCTCACAGTCTAAACTGAAACAGTATTGACCATGAAAAAACCAGTAATATTAAGGATCGTGTCCTAATTTCACACATATAAGTTGTGTTACATAAATTATGTTCCCATTGGGGCTTCTACTTACAAAATTTATAAAGAAAAACATTAAAAATTGCAGTGTTAATGATTTAATTCATATAAGAATACAGACAGATCTGCTTTTAACTCCTTACAGCATGTGCATGTTTAATACAAGTCCTTACTCATATCCAGCATTTAAGATGAAGTAATAGGGTCATCAAGCTTTGTGAGGATCTTCTTTTATCTAGTGATAAAGAAGTTAAATCTCTCCAGTCAGAGAAGGAAAGCCAGGCCGCCACAGTCTGGGTATGAATCTTAAAGTTTCGTTGCTTTAAATGATGCTGCAAATCCACTCTCCTCAGAGTTTTGTGATAACCTACTCTTCCTCAAAAGTCTCTGGAGAGACCTGACAAATCTTGTTGGAAATAAAACATTATTTCAGAAAACAAATAGCATAGTTTTCAACCCCTCCACTCCCAAAATTACTCTTTACCAAATGAAGACTGATAAGCCAATTCTTTATGTTTTACAGGGTCTCTTAACAAAGGTCCATGGGATGACCTCATTGCACAAGAGTGATAAAAGAGCATCATTAAAGTATCCTTCCTAGCAAAGGAGAAGAATGTCTGTGAAAACAGTTTTTAAATTTTAAATATAAAGATGATAGACCTTCTCTGTTAACATAGTGACTGATACTATTGGTTACGTTCAAAACTATTACACAGACCAGTGATAACACTCAGCAAACAGGGAAATTTCTGACAGAGTTATTGCTTTATAGCTCTGCAACCAATTACCAGTTGAAGGGAGAAATGAACCCTGGTCATCAGGAATGCTCCTGTTTGCCAAGCCTGTGAGATTAACTTTTTAAAAATCGGTTTGAAAGGTGTTTTGAAAGACAGTCTACAAGCAGAACTACAGATTTATAGAACTGGGTTTTTTTAACTATGCAGGATGACCCTGAGCAGGTTGCAGTCAGGTCTTGCACCACTTCCTTCGAGAGGTTTTTCTGCTCAACTCACACAACTGCACATGCAGGTACACAAATCAAAACAGAATACAATAACCCTTGCCATGTATTTTTTTGCTGAGCATTATCCAAGAAAATATCATTTCAGGCTTATCTACCACACATTTTCTCCCCAAAGCAATTGCTGTGAGCATCTTCCAGATGAATCTGTGGTCTGTACTGGCAGTGCAGCTGCAGAAACAATCCATATCTGAAGTAATTAGCAACTGTATTACCTATCCCCCCAGAGCAACCAGGCTTCAATATGACTCATTCTCATACTTTTCAAGATTTTAGGCAAAAGCCAAAGGTCTCAAAGACAACTCAATGGATACCAGTTTCCCCCTACTTTCTGGATAGAAATTGTGTACACTAAACTAAAATGCATCTGATCTGAACCATGTGACTGTTGCAAATGACAATATATCAGTCAGTAACAACATATTCTGCCAAAGATCTTGAGGTTGAGAACTATAGCAACAACTTTAAACTGTGAAAACACTACAGAGTATAAATATTTTCAGCACAGGAAATAGAGAAGAGATGCTTTAAGGGACCATTATGTTAACTGACATCACAAAGTATTAGATCATTTCTATAGTTATTTTTATATATGAAAAATTATTACACTCGGGAGCAAAACAGCACTCAAGCACTTAATTTCTTCAGAGGAACTTTTGGGTCACAAAATGCCTATCTCAGTAAAGAGAATTTATTTAGGTAATTACTATTGTAACAATCAAACAAGCTGTTACAATACCACATCACGTTTTACATCAGTTTCATTTCTAACTGACTTACACAGATCCAGTTCCCAGAACAATTAAGACAGGTTCTGGGAAATATTTTTGCAAGTACAAGTGGAAACATGACAATGAGGTGTCTCTGAGACTTTTGTTTAAAGCCAGTAATTCAGTTTCAAGTCTTGTGTTCTTTCCAGTTTCTCATTAACTGTACAAATTTAGGTACAAAGCGCCCCAAACAATTCTTTTACAACCTAAATGTGGTAAGTGTTCTAGGAAACTTTGTAGACAGCAGTTTTTGAAAGAGCAGGACAGTATCTTTTACCAACATAATCAAGGAGTCAACGAATTAGGAATCGAACAGAAAAGGATATAATAGATAATCTGCAGCAGATTGGAATAAGCTACATGCACAGAAAGACCTATTCTCTAGAAAAAGTAATATTAGCTAGGGGAAGGTATATGTCCTGAAATGATTAAGAGCAGACTACTCTATGATTATTTAAAAGCAAAAATAACCATAAATATCTTGCAACATGCTTCATATAATCTAAAATAGAAAAATAGCACAAAGAAATTGGAGTTGCAAAACCAACGTGCCATGTTTTATACCAAAGCATGGCAACACAAGCATGAAAACCATTTTATGTGATGGATTTATCAACCACTTCTAGAAAACATTACAATGTGAAGAAAATTACACATGACAAAGAAGAAGGAAAAAACTGAAGTTGTAACAAAAATCAGAGTCATAACATTTTGGGCACATCCTTTGAGAAGAGTTTTGGTCTTAATTTGAGTCAGTACTTCTATGACTACCATTATGGAATAGCTCAAGCTCAGTTAGTCTATACTTAGCATTAGTTCAAGGCAGACAAGACCTGGCAGTTATCCTGCTGCGCTTGGCTTTCAAAGCAGAAGCATATGCAGACCTTCTGAGTGCTCAGTTGGCAGAATTTAAGATGCCTCCATTTAAACATTTCTGCCTTACAAGCAGTTATTTAACAATCAGTCAAAATGCAGTATAATAGAGGTAAGGAAGCTGCACTGGAAATCAAATTAACAAGAGAAGGTTAAAAAAAGTCTTGGGCTATTATTTAGAGTTCATTAAAAAAACATTCTTTCCAATGGAAAAGAAATAGTGGAATTTTGACAGTGTGATACAGAATAGTAAAAAAATCACTCAAAACACCCCAAACTTTCCAACAACTTGTCTGAACAGACCTGAAACAAAAACTTGGAAAGCACTGACACCCATATTTTTTGATGTTATGCCTATTTCATACTTACTTTTTAGTAATTTTATACATCTAGTATTTCAACAATTACAAAGTATTTTCCCTACTGTTTTCTCTCAAAGTGTTACAGCTAATTCTGAGGCAGATCATAGAATGAGTTAGGATGAAAGGGATCTTAAAGATCATCTAGTTGGACCCCCTGCCAGAGGCAGCAATACCTTCCACTAGACCAGGTTGCTCAAAGTCCTATCCAACCTGACCTTGAACATTTCCAGGTATGGGACACTCACAGCTTCTCTGGACAACTTGTGACAGTGTTCTACCAGTCTCACAGTGAAGAATTTCTTCCTAATATCTAATCTAAACCTGTTTAAGGTTTAGATGGCCTGTTTAAGGCCATTCCCTCTTGTCCTCTCACTGCATGCCCTCGTAAAAAAGGGTAAAAGATATTAACAGTGCTTTCTACTAAAAAAGAAAAAAAGAAAGAAAAAGTGCCCTTCTCTACTTCCCACCACTCCTCTCAAGGGCAGTTTCACCAATCTACAGCATTAGTTGGCTTCCACAACTACAAACTATAAATTTGTATAACCATCTGAGAAACAATTAAAGAATTAGTAAGTCAGCATTAACTTTGCATAGATCTGAAGCAGAACAAAAAATGTAATTAATATTATTAAACATGAAGAGTATCCCTTAGTAAATGATGGGAGTCAGAAGATACTTATACCAGAACATGTGGTGTATCCACAGAGTTATTCTAGGATACTTTAAATAGACTAAAGAAAACTTAAAAGAATGCAATATATCTGCTTTAATTTTTTTCTAACACCAAAAATGTAGCTGAACTAGTAAAGAAGGGCAAAAACAATAATAAGGGGCAAAAAACTCTAAACAATTTATTTGTGTGTGTGTATGTGGTAAACTTGGACAACAGTAACATCTGCAAGAAGCTTGAGCTCATGTTTCCACTAATAAGACCATTACTATTTTTCAGAACATAATGTAAGACGTGATATTCAGTGCCTTTTCTCATGGCCACACATGAGAATCTTTTTTGAAGACTGATCAGTGATGGCTAGCTCAGGCTCTGGAAAAACAACACTGGAAGGCGTAACACTTCCCTCTTAGATATTTAGAGCAGAATCATGCAGGAAATTATAGAATAGAATGGTTAAGGTTGGAAAGGATCACAGTGGGGCACCTGGTCCAACCTCCCTGCTCAAGCAGGGTGTTTAAAATTCAGTCCGTTTCCATTTGGATGACTTCACAGTGATGCCTTAAGGTCCATTAAGTTTTTTGATTTTTCTAATTTTTATAAGTTTTATAAGTAGTTATATAGCAGAAGTAGATTTAGAAGAAGCAGCAGCATTTCATTCCTTTACCCTTAGCACAGAAACTCTCCAACCCTATTACTCCATTCTACGCTCCCCATATCAATTCTACCCCTGAATTCCAGTAGAAATGTTTAGTCTCTCTTTAAGACAGGTCTATTCTGCTTAGAGAACACTTGTACCTTGGCCTAAACTGCAGAGTACTGGCAAACTCTGGGTAACTGTGTGACCCCTGTACCCCGAAGAATATGAAGACTGATGAAGAGAGGGTCTCAGAGACCCCAGTCCCAATTCCCAAGGGGTGTGACTGAGGGTGGTCCAGGGCAAAAGTCAGAGGGAGGATAAAACCTCAGATTGGACAAGCAGTATTATAAATTGTAACATCTGTACAGAGGGGCTTGTGTGCGTGTCTTGTAACCTTATGCCTAAGCACAAATTAAAACCCTTCCCTTATCTCACCTTCAAAACTAAATTGTCTCGGAGTTTTTTTCTCCCTGAATTTTCTTTTAAGCATCACAGGGATCTAGGAAGGCAACAATAATCATCTTCAAGTTTTAAAATCAAGAGCTATAAAAAGACAAAGATCATGTTTGGGTTTGTTTTCTGAAACACCACATACCAGATCCCCCACTTCACATCTAAATAGCACCGACGCAAAAACTTCTCACCCTTTAGGAAGCCCTTGTGCTACATGTCTGTGCAGTAAGGGACCCATGCTCAGCATCCCATCTGCAGTCCTTTGCCCACCCATTCTGCAACCTGAAGCCAAAACTTGGTTTGGAGGCTATAAACACAAGCCATGCTGGCCAAGAAGCACACACCCTGTGTGCTTTTGCAACTGGGGACTAAAAAGCAAAAGCTTGCCCAGCTGAAGCACAGGCATGTGGATCTTGGGCCTTCATAAAGATAAAGAGGAAGACAAGTCTTCTTTTAAAATGACAAAATTTCAAAAGTAACATATCCTAAAAAAAGTCAAAGTTTTGAGAACGTTTTTGATGCCTTTTTTTTTTGGTGCTCAGATACTCCTGTGTGTGGGGAGCGGACGTGTGTATGGAAATCAAGAAATGTGCATGGCCTCTGCTCTCTCCTTCCTCTGTGCAACACTTGCTCCTTGACCATTTATCTTTTGGTTGTACTTCCATTGGCATATAATTAAAAACTGCAACATGTAAAAAAAGAACCTATGAGACTGTCCCTGAAGTAATAACTCAGTGACATTAGGGAATATATGAAGAGCACCTATCAAAAAAGCAGTAAAACAGACTTAGCTGACAAGGTCCATTCAAGTACTAAATGATCAAAACCTATGTTTCTCCTGATCTCATTAAATTACAAATACACTGCTGGAAAACACAAATGAGAAAGGTGAAATACTTCAGTAACAATGTGCTTTTCTATTAAAGCTTTGCATTTTTATGATGAGAAACTCTCGTCACTTGTAAACAAAGCAAACCCCAAGTTCAATTTTTCTGGGAAAATCGTTACGCTCTATCCTATTTTGAGAAAATTCAAGTCTTTTAATTCTAGTTTTTCTTCCTGAAATTTAAGGAAAACTTATTTAGGTTATAGAGATTTTTCTTTTACTTCAGTTGGCCTTTTTGGAAGAAATTTCATTGAAACATATTCCCACAGAAACCCTACATTTTGTCAGTATGTTTTCCAACAAAAGAATTTCAAACTCTTTCTGCTAGTACCGCCAATCTGGCTGTGGTATCTCTTATGGAAATTTCAAAACACAAACTCACTGATCAGTGTTTTAAAAAGCCTCATGCTCATTTTAAAACTTGATCACTACATGAATTGTCATTGTGCATGATTTAATTGAAATACCTGATCTCTGTTTTACTGAAGTTACATACAACCACATTAAATTGTTACTGTTTATTTCCTATGGTTTAAGCAAATGCAGGAAGGTTGGGATGGCTTGGAAGCCACAGAATTTTAAACTGACAGGCTTATAGAAACCCCCCAAAATGTTTCCCTTTAGCTCTCAAATTCCAAACTGTGTGTAAAGGTCACACCTTACATGGACAATGATGCAATTTGAAGTTCAGTTGAATTTTGAAGCTTCTCCTATCTGCTCTAGAAAACACAAACCTGAACAGCAGCTCAGCTATTTCTGCAAAACCTTTCACATACTTTCTACTTGATATTTCCTGCCATCAGCATACAGAGCAATACTGAAGCTTAGCCTGCTTGAACTGTATGGACATGGAGTTAAAACTACCTCTTGCAGGCATGAGGACTTCAGCTACACCTACGTCCGGAGCCCAGCTATGGCTAAAGTAACTCAAACTGCATTCTGATTGACTGGTCTGTGCAGGAATAACAGTGCAGATGCACTGCTTGGTTGGGTAGATTAAATAAACAGTTTCCAATCCCAGTTACAGCTCTCCAAAACCTGTCTTCCTCCCATCATTTTCAATAAGATGAAAATAATTTTTAAGAAAGGATGGGATACAGGAATAGAGAGTTCACTTAAAATTGACTTTTTTTATCATCTCTACTATAGAGGGAAGCTCCAAAATTATTATCTCAAAAGAAGCAAAACTCCTATGAGATTAAAAAGTCATAGCTCTAATAGATTTATGTTGCATTATAATAAGGAAGATTTGCCTGCCTCAGAAAATATAAAGAATAAAAAGAAGACTTGAAAACACAAGCTGATCTTGAAACTTCACCACATTGCTTCTAGTAAGAAAACAAACCATTTTCATACTGACTTAGGTATATATATTAAATTGTTCTGTGTACCTATACACTTTTGATACCTCAGAGGAAGATAGACAAAGAACATATGTAAATAGCTGCCAAATTTAAAGGAGTTACTTTAATTTGGAAGCACTTTTACTCTGCTGTCTTCACTTTCAGTGTAAAGAAAATGCACATTTCTGCTTTTAGTTAGTTAGTGTGGGATCTGTTATGGGTAGCTCCACTGACTTCACCACAAATGTACTGATATCAAACAAAACCCAAAGTGTGCCCACAAGCACAGCCAAACAGCAGCCAGAAGCCTTACATATAAACATATGTTTGCATGCCGCTGTTTAAAAAAAGCTCATACAAGGCACCTCGGCTAAGATACAACAATCCAGTAGTTCTGCTTTGTAGACTTCTCTATTTTGTTTTTTAACTTAAGTATCTTACAAGTTCCTCATTAATCATTCAGCAGGCATTTTCTGTAGCTACTCTAAAGCACATAAACCAATTACTAAGCCACAGCAAAAACAAAACAGGTTTTACCATTCACTTCCAATGAAGTAAGAGGCTGCTAATTAATACATTTCTGAGGTCAGACCCACAAATGACCATTTCAACCTGAATCTATCTCCCTGCTACCTGACTCTCTATTTTGTCTATTTTCACTGCAGGTGAAATGAGGTATCTGTAGCATATTTGTGTGTGATTTTCTAACTCTCTAGACTGGTTGGCAGTCTTTAGACCATAGCATGACAAGAAAAATGGAAACCAATACCAGCAGTGAAGCCAGTTGGCCCAAAGCACCCTGAAGTCAGTAAGAAAACTAACAGCATCTTCAATTCACTATGGATTGGATATTTGCCTTACAAAGCTGACATCCTTTTTCACCTCTATTAATCTTAAATAGGAAAGCATGACTATGCATACTGTGTCTGTATTACCACTCATTTTTATCCTCCTTTGTGGAAAAATCAATTAGGTGTATATTGCTCTCTTTTATTACATTATAAATACCACTATTTCAAACTACTTATATGAAAATAAATTACAGGGTAGTAGACCAGAAGCACAGATCTCACTCTTGAGCTTAGATGAGCCTTTTAAACCTCACACAGCCAAACACTAAGTTAATGTCTGGCCAAGAGTCAAAACAATACAGATTTTAAAGCCTCAAAGTTGAACTTTGCTACAACACTTCCAGCACCGTTTCCCTGTGGCTTAAATCAGTCAAAGTGCACTGGCGCTTCTCTAAGTTAGACATCTGCACTTTCTGCTTCATCCCTTGCTTCACTGTTAGCACAGCTATGACTTCAAATTATGTATTTTTTAGGATTAGTTTCAAACCAAACAGTTTTTCTCATTCATGTATATGCATATATACACACAGCACAAGGGAAGAAGCACAGAGGCTTAAACAGACAGCGGTAGGATTACTTCAAGCAACAGCCCACATTCAAACTGTTTAAGTCAACCATAAAAACTGTATCAGAACCCAATGAATTACAAAAGTACAGAGAAATTTAAGGTAATATTTGTAAGCAGAAGTAGGACCTTTGTGATCTTTCCACAACAATCGGTACCTGATCCACTCACTCTTATCCCTTGCCCCCTCATTGAAGATTTTCTTTTTTTCTTTCAGAGACGATGTAAGTGATAACTACTGAAACTTAAAGCTAATGACTTTCAATACTACTGCTTCTACCTCAGATTTTAAAGACTTGCATAGCCAAAAATTAACCTTTTCCAGCTATAGCACTGAACCACTAAACCACCATAGATAACAGCTGAGAAAGTTCAACAAAACCCAGAGACTTGAGTGAGGAGTGTGCAGGACAGTGTATGCTCCTCAACACTACCTGGGTCTTCCTCTACCACCATCACTGGAAGTACCCTGTAGGAGCCAAATACAGCCAAATACAATATGCATGGATATCTCACTGGGAACTGCAGCATAAAGCTTCTGGTTTTCATGTAGTACCTCCTTCTGAGGCTAAATGTATTATCACAGAATCATAGAATGGTTTGGGTTGGAAGGGATCTTAAAGATCATCTAGTTCTAACCCCCTCACCAGAGGCAGGGACACCTTTGACTAGACCAGGTAGCTCAAAGCCCCATCCCACCCGGGGCTTGAATATTTTCAGAGATGGAGTATCTTGTTTCAGAGGATTCATTCTCTTACAGCAAAAGATGAGAATCCCTCATAACAAAGACACTTGCTCAGGGCATGGGATGTGGGTTCCAGCCTCCCCTCTCCTGCCAGGGTCAAACCAATGTCTCCCAGAGAGACACCTTGCCACTTCCAGGAAGATTATTAACACAGATTCAAGTGAAAATGGATCATTTATGACAAATGTTTTGCATTTGAAAACATCACTCAATTCCTCCAAGATTGCAGCAGACAATTTTAAATTATCACATGAGAAGCAAGTCCTTTGTCCACTGTCAATTGACATTTCCTTTCTTACCTTCTAGGTATTAGCTGATGGCCACACCGAAAACGCAACTGCTAAATGTGATCAACAATGTAATAAAATAGTTCATAAAGTCCTGAATTGGTTTCATAAAATTACAGGATATGGGCTGGAAGGAAAGAGCAGCTATAGGGGAAAGTGAGCTGAAGTATTTTTAGATGCTGTTTACCAGTACTAATGATATGCTAGGTAATCATTTAAGTGATCTTATCATGCAGAATTTAAAAAGGTTATTTGCTGACTTACAGATTTAGAAAGTAATAGTTCTTCACATTAATCAAACCTAAGTTCTGCTTCTTGGCAGCAGTTCTCCCCTGACAAGCATTTTCATGTCAGTATTTATCTAAACTAATTAGTTTACCAGCTTGAACAATTCTTATGAAACATTTTTCCCCCCTTAACTTCTTACATTCTGCTTTTTTGAAGGAAATCAAATTAATACCATAGATTTTTTTTGTTTTTTAAACAATATTAACTCATAAATCTTATTGAATGACTATGGCAAATTCTTTCAATGGCTTCATAATGTTATCCTTTATAAGAAAGAGAATAGGAGTGTGACTGTGGGCTTTGTGCTGCCTCTGGCAAGTAGAGGTCAAAATCCTCTGTACAAATTCAGAGGCCTCCACTTGGCCAAAACTGAAAGAGGTTGCACACATTGGATGCAGTGGTTGCAAGTAATTTGTCATGAAAGTAAAATATACCCTCAAGAACTATGTGAAGTAACACCAGTAATCCTGACATTGAATCAGACTACCTTAATCATAGCCAGAGAATACATGTTGGGCAAAAACTTAGGTTAAAAATCTGAAAAATAACAAGTAATTGCCTAAGAACTACAAAAATTGCAAATGTCTTTCTTACAAAATCTGTTATCATGACCATTTCACCCTGTATCTTTTGGAACAGTTTCCTAAATAATTAATGAGGCTTATTCCTTCCTATCATTCCTAGTATTTGCTTAATATAGCAACTGATTTTTAAATTTATTTTTTCTTAAAAGAGACACGGTTTATACTTGAAAGGTATTTTGAGTAAAAATTTGTACTCATCCACAGATTAAAGCTCAAAAAGATTTCTTGTTATCTAGCCTCAACTAGACTTACTTATATGTCACAATCACCTGATGTCTAACATACATTTCTAAGGCATGATGCCATGTTGCCTTTTCTCCAGGTAATACACTGCAGTATACATAAAGAAGTTATGCTCTATAAAGTGCAACTCTGAACATCACCTCAGGATGTGTCTGGATACCTGTTATAAATTCTCCAGGTCACTGTCCCTAACAAATCTCTGTACAATGTCTACTGCACATACTGTAGGACCTCTATGCTATACAGCAGCAGAACCATTTCCAGTCATCTCTCAAGAGTTTCTTATCTTGCCAAGTGGGCTTATTAAGATGCAATGGAAATGATGATTTTGTTCATCCTGCAAAGTAAATTTTCCCTTAAAATGAGACCACAAAAAGGGTCAGAGGTTTAAATCAACAGCTCCTAACACACACATGCACAGCACACACTGTTCATGGCTACAGAAAATGAAGAATTTAAAGCTGAGGTGCAGGGGTGAGTAAGCAGGTGTGCCATTTCTTAGATGTTCTTGCTGCATGTATTAGAGGCAGGTGGGGGCCACCCTTTTCAATGTATCAGATAACAAATCGACACGTTGACAATATCTTATGCAAGTATTGTTTCCTCTGGATATCTTTATAACTGCATTCTCAGAAAAATTTGCTTTGCACATCAAAATATTTGAGAATGTAAGCAAAAACTGCTCCTGGGACTTTCCATGAGTTACACAAAAAATGTAAATCCAGAACCTTCATTCAAGAATTTATCAGTCGTGTCAGTGGCCTAAAGTGCTGCTGTAACTGGTCCTGTGTATTTACAGTGCAAACAACCAATCTGCATATTCCATGACAACATTTACATAATTCTAGGTAACCCTAACATGTTCATAAGCATTAACTGGACCTTTGAGCTTCTTGTAAAAAAGCTTCTTTTGCTATTAGACATAGCATTTTTCTATTAGTGCTATTATGGATCCTATTTTCAAAATTGCAGTATTATACTTTAAAAAAATAATCCCCTATTTTCAATCTGTCTCAACTCTTGTGGGCAACAAACCAAATAATGCCAAGAGCAAGCTCTAAAATGTAAGCAAAGGTACCTATATTTTCTGAAATACTCTAAAAATATCACTCTAAAAATATCTTCAGAACTTCTATGACAAACTCCAGCACACAGTTCTGCACTTTTCTCCATCACTGTGCATGGAAAGATTTTTCCAAAACTCTTCTCCAACAAACCTTTACACAAAATCAAAAGAAAACAAGAAAAAAAAGTCAAATTAATAGTATTTTTAAAGGTTCTCTTATTTTCTCATTCTCTTAAGTTGTTCCCCCATAAGTCTGAGTATTTAGAAAGCCTCTAGCAGACCTGTGAATATTCTGAAAGATACTATTATGTTAAGGGATACTGCAATGACTAACACAGTCCCAACAGCAACACTTTAGGTTTGTATTTCAAAGGAGAAGGTTTTACACCAGAAGCAACAAAATATTCTTATTTGACTCTTAGTTGCCTAAAAATTATTAATCAACACTTTGGTTTTCCTTTCTGCCTGTATCAGCTTTTACATATTATTCCTTAAGTCAAAACATGTTCTCACTAGTCCACTTCTCTTTATACTACTAGGTACATCATAGACAGTACAGGAAACAGCCAGGAAGGGACTTCATATAACTAACTGAAGTGGTTCAAAGAAACTGCTTGTGTACACACAGATATACAATGAACACAGTGAAGAAGTGTTTCAGAACTAGAATTTGACTAAAAGTGGCATTTCTTAGAGTATGATTGTCATATTCACATATTTTTAAGAACAAAGAACCAAAGCAAACTATTGTTCTCAAGTTCAAAATACCTTTCCTGTATGTATGTTTGGGTTTTAAAATCCCTCCATCAACTCAAGAGTAGAGAGGAAAAGAAAGGACTCTAGCAAACTGAAAACTCATACAAAAGGAGAGAAATTGTTTCCTTTTTCTACAAGCAGGAGAGGAGCAGTTGTATTATCTCCTATAAAGGAAATTGAAACAATTCTGAAGAGAAAAAAGAGCATTTCCAACAGGCAAGAATGAAGAACTCTAGAGTTTTATTCTGAGCTTCATTTTCCCTTTTTAAGCAATTACACAACCTAATAGACTACAGCCCAAATACTTTCACTTCTCTTGCCTTTTTTTTTTTTAATACTTGGAAGATTTTTGGCTGCTGTGTATTAGAACACAGCTAGTAAAAGAAGAACTAATTGAGAAAACTGGCTCTAGAAAGTCAAACTTTCAGTGGAAAAAATGTTTATGGTTTTCTTTCAATTTTTACTTGTAATTTGAACGTCTCTTAATTGATCCTTTTGCTTGGCTGGAAGCTAATCTAAAAAGACAAAATTTTAATCTTTCTACATTTTCATCACATTCACTACCTTAAGATCCTATTTAATAAAGGGTTCTCCATCCAAGGACTTCAAACTATATTTAGCAATTACCCAGTGTGGAAGTGAATGAACTCTTACATGGAGGGAAGCTAGAGCACAAAGTCACAGAAAACTTTGCCAGGATTGGAACAGAAAATTTGTAGCACAGCCAGAAAGAGACTTCCTGGCTCCCAGCTCTACTTCTCAATCGTAATAAATTCCTTTCTGTACATACACATGGTCAAAGAGGAACTCCAGTAAATAGACAAGAAATGCCTAAACCCATAAAAATGACTGGATAAGTAACAACTTAGAGCAAAGAAAATACTGTCCTGCCACAGTTTGTCTTCACTGCAACAGATAGCACAAGTTCTTCTGCATAAGCTTGCTTAAGCAAAGTATGAACAAATGCCTGCACCATGACACAGATGTGTCTCTGAAAGCAGTAACATTAGTTATTGAATAATGGAGTTACATAGAGCATTTTGTGCATCATTTAACAGTGCATACTCTGGCCTTGGAAACACTGTAGACATTTATTACAACACTATTAATGTTGAAGTTGGTTTTTTTCCTCTAAAGAGCTTTCAGTAGTAGCATCAGCACAGACTAAATACAGTACATAAGACAAGTTCAAAATTTCTTTCAACTTTGACTACAACTTCTGTTTCAGAAGCACCCACCAGAACTGAAGGCGAGGAACACACCACCAGAGGAACACCCAACACTGGTCAGCACAACTCCAAAGGCTTGGAAAGCCTTCCAATATTTTATTTCAGTGAAATATTTCTTTACCATTCAAATTAGACTTCTGAATTTAAGGGATCCTGCCCCCATGTCATAAATAAAAGCAAGTATTCAACTATGTGGCATCCAGGGGTACAAGGAAGGAGCAGTGTCCTACAGCCACTCTACTAGCACACTGCTAGGGTTATAAGTGCTTTTCCTTCCGACCCCCTGTTCAATGCTGGAATAAGTTTGCCACACAAATCCAAGATCACTTAAGGGTATAAATAGTCCTAGATACCTCAACTCAGACATCTAAACTCATATAAGCAGAGTTAAGTGGTAACTGGCTGAAGCAGTGCATGAAATCTTTTGCTGCTCAAGTTAGAGATGATTTCAAGAATCTCATCAGCTCTTGCCTTTAAGGAGTCCATGCTCACTCTGGTGCCTCTTCAAGAGCCAGAGGAAGCCTGTTAATGGAAATGCAGGCTTTGCTCATCTAGCACTAGCAACAAATGACAGGTCCTAACTCATTCCTGCCTGACGAAGAAAGGTAGACAGACTTATATATGCGTTTCCCTGCAGCAACAGCATTGTTTTCTTCGGAGAAAAAACCCCCCTCAGCGTACAGGGCCCTCCCTGCAGCTGCTTCCTCCTGCCTACCTCCCCTCCCCATCCCAAAGGAAAATTGCTTTTGGTGAAGGAGCATAAGCAAGGTCATTACCATGTCAATTCTTTCTCCATAATAACTGATAAACTTCTTTAAAAATTTTTAAAGCACTGGGGTCTACTAAACCGTTTTCTGAACCTGTCAGCACAAGGTTCAACATCTTAGAACAAGATCCAGCGAACAGGGAGTGTGCAATGAAGTTTCGCCCCTGCTCGTGCTGGAGCCTGGCCAGAAGGGAGGCTACTCCTGACTCCCAGCAGCTCCCAGAGCGCTAGTACAGGCTTTTCAGCTTGGAGAAGCTCACACAAATCTAAACACTTCTTGGTAACAGTCAGCTACATCTAAATTAAGAAAAAGGATACACAATTTGCCTTTGCCATTCACACTTTTACACTAAAATAACTCAGCCTGCGCGCTCAGTCATAACCCTTCCTTGCTGAAACATGAAAGCAGTGAAAAAACGGTCAACTTGGGGTTTTCAAATTTTCATCCAAAGGTGGAGAAATCCTGCATCTGAATGGTATTTCTGGACATATACAAATATGACTTAGCTCTTCAATTAATGCAAAGTGCACGTACTGTACTACACCAAAAGGGTACAGGGGCCATAGAGTCACAAAGACAACAAAAGTATACACACGATACTCTAAAATAGAGATATGAGTAGTATCCACATATGTAACAGGAGCAACAACACAGGCCATAGCAAGGCAGGGGGTCCAACGGATGAAGCAAAGGCTGAGGATGCCCCTTCACAACTGCTTTAAAGCACATTTACCAGGGTAAAATGGACAGTGCCTCTGATCAGATGTCCCACCCTGCCTCTGTGCACCCACACCTTCGCCCAAATGCCAAAATCAAGTACTGATCGATGAGAGACATACTCATTTCCACTATTTCTCTCTCTAGATGTGAATTATTGCTTGAGGCTTTGACATGTGACATCAAATTTCTGTACTTCATGGATTTTCATTCCAGTAACTGAGCCTGCCCCGCATTGTTTTTCTGTATAAAGGAAGTAAAACTGAGATCAGAGCTCCCACAGCCTGATGCAGAACTTTTGCAGGAAAACCCCTCTCTCACCATGCAAGGTTGCCAGGAACTGAAACAAAATTTAATGTGCTTTTGTGAGTAAAGTCAGGTAAGACAAACTTTATGCTAAGGTACAAGTTAAATTGGACACATGAGAGACTCTGCCAAGCTCACATTTTCATTTCTTGCTGACTTAGAAGTGCAAAATGCACTATGCTGTATGATTAAGCATGAATTTTAAAAATAGACAAGAAGGTTTCTTGTGGTTATATCCTATTGAACTTAAACTGCTTGATTTCAACTCAAAATCAAGGTGAAAATGTTTAACAAAAAACTATAAAGCAAACTTGAAATAAAATAAGAACGACTTTTTCATGTTTCTGAATTTTGTCTGACACGGTTTACATCAAGAAATCGTGCCAAAATCCTGTGAAGCGCTATTATTTACTCTTTTTCACAGCACACTATAAAGGTTCTGCCCAGAGCCTTGCTTAGGTACAACTGATTAAAATCTACTTCAAAAGAACCATGCCACCCAGCCAGATATGAAGAGATTTGTTATTCTAAGACTTAGAAATAGACTGGTTTTGATGCCAGAAGTGAGTCTATCCAAGCTGCTGTTAAATAAATGAGTCTGTCTAAACTGAGATTTACCTCATATCTGCCCCAAAGGCAATAAGAGATGGGGTTTTTTTATATTTACTTAACAATATAATTAGTTATAACATGTTTTTGTTTCATTAATCAGTGACTAATGGGACTGTTTTGTGCATATGCGATAACTGGCCCCTTTAAATCACCAGAAACAATTGCACAGTACACTATGCATTTTGCTGTATTAATTCTGTGCTTACATATTGAAGAAAATGCTTTCCACATCACAATATTTCAAAAAAACCCTGAAGTGTATTTTTTTTTAAAGACCCACCTTTCTGGCTAGCAATAAAGCTTGGGGTGTGCTTTCTAACATGGAACAAGTTAAAAATTTCTCCTCCCACTGCAACACATCTCAGTCCTGGGAATATCCAAGAGCAATCCTCTCTCAGTTATTATTTGGTGAAATTACTTAATTACCTAACAATGTTACTTTGTCCCTCCTGAGCTTAGTATTGAGGGAATTTAGATAGAACCACAGCTGATCCCTGGTGATTAATGTGTTCTCTATTACAAGGAAAGATATCTAACAAAAATCATAATGCTAATTCAATCCTGTATAAAATCCCACAATTACTACTATCTCCAAAGAAAAACAGGAACTTTAAGGCATGAGGGTTATTCAGGCAGTGCAAAGTCTTCTCATGACTAAAGAGAAAGATTTTTCAGGCCCTGGCAACATTGACAAAGGAAGCATGGAAACATTTTCAGGAAGCATGGAAAGAGTTAAGAGGCAGCTGGAGCACTCTGCTGGTGACCATTTGCACGCCTGCAAGCTACAGTCTGCAAGGTACAGCAGAGACGTTATCAGATTAGGGGAAGGCAAACAAACCAAACTGAAACCATTCTTCAGCGCCCAGCCTCTTCTTCCTGTGATGTCATGCTACAAATTGCCTGAGCACTCTGCTCTCCTCTCCAGAAGGAGCTGGGCTGCAGGAGGGCTGCCGAGGGCTGTGGGCTGCAGGAACAAACACGCTCTGGAATTCGGTTTCTGCCCTGGCAAGCAGCTCCCTTCTGCTTCTGCTTCCTGCCCCATGGGGCCAGCCAGCAAGCTGAAAAACTTGTTGTACAGAAAGAAGGCTGAGGGAGAAATGCAAGTGCCCACATTGTGGCGTCCAGGAAATCTTTTCGCAAGGCACATACTCCCAGTACATTTGGATGGACAAGGCTTTGCCGTCACGATCTGCAGCCAGGAGTAAGGCAGAAAGCCCTACAATGGCTTCATTGAATCGAGGTGGGAAGTGGAACTAAGCAAGCTTTGAGGTGATCTCATCTGCCACAGATGATGCCTTTTCTGACTTTTGCCGACTGGCTATGTGATTACAAATAGCACTCGGAAGAAAAGAGTGACCTTCTGGTGATTTCTGCTGGAGATGTACTCCTCTGCCACAGAGCTCGCCTTTCTTCCCTGAAGCTTCACAGCACAACAAATTTGCCAAAACACACTGTTCAAAATACATCTGATCTGCGAGTTCTTCTGGAATTTCAAAAAAGTTGCAATAAAAATACCAGAGAAACCTCCAAATCACAGGAATTTTAAACGTACCATTATAATGGTAAGCTCTAATTGTTCCACTGAGGACTCCTTTAAATATACTTTGTATGGGTGTATCTTTAGCATGGTGTTTGTTCTCGGCCTCATAGCAAACTGTGTGGCTATCTACATTTTCACTTGTACCTTAAAAGTGCGAAATGAAACTACAACTTACATGCTTAATTTAGCCATATCGGATCTGCTTTTCGTGTTTACATTACCCTTCAGGATTTATTACTTTGTAACCAGAAACTGGCCATTTGGAGACATTCTTTGCAAGATTTCTGTCACCCTCTTTTATACAAATATGTATGGGAGCATTTTATTTCTGACGTGCATAAGTGTAGATCGCTTTTTAGCTATCGTACACCCCTTCCGATCTAAGACTCTTCGAACCAAGAGGAATGCAAAAATTGTCTGTGTCGCAGTGTGGATAATTGTGTTAGCAGGCAGCACACCAGCAAGCTTTTTCCAGTCTACAAACTGCCATAACAATACTGCACAAAGGACATGCTTTGAAAACTTTTCAGAGGACACGTGGAAAACCTACCTATCTCGGATTGTTATCTTCATTGAAACAGTTGGGTTTTTTATTCCACTCATCTTGAATGTTACCTGCTCCACTATGGTCCTACGGACTTTGAATAAGCCGCTTACATTAAGCCGGAATAAATTAAGCAAGAAAAAGGTACTCAAAATGATTGTTGTCCATTTGGTGATATTCTGCTTCTGCTTTGTGCCTTATAACATTACCTTAATACTTTACTCCCTTATGAGAACACAGACCTGGATTAATTGCTCAGTGGTAACTGCAGTCAGGACTATGTACCCCATCACTCTGTGCATCGCCGTTTCAAACTGCTGTTTTGACCCTATAGTCTACTACTTCACATCAGATACAATCCAAAATTCGATAAAAAAGAACCGGTCCACAAGAACACGTGACGTCAGATTCTCTGAAAGGCCAGTTTCAGAAAACTTCATTCAACACAGCCTTCAGACCATAAAAATGAAAATATTTGACAGTGATTCTACAATATAAACTATATTAAAAGACTACTGGGACTAAACTGGAATTAGAAGCCTGCACATTTCTTCAGCTGTGGACATATGTTCCGATATGTAAATGTTATGCTTCCTTCACATCTGAAAAGTTTATTACAAGGCTGTAAAAGTGTTAAGCATAATAGCACACGGGAAAAGTATTTTAAGAATTTACGTCAAAGGTCTGTTCTGGCAGACTGTATGTTAGGAATGAACTTTTAAGTTTGGATTAGGTTAACCAAAGTCCAAAGACTGTTTGTCAAGTCAAACACAAATAAAAACATAGGTTGGTTTTCTTTCCTGAAGTTAAAACAATTGCTCATTTTTAATAATGCTATCAGTTTCCAAGTTACTGAGGATGGGGGTGAAGCTGCCTGCTTTACGCTACAGGATCCAGTCACTCAGGAAAATTGCCCCATATTGTCATATCACTTCATAAGCTACTGTGCCTGCTCCAAGCTTTCCTCTTTTCTCTCTCTCTCCCTCTTACTCCTTCCCCTCCTTCTTTTTCCCTCCACCTTCCTTCTTAGGGAACACTGCGTTCATAGGAGGCTTAGATCCATGGGTTATAAGAACTTTGTTTCTCCTAGGTTTATCTTATTAAAATATATGCTATCTCCACAAGTCTGGCCCCCATGAAGTAATTAAGTCTTCTGGTAGTTTAGAGCATTCGGAAATTACTTAGATAGACTGGTTTTTCTTCTCACCTCTGTCTCAGATGCCTATGTAATTAAAACAAAGTAATTTCTGATGACTGAAGTTAGTGCTTCAGGTACAGTAACACTGTATTAAACTCTTTTGTGAGAAGTTCTCCAACTCAACATGACTTTTGAGGAAAATAACATCCTCCAAATAAGTTAATTCAATCCAAAGTAGTAGTTTCTTAGAAAAACATGACTTTTGCCAACTAGAAATGAACATGTGCATCAACTCAAATATTTCTTCCCTATTCAGTGTCCCCTAAAGAAATTCAAGACACTGTGATTCTGAGTGCAACTTCCTCTCAATTTTCATGTCCTAGAAATAATTTTAACATAAGCATTTAAAATTTCAAATGCTATTTTCTTTCAAACTTCAAAAAGTAATAAAAATCAGTACTTAGGGCTACGTGCTGGCAAAATTAACCAAGACATTTTGAGAGGTCAACGCTATGTAAAAGGAGGAATCTACATACATTAATGTTACAAACAAGAATACATAGACAAAAGTGCTTTAAAACATCCTGCTTTATACCTTTCCCAGCTCTAGAACACTGTGTACATTTTCCTCAAAATTAATTTAACATCACTGTAAAATAAAAAAATTTTAAAAGGTAAAAGTAAGTGTTGTTTTTTCCTCCTCAAAAACAACGGAGTCAAGAATAAGAACTGAGTTTACATGAATTGGCACTTTAGATTTAGGACAGTCAGCTGCAACACAGATACAGCACTGAGGCATTTTTACTTCAGGGCTGTATACAGAAGCACGAATCAATGTTGGAGAAAAGGCATATTGAGCTGTCAGAGTATATCATATGTTATCTGGCTGAGTTTACTTCCCTTTGCAAAGTTTTTGTTAATTCTTACAACTCAACAGTACATTGCCTCCTACGACTGGGTGACCGAGTTACTGAAAGATTGACAGAAAGTAATGTTGATTGAATTTTAAATTTAAGAGCATTTTCAATCTCTATCCATACAACTTATAAAAGGAAAAGTCAAATAGTATGAGCTTAAGCTACAAACATATCACATATATAAACATCTGCATAATATCTGAAAATAAGCAATTATCTTTGTTGGGAATCCTAAACTCTTCTAAGATTCATATCCGACTTCAGAAAAACGCACAAAAGCCCCAGTACAGAGTAGAAATTCTGTACATTCATATGCCACTGACAAATCCAAAGTTCAAAACCAGACATGCATCTCTAACATCTCAGTGAATCCCTTTCTAAAGAGCCTGTTTAATACTAGACTCCCTTTTAAAGACTGTGAGACAAAAGCCTTTAAATTACATACTGGGCTATGTTTCTAGGCTACTACTCTCATGGAGCTTGTCAAAGCTGTTACTCAGTTTGAGTGACAACTTGTTCAGCAACATCTCTGCACTACAGCAGTGAGCACCCCGGAGCCTCACCCTGGTAAAGAGAAGCTACTCAGTCTGAGATTACACAACTGCAGGGGGGGGGAAATAAAGAAAAAAAATCACTGACCTACAAGCAGAACAAGCAGATAAAGTCACATGCATGAATACTCCCCTTTAAACCAGACTTCCTTGGTGTATTAGCTTGAGTAGGCTGGAGAAGAACAGACAGGAGGTCTTTCTGCTTTGTACTTACTCTCTAGGGCAGAAGCTTCTGCTTTTTGCAACAGCACAGTGCCACACAATACAATAGCTTTCTAACCAGTTAATAGCTTGATATCCCAAAACTATTTGTGGAAACTTTGTATTTTTTATTATTAAACTTACTTCACTCTTCCACAGGGGTGTGTGTGGGAGAACCAAATACCCTAACAAAAAAACAACACAGCCAAAAAACCATCATCTGTAATTTTGAGAATCAGGCCATTACTTGAAAAATTCCTGATCTGACTGATTTAGAAGAGGAGTGAATCTGTACCTCCCACAACAAGCTGATATAAAGCCAAGGTACCAGCTATTCAGGACTGGATGAGATTTTCTCCACCTTTTCTGGTTCTGCAACAAGATTATCCTGGAGAGTTGTGGATGGAGCAATGTTTTCACTGGTACATTCCTGAACAGATGCACTCCCTCCCTGTGCTCCTGCCTTTGATACCAACTCTCATGTCTCTCTGGTAAGGTCTTATGCTAAAATTTAAATTTAAAACCTAGATGAGGAGTTATGATCCTAATTCATGCCAAGAGCTCTCAAATAAAAAAGGCTTATATTGTCAGAGCTCCTGAGGATCTGAATGTGTTGCAACCAGTACTTCCTAAAAGTGAATTATTTTTACTCATATGCCTACACAGGGGGCATTAACAGTTCAGTTCTAGAATCAAAACTTAAAAAAACTGTTCTTTACAGTCTGGTTTCTTCATCTACAGAGTGCAGAAAATGCACACTTACTATAAAAATAAAAGTAGAGGAAATTTAGTTGATTTCAAGCATGTTTTTGATCTAAATCAAGGCAGGCAGACATTGATAACTAGATAATTAACCAGTAGTTTCAAAAGACAAGGAAAAAGAAACAAACCTATGATAAACACCTCAGATTTATCTCAACATATCATTGCTTCAAAAATCAAAAGATGCCCTCCCATTTTATACTTTCTATACTCAGCTTGAAATTTTAACTTCTGGCTTTTTCAGGAACAGAATGCAAGTCAATTTTTTTTCCCCCCTTAGTATACATGTCTCGGATATTTAAAGAAATACCAATACCAAGTCAAACACATTTTCTTACTTTTCATCCAAAAGTGTGTAAAAAAACCCACGGAAGATACTGTAGACAGATAAGGAATTCTTAACTGGGATCAACCTCCAAGCTTTCATTTCTTAAGGAGGTAACCTCAGACATAGAAATGCAGATTGAGAAAGACCTTTTGAGACCAGGTAGAAGATAAGAATGGCTGTACTGGGTCAGATCCCAAACATTCAGCTACAGTCTTGCCTCCAACAGCAGCCAAGGTTGGATGCCTGGGGAAGAACATAACAGTAGGAGAGGCACACAAGACTTTCTCAAGTGTGTCCCAGTCATATCTCAGGACTTTTGGGATCGGATGTATTTGTGTGTTCAGCAACATTAAAAATTTCTCTTCTGTGAGCTTCTCCTGTCTTCCTTCAAACGTGTGTAAAGTTTTTAACATTCACAGCACTAAAAAGTTCACATTGCATATGTGTGGAGGGGGAATAAAACTAAGAAATGCAAACATCGTTTTGTTTCAAATCCACTAGTTTCATTACTGCCCTCTCACTTCTTTTGAAAGAGCCAGAGAGTACTAGATTGTCATTCAGTCTTTCCATATCACTCTTGATTAGTTGGTCTTCCATCATCTCTTGCAAATGAGACAGTCATTTTCACTTGTAATTTCAAGCATCATCATCACCAAAGATGAGACTTTTAGAAATACACAAAGAATTCAGCTAAAATTACAGAGAACCCCGTGAGGTTCACTTTGAGACTGGTAATTTGAAAATCCCACCCAAGTGCATTATCTTCTAGCCTTATTTATTCTTTCAAGTTATTTTCTAAGAGTTTTATCAATGAAGAGCAATTTGTTCATACTTTTCCAGCAGTAAATGTAATATTATAAGGTTCTTGCACCTAGGCAGACCTGTAAATCCTGACAGGTTCCCTTTTTTGCCAGACTATGATAATTTAGACTTCTGGGTTTCTGGCATTTGAGCACCACTGACAAAATGAAAGAGGATATGTTTCAAAAGCTAAGGCAAAATGTAAATCAGAATTATTCTAAATCTAGAAGATATAAATGTCTGGGCTGCATCAGTTATCCAATTACCCGAACGTTGAAAACATTGTATAAACACAACTGCCGCTGCATTAGTACATGTACAGAATGCATTTAAGATGAATGCAAATTCAGAAAGCCAAGCTTGCACAGTCTAATACTTCTGCAAGAAGTTGGATGGAGAAGTTTGTCCTACTTGTCTAATTCTGTTTTCACACTGAAGCCTTTTGCATTTATTGCCTCCCCCCCATCCAGTTCCTGTTATACAGCTGTTTATAAAGTAAGCCCAGTTTTTCCCGTAATAAAACTGAACTTACCACAAAATTAAACCAAACAAAAAGAACCCTTCACACATCTTCTGGACTTTTATAAAACCTACTGTTTTGTTAGAAAACTAAAAATTCCAGAGCTGAGAATTTAGATTTTAAATAACTCTTTTTTTCTATTTAAGAAACAGTCTCCCACTCTAGTTCTAGCAAAACTAAAAGCTGTCCTGCACTAAGACAGATAAGTTCTCTACAGTTTAAACTTGAGAATCAAATCACAAGCAATGACAAAGGAAGGCCTTCAGCAAGAAGTTCTTATCCTTTTACAATGAGATAAAAAGAATATTTTTCCACATACACAGCTTTAAGATTTGCCCTAACTCTACCTTTTTTAATCAGTGAGTTCCTGCCATAAAGAACAAAATTCTTAATTAACAATGCTAGCAACAGGAGGCACTCAAAATTAACGCCATTATCTTGAGAATAATATTAAGTCTATTTTAAATGAAAACAACTGTGGCTATGTTAAGTCCTCTGCTTTTCAGATGAATTCTGCAAATACTGCTGCTTTATAAAAGGAAGTCAGTTTGACAGATCAGTTGCAAGTCTTCACTCTTCTGTAAAATCATGCAACATAATAAGATCTAATAATTTTTTGAAGTTTGTCCTGGCAAGCACTTTCTAAAAGCAATTGTTTAAGTAATAAAAACTGAAGACATTCCTGGTCACTAAGGAGTGATACTGGATTACAAAAAAATTACCATTCATCAGCAGCATCAAGAATTACACTTGACTAAAGTTGAAACCATCTATAAAAAAATCTTTGATGCTCTTATAAAGTAATGAAAAAAGTACCCAAGACATTGCAGATATTTCTTAATGGAGACATTTGTTAAGTATACAGCAAAGCATGGGAAAAAATGAGAATACAGATGGTGAAGCAAGTACCAAAATATCTGCCTTTTCAGCCCTAAGAAAAAACATGTTTCATTAATGAAATCAAATCTGAAAACTGCTGGTCTACTTGTTTGCTTGAAATATTTCACACTTCTTAGGTGTGAAACAAAGTTTACCCCATATACTGCACGCTCACATTGTATTTCACATGCTCCCATGGGTGGTAAAATCAGCACCTTCTGCTATCCAGATAAGATCTGTGAGCTCCTCTGAGCTGCTGGAGGGTGCAACAGACACAGATGGAGCATGCCAAGCACAGGCTCTGGTCTGGGCAGGCTAACTCCCGAAAGGAAAGGACAGGGTGCTGACAGGCCGAGTGCTTACCCAAGCCAAGTTTAGACTAGGCAGAGTCTAACTGTGTGAACCTCGAGTCTCTGCTCGGGGGTTCAGGAGAACACCTGGTACACAGGTCCCGAGATTAGTGGCTCCATACTCAGCTGTACCATAGGCACTCATCAGCCTGTGTCTGACCAACTCTGACGTGCAATTCCAACACAAATGGAAAGCTTCAACAAAACCCAGAGGGATTACCTTTCTAGAGGATGGTGAACACTATGCCTACTCAACAGTTGTGAATAGGGGGATCCACATCCCTGAAAGTTACTGTAAGACATATACTCAAGTGAGACAAATATGTAACTGAAATACTACATATTCATATCATATAAAAGCAGGTACAAAAGAACTTTTTCAGCCTACAAAAAAACACTTCAAAACAAACCCCATGCATTTATGCATGCAATAACTTAAAGAAAGTGCAGCAAGCAGAGAGACAAAACCTCCCTTCCAATGGCATATAATTTGACAGTTTGAATTTGACATGATACTGTTATCCCCTTAAGAACTTGAAAATTGAGCATATAGCTGGGGAAAAAACCAAACCTTCACATTAGAATGTGTGTTTGGCACCTACTTTGCTTCTTAACAGAAGTTAACTTTATCTTCTGTAGAAAGGTTAGCAAGGAAATGGCCCAAATGACACAGCAATAAGGATAGAAAGAGCAATAAAAACTTATGACAGTTATTCAGAACTGTGGCTCAGATAAAACAAGCAAGACCCAAAAAACCACCAAAAACCCAAACAAAACAAAGCTTCATTCTATTCATTTCACCAGTTTTGTTTCACTACAGAGATTTATAAAAGTACAAAGTTGGAGAGCATAATCCCACACAAGGAAGAAGTAGCAGGGATACGACCTCAGAATTTAACCCAAGCATGGTTTACTTTTGTATTTAAGAAGACAGACACATCAAATTTGCAGCAATTCAGCAAGATTTTACAAAACAAAAGGACTGCAAATATATGTCTCTGAATTCTAACATATTCTTCCCTCATGGGCAACCTTTAAATGTTCCTACAAAGCACTTACAATGCAGATATTACAATGTTGCAGGATGAAAAGCTGAAGTTTAAACTACCTAGAAACATAGTAGGACTAAATGAAAATCCTACAGCCATGGTACGACCACTAAAACATTGGACAATATAAAAAAAGACCAACTTGGAATACAAGTATTCCCAGAAAACTATTTCACTATTTCCTGTTAAAATGTTACTTATAATCAGGGCAACCTTAAGGAAAAAAAAGCCTATCATATTAACACAGAGTTATTTCTCTGACTAACTCTGTACTTGGGACTGGTGTAGAGACAGGCAAGATACCTTTATACTGCACCAAGAGAGCTGGCAGCTCCACTGAGTACAGCCTATCAACCCCAGTTCCCTGTTACAGCTGTAAATCTATAACCAGAGAGATCCTAACACAGACTCTGCTTCTGTACTTATAGTACTTCTGGTAACTATACATGACCTCTGTGTGAACAGAAAACACAACAGTGACTATAGGCAAGATATATAGCATAAGTAGCCACCTAAAGCAAAACTGGGCATAATTACACAACTGCCTTGCTTATGTCCCCTTCATGTTGAAAGGAAGGGGGAAATGCAGTTGTGATGACTAGAATTAAGCATGTGACTCACTTCTACTAACCTTAACATTATAGATCTAGTATAGGTTTGTCATTGAGACAGATGCTCTTTACAGTTAGGGAAAGTGAATAGTCCCATTGTAAAATATCTGTTTAAAATAAATAGAATGAATTGCTTTCTGGAAGTGCAGCTCCATCTCAAGCATAGAGGGAGACTAAATATCTAAGCTACTGAAGTAGGACTCATATTCCCCTAATAAGAGAAACTCTAAAGCAGTAGATGAAGCAGAGAGAAACTTAAGTTCCTAATCAAAAAAGGCATCTAAATTTCACAGAATGAAATCTCCACATAGTTGCTGTGTCTTAGGTAATCTTTTTGGTCATGTTTGTACTTGAGTCAAAAAAGCATCTTAAGGGTTGGGCTGACTTGGTATACCTGCAACAGATAAACCCACTAATACTGTGCTAATGTAACCCATCTCTTACAGTCCTAGTGAGTGTTGTGTACACTAAGTGAGTGTCTACTGAGAAGCGAACACACTGTCAACAGAGACAAAAGCAGGAAACACAGGACCTCGGCTTTAAGTGTTCTGGTTTCTCTTCCACTAGCCTAGAGGATTTGCTTGGATGGTAACACCCAAGCATGAATAACAGCTTGAGTCATCTTGATGATAAACAGGAGTGGCAGGGAAGATTTTCAAAGTGATGGTACAGACAGTGAAATCTAAAGTTCCCTGTTCTTCCTGGTTTTTCAATTTGCCTTCAGCTGTTCAGGCAGATAAAAGTTTCAAGCCTCAAAAGCACAGCATGATTTCTATAAAAGGAAACTCTTCAGGAGTACTAGAAAGGCATGAGAGAAACACTCTTACATATTTTAAGTATTTATTAAAGTGTGTATATATATATATGCTCAAAATAAAAAAGCATATAAACATAAATATATATATATTTATATTACACTACATGGTATATTCACAAATACCCAAAAAACAATCATCTTACAGACTTTCTAAGAATGTGCCCTATATGATGAAGGCAAAATCATAGAAGGTTTTCCAGCCACAGTTGTGATAACTGAAATGTCATAACCTTAAAAACATTTTTAAAAGCACATGCAGCAGAACTAGTATGATCCTTTAGCACTATCACGCCGAGCAGCAGTGGTGGTAGTGACCTCCCTCTCATCCCACGTGCTTCTGAAACACATTCATGATACAAGCAGAAATATATTTAGTATGTATGTACAGACAGAAAACCTCAAATATGTTCTCAGTTCCTTTTTGCATGTTGAAGCTGCACTCTCCTAATGTAACTTTGTTGAAAGGAGCACAGTGAGCACATGAAAAGCCATCATTTGGTGGCCCTTAGCATGTTTCATCTCTTGCAAAAAAACCCCTAGAAAATATTATATATTATCATCCATTGCAACTTCCAAGCTGAGACAGGATGCTAGGTGCCCAAAATTCAGAAGACCACTGGAACTGAGTCATGTCTGCAAGAGCAATCTGCTGTCTGCGATTCCTGAGGTGCCTGTCTTTACACCAGTGAAGCTCCCTAAGTAGTTTGCACCCTGACAGCGAGCGTGCTTGCAAATGCTGTCATTCTGGATATGCTGAGCACTTTTTTTGTGCTTAAGGCTGTCCCTCATTCACAAATTAGATATTCCTATATCTGAGGAAAGGCAAAATTTAGTAGGCATGAAAGGAACAGACTAGCTTTACCAAGAGAAGACAGGTGCTATGCAGAAACATGTACAAGTCCTGGAGCCTAGAGGAAAGACAGTGCAGGAACACATGACTCATTTGCTAGCACTGCAGTCGCTCATGTGGTTGAACCCATGGCTACATCTGTGGTTGGCAACACGAGCCACAGCACGTCCTAAGGCCTCAAGGGCAAGTGGCAAAGCACAGCTTGCACCCACATGCACCACCACTAAACATTCACCATTGCTAATCCATACCAGTAGCTGAAAATAGTCCCTGAGCTGCATTATGCCCCAAATCTTGCCTAGGCATTGTCCAGAGGAGAGCTGACAAATGCCAAAACAAGCCAGGGAACACAATACGAATGAAACATCACTGATGACATGGTAATCACTGATGTGGGGCAATATTCAAGCCCAAACTATTGTCTCTTTAAAGTCTCAGCCCCAAACACCTAGTCCTTGCCACATGACCTTACTTGGCTGTCTATCAACAAGATTTTAGACTCATTCTTTTAATACAACAGTAAACAGCTTATTCAGTAACCTAATGTATAAAATGTTGACAGTATGACCATTCCTATTTCTTCCTGTTTTAAAAAGAATTACATAAAATGTTGAAATCAAAGAGGTCTTCAAACTGCATGTAGACACCTATCTCTAGAAGAGCTGTAGGACTTCAGACAAACCCTACAGAAATCTGAGAAGGATACACACCACAAGAAAATGTACTAACTCCCTTTCCTAGATGCTCGATTCCTCCTTACAAGTAGCACAGAAACTTAACTTGAAATTGTACACTGCATCCAGCGAAACAGGCACTAAGCACTCGGGTACAGCGAGCTCCACAACAACTGTGTCCTTGTACAACCAAAGACAAGGAAGCTGCCTGTACTATACCAAAGTACTAAGGAGTACTTGCTGACCTGTAATTGCTCATAGCTTTACCTGACCTGGATTTAACATTTTTTACACAAATCTTAAACATACCTATTTAATATTTTTCTCCTTACTGCATGATCAAAGTCAGTCTGCTGTTATTTCAGCTCAGTGAGTTTGTCATATAAATGTAATAATGTATTCTTTAGGAATACACAGTTTTCATCAGGATGGCATTTCTGCAGCAATGAGCTGCATCATTTAAAACCAACAGAAGTCTTGTGGGATGAGATATAAACATTAACTACATAGTTAGTTGACAAATACTTATTGCAAACATTGAGTTACGTTAAATAAAATATACGTGAAAAAACAGTACTGCAGATTTCATGGCAAATGTTGGACTGACAGTAGAAATCACAGAAAAGAAGCAGCTAATAAAGGAGAAGCATCACGGAGCACAGGTTAGGCAATGCTACATGGAAAAAGTTATAAATAAAGCAAAGCACACTTGTCTACTGCTGATCATATTTTAACCATTAAGAGAAGTAACTTCAGAGAGCCATTTTCATCTTGCATCAGTCAGTAAAACTCCAAAACACATTACAACTCTAAATCGCAACATATGTCAATACTGGTGTTCGTTCTTCCTTTTAAAAATACAAACACTAATTAGGACAGCAAGTGTTAAAGACCAATACAGCCAAAGAAGGCTACAGTATGAACAGCTGCAGTGCAATGCACTGACTTAGTTCAACATCTGTTTGTTACTCACACAAAAACAAACACCCAAAGATAGCAGACCAAATCAGGCTGCAAATGAAATCCCTTTTGCCTGCCACAGTGAACCTTCGTGCCCTGTTCTGGGCTGTTGTGGGGTTGCAGAAGGTGGTGCAGCTGACCTCATCCCTGTTAACAGCAAAAGCTACCACATAATCTTTTAAAACCGCAGTCCTATGAGGAATACCCCTTGACTCCTAGCACTCATGTAGATGAGTTAACAAGTTAACATTCTGCCATCTGTAGAGCCTAACAAAAAAAGTGTGGAGTGCTTCTTTCTCTAATCCCCCTTACTGGGTTGGCATAAATTACCTTATCTTTAGACAAGGCTGCAGTTTGCCTGCAACTCCAGTGCAGAAGAACAAGACCCTTTCACTACCCCAGTACTGGGCAGCTGAACCCTGACAGAGCAGAAGGGCTTTCCATATCTTGTGTTGGGCCCACCAAAAGCTGGCTTGCAGATAAAGTATTCTGTAGCACGGCCCAAATTATTTTAAGTATGCCAAGCGTGATGATTTAGAACATGTGTATGCTCCACGCTCTCCACTTACTGAACATGTGAAAGGGCATTTGCAGGAAGAACATTCTCTAAGCAGCAGCATGAAAAATTTAACACGTTGCTTGTTCCTCCCCATTCAGAGTTTGTGAGCAGAATGGAAGCTGAGAGGAAGGGAAATACAACTAGACTGCTTTGCAGATACAGATAACAAAGATCACAGTGTTTACTTTCTTGAAGGACACAGCAAAAAACCAAAAAAACCCCAAACCCAAACTTAAGTCACACTGAAACAAATGCATTTCAGATATTATAGACATTTCACTCAAAATAGACTGAAAAATTATAGACTTTGTGTTTGATTTGCTTGCACCGAAAACCAGCTCTTCCTTGTTTATTCCCAACACAGTGCAGCAAACAGCAACACTTTAGTCAAAGATGTGACACAGCAGTTGACAGGGCTTTCTCTAAGGGAAGTTCAGATATTCTGGAATTTGTTCACACAATCTTGAGATATTCAAAACAATTACTTTTTTGGCTGGCCAAAAGAGAATTTGACAGAATTATGGAAAAGGCTGAGCATGAACTTCCAGGCTGGCAGGTAATGATGCCGAAAAACTTGGTATGAAGAACTGCTCAGAGACTTTTTATCTTTAAGCAGCAAAGGAATTTATTTGCAGCATTGGGAGCGAGGCAGGTCGTCCTGCACAAACTCGCTCAAAGGCACCACACAAAAATCAAGGGTTTTATACAGTCTTACATATATGATTACTTGCATATTCATATGATTGCAACACCTACTATACATATTAGTGATAGGCGGAGTCTAGGCAGAGCTTACGGCGGTGCTTCTCTTGGCACTGAATTTTGGGGGTACATCCGGCCTGCAGCCTCAAGTTGGGGGTCTTTTTCTCATCTTTCCCATTCTGACCTTCTTACCTTTCCATTGTTCTTGCCCTAACTACTGAAGCTTGCAGAAAGTCTTGGCTCCAAGCCTTTTTCTTCTATTCAAATGTCTACCTTATCCTAATTTATTATCCCTAGGTTCATTGTATAGCATTCTTCTAGGTTTAAGTCCAGTGAACAGAACAGAAGGGCTCTTTAGTAGCACAGGCAGAGCAGGTGTTGGGGGGGGCTTTTAACTCTTTTAGGGCTGGCTCTTGTTTCAGTAATGAGCTATCCCTTTCACGGGAAACAGATTTCAATTATGGCAGGGTTTAAATCATATTTATAGAAATATTATAAAAATGAGCAAAGGCTATCATCATCTTTGAGTCTAAAGTAATTTCAGTTCCCTATATTTAAAGTTATGAAATCAAAATAGTGCCTACTGTGAGCACAAATGTTCTACAGTAAAGAAATAATACTGTACAGTATATTTCTATTTTGCAACTAAAAGTTATGCAGCATTATCAACATATTCTTAACTGATCTCCACATAATCTGTCTCTGGAAGCATCAAAAACTCACTGGTAAATATCTGAGTGGGTAAATGGGGCTTCTTCTTTTCAATAAAAGGTTCAATAAAAATTTAAGGAAGTACTTTTCACATGATTTAGTCAATATGTATTTGCCCTGTTTTAAAATCAAGAATTATTGAAAAGAACCTTCAGCTGTTTTCCACCCTTTATTTTGTCTGGCCATGCTTTTTTCTTTTTTTTTTTAGTTAAAAGAAAGGATGACCTAGAAAAGTTTCATTTCCTTCCTAAAGCACAGACGACCAAGTCAGCTAGCTATGCAAAAGCAATAAACATATTCATAATGACTAGCTAAGGAGTAATATATTATCTTCAGATAATAATGGCCAGTCTTCGCGAGCGAAGATTTGGGAAAGGTCATTGACCCTTCGAGCCTGCGCAGTGGATTTTTTAGGTGAGACACAGTGTGCGCTGAACTGAGCCCACCCTTTAATCCTGAGGTTCATCTGCCGGGGCCGAGCAAGCTTGGACAGTGGCAGTGAGGTCCCCAGGACGTAGGTTTGTTTAGAGTGACCTTCTCTTAGATGGATTGCCACACAGGGCTGACGAGCTCCATCTGCCCGGGGGGCTGGGAATCGAACCTGGGTCGAAGCAGTGACAGTGGAATCGAACCTGGGTCGAAGCAGTGACAGTCCTGCACCCTAACCACTAGACCACCAGAGGCCCCAGTAAGAAATCTCACATTCATTTGATACAGTTTTCAAAGTCAGCTAAAGGTCAGATGCACTTAAGACTTTTCTTCAGGGAAATTATGCAAGGCATTTTTCCTCACAAAAGCTCTGTGACAAGTAAAACTACAATAAATTCAAGATATTCTGTATTAAAATGCTCAGTTCTTTAAATCTCTATTGAAGTCCTGCTTCCTAAAGCAGTCAGGAGAATGAGGAAAGACTGGATAAAAGCAGACTTGACTCTCCAAAAAGCAGACAAGCCTTGTAATGAAATGCACTACCTGGGAGGGGGGGGGAGGCAAGAACTAAACAAAAACACATGGTAAATAAGTAGGGTTATTTACCCTACTTATCAGAGCTGCATTATGCAAATATTTGTAAATAAATATTTTTCAATAGTTTCTACTCTTATTTACCAAGCTAGACTTTTTTTTTTGCATAAGCTTTACTCATTCCATGCTTTTCATTTTAACACTTAAAAAAATACATTCTCTAACCATACAAGCAAACTTGAACCTTCTTGACGATTCCATCTTCCTCAGACTATCATTGTTTAAAATTAACCCAAAGCAAGCAGTTACGGTGAGACATTCTTTATAAGTAAGAAGGCATGTGACTTTTCTCTCCTCCTTTATCAACTGTTTGGAGGTTAAGAGGTATTTACTGGTATGAACTACACTTCTCTAACTGCCTACCGATTCTTGAGGGAATTGCTAATTAAGCAGACACCTGTAAACCTTGTACACCACTAGATGGACACAATATCCAGGTAAAGAACTGCAGAAGAATACAGTAAACCATTCCTTTTTTCAGCAGCTGAGTCTTTCTGGGACACCTCAACAGCCTCATAAGTCAACCACAGCACCATTTTCTCCTGTTTCTAATAGGTTAAATGTTTCCAGACAAAACCAGCCAATATTTAGATGAGAGGAAGGGGTGGATTTTCTGCCCTAGAGGACTCATGGCTCTCCATTTCTATGTGGGGCCTCAGCTCCTTTGCTGCAGGGACCCAGAGACTCAGTAAGACATTTTAGCACAGATAACATTTCACTACTACTCCTCTCCTGAGCCACCACTAAACACTCTGCTGTTCACAATTCACAGCCCTTCCCTCACGGGTAGCCAAAGGAGGCAGTGGAGGACAGCACTGAACCTTGGGGTGCCTGTCCTGGCTGCCACAGCTGGCTTCAGCTTTTGAGGAAAACCTACTGTGCCCTCTAGTGCCAAGCCCCCAACAATAGGAGACATTGTCCTGACCTTGGGGAGACCCAGGTGAGACATGACATGTAGGTCAGTGAAGCAGCAGGGCCCTTGGATGCATGTCTTGCGCATTCCTTTTTATTCCCTCCACTAGGCTCCGCTCCACATATTTTGCTGGCACTAGGTGATCATTATAGGTCCCTTCCAACTGAACTATTCCATGCTACTAACACTCAAATCAGCTCTATAAGCCACCCCCACCCCAAAACAGTACCAAACATACGCCTCTAGAAGCTCAGGAAGAGAGATCCAATACATTACAGCAAAGCACTGCAAGTTTCTTAAAATACTGTCTGTCTCTTAAAATACTGCCTCCTTCTCCATTTCTGTAGGCCCTGATGAAAAGAATTCAAGGGCTTTCAGGCCATCTTATTCAAAAAAGAGCGAAACCACTAAGAAATCTCCACAGCAATGCAGAGGCAATGTGCATTTCCCAAGACATCAAACATACAAAAATGTTAAAAGGGAAAAATTTACACTCTGGTACAGGAGCTGTAGCACTGCACCAGAAATCCTGGGATGCATACAGTGTTGTGGTGATGAGTGTGGAGCTGGATACACAAGTCTTGGCTCCCCCAGTGAAAAGGTCACTTTTACAGCAGGGCATATTCAGAGAGCCACATGTGGCCACTGACTTTGTCAGCAAGGAAAACTGAGTAGCAAGGGCTGGTAGGCAAAAGGTGAATCCACTAGATTCACTCTGAATCAAGTCAATTAGTTCCATACTACCCTGAGGTCAGCATGCTTCTCCTGGGCTAGATGGGGCTCTCACTGCTCAGGCCAACAACACTCCTTGAATCTGGGAGTATAACTCCACTGCCTGGTAAAGTATCACCCATACTAGAAAACTGTTAACTTTACACTCTCAAGCCATACACAAACCAAACACAGATTACCCTGAAAACTCACTTCATGATTAAACTATTCCATTAGCTATGGCATACCATATTTTTAAAGTTTCCAGAATGAAAAGATATGGGATGGGCTCTTAAATGGTTGCATTATGTCTATCTGATCAAAATTACCAGTCTCTATAGTCTCATGTTTTGTGGTATAAATAGCATATTTCTGGTTTATAAGTAACAAATAATAAAAAGAACAATATTTGATTTACTGAAATCCAGCTAAAAAAACCCAACCTTCCAGCACTTTATTGTAACGGTATCCAAAAATACCAAAGTGACTGAAGCACAAAGGACAATGCAAAACAATATTTTAAGTACTATTAACAAACATATCAGATGCCCAGAACTAAGGCCCTTTTGCCAAGTAGGAATAGCAACTGGGTAAAAATTAACTTTCAAATAAAAGCATACAATTTATTGCCTTGACTTTGGTACAAAAACACTGTTTAAGGTTATTTGGCCTTATAATTCATGTCAGACTAGTAAAATGATGTTGGCTTACAATCACATAAATCAGCAGAGTTATGTTGACTCCTTCCTCTGATATACTCCATTTTTTCCAAAACCTGAAGACATGGCAAAACTGATCCTGTTTTCCTCTTGTAATTTATTTTTCTAGAAATAAATCTCAACAAGACCACAACCTTAATTTTATAGAGTTGGGTGTGATTTCTTTTTTCAAGGTATGCATATTATACAAGGGCAAATACTACTTTAAAGTATTACTTACAGACTGCCAAGCAAGAGACTCCATAATTCGATGTTCACAGCGTTCTAGATGCTTTATCATTTCCCGTGTTAGGCTTGGCTCTGCTCTAATAAAGCTTTCGATCACCTTGTAGAAGTCAAAAGCTTTTAAATCAAATACATTAAGAATCCATGGGAAAGACAAGTCTGTTTCAGCACTGGTACCATCACTTTGTGAAGCATTTCCTGAAGGGAAAATGGACTAAAATTATCACAAGTATTAAATTCTTTCACTTTTAATGTTTTTTCCTTTTTCTATTTATTGAATCATTGCTAGTTCAGACATTTCTGTGAGTTGGTATTTTGTTTCTTTTTGCTATTTACTCTATTTTATATATTAGAACAGATGGTAATAATTATCAATCAATAACAATGCTATTTAGGACCTTAGATTTAACTTACTGCCATATGTAGCCATGACAACCTCAACAGCACATGCCAGCAGAGATGTGTGGAAGATGTTATCATTCAGAAGTGTGCTAAAGAGAAAGGAAGTTATTAGTACTCATCCTAAGGCTAAAATAGCACACTTCAATAACAAGTTAGGGGCAAGTACCTGAAATTCTGCACTGAGAGGCGCTCTTCCTCCTGAAATATATAAACCAGACCAAACTGGTGAATATTCTTAGTATTTCTAAATGCACTGAGTACTAAGCTACCAGCATTAAACTTACCGACTTCAGCATAGACTCCATTACTCTGTAATAGAGACGTACTCCAAGCTTGTATCTCTGTTAGAAGAAGAAATTCAAGAGTGTTACAGGAAGTTTTAACAGACTACAGCAGGCAGATTCTTGTGTTTTAACAGTGCAGAACATGTCCAGTTTTTGACAGAGCCACTATAAAGAAGTGATGCCCCAGTTCCATTTGCCAATAAAACTGGAGATGCCTCAAAGTACTAAGGCGTGTGACTACCCCAACCACGTGAAAACTTAACCAAGTGTAACAACATAAACTGTGTCCATGTTGATTCACTGCTAACAGGATAAAAAGCAGGGTTGACAGACAGGAAGGAGACTGTCAAATACAAACTTGGTTGGATTTATTTTCCAAAATCCTTGTTGAAAGCACAGCTGCCCTACTGATTTTATAAGGAAGTGAGTCACCTTTTGCTGTTTTAGGCCAAGTTACCTTAACGAATGCCAACAGATGTTTCACTAAATGTATTTTGCCCAGCAATTTTCCCATTCTTCAGTAAAGGATTTCCAACATACTTCCACCTGGTTCATATTGCTCCTTATATATTTAGAGGAATTTAAATATCTTTACAGTGCTTCAGAAAAAAATACTCATCAATTTGAAAAGAATACTGTTACTTTTTATCATTAGTGATCTGCGTTGAATGAGGACAGCCAGTAATTCAGGTCTCACATTAGATAGTGTTCAAATGAGTAACCCTCAATGCAAATGCTACTTACCTGTGAGCCAATTTCAGCCCATCCCTGTCCAACTGCTTCAGCAAATTTCTTTTTGAAGATGTGGTCAAGACTTTCTACTCTTTTCAGGATACCATCGTGAGGGTTCACTGTGCAATTCTAATAAAGTACATGCAGCAAAGTAGGGAAGGAAAGGTAAAGGAAAGACATTTTACTTCAAAGTAATTTTAATTATTTAATCCTACTTTACTTTGTAATACCTCTCAATCAGCTTGCCAGCATAAATAAAAGTGGAGTATTTAAAAGAAAAGAGTACATCATCTTCTCTCCTTTTTAAACCCACTTCTTCTTCCATGCAGTATGGACATAAATTAATTTTAATATTTAGTGCAGTAACAAAAATAAAAAAGCACTTATAAGGTTCCAGTACACATCAGTTAGAAGTGCTTTCTAAAACAAGTAACTACATGTAAATCATTCCAATTAAAGTATACTTCAAAAACTGGTTGTTATTAAAGGAGCTTCCAAAATATGTGCATAAGATCTACAGGTGTATATTTTAGTTGAGTGGTAATTCCAAGAATCTTTCACAAAGCTTCCTTGTAGTAACTTACATTAAAATATGTGATGAGAGTATCTGATGGTTTATCGGGTGCTGAGTTTAAAATCATAATCAGTTGCTGAATGTTATTCATTGCCGCTCTGGAAAAATACAATAAAATGCATACTAAACATTAGGGTTGGCATGACGGTTTGCAGAAACTGAACAGCAATTCTACCAAAAAAAAAAAAAAATTATTTTAGTTCTCACTCCAGTTATCAAACAACCTGCTAGGGAAAACTGTTGCACTGTGTTAGCTATTGTGAATTCTAATAATGTTTTTAGTCCAATAATTTAATTGTTTACTTATAGATTGCAATAATTTTAATAACCTAAAGAATTAGTGTACACATTTCTCTCTTAACACCTAAGAAACAGTTTGATTCTTCTATGGTATTGTTACTTTCTGAACTTTTCATTCTGGTTTTTGGTGGAGTTGTGTGTTTGCCTGTTTTAAATTTCTGTGTCATTTAACCTCAATTTGGCTCACATCACCCAACAAATAAATGTAAAAGGAAGAAAAATGTGTTCAATCATTATTATTGTAGCAGTGCAAAGATGTAATTTTCCTTAATCTATTTTCAGAAGGTTTTGGTAAAATTACTTCTGTCAGAAATCTACTAATGATAAGGAAAAACATAAGGACAGTGGAAAAAAATAAAATAAAAACACACAACTGATTGTCATTATGCTTTGAACTAGTACTTACACTGATTTTTTTATGTTACTTTCTATATAAATGACCTGATACAAATCCACTGATAAAAACTATTAGGTTCTCTCCAGTTTCAGGGGGCTTTAAAGCAGATCTTAAGTGTCTAAGTTCAGAAATATGACACTATAAGAAGAGTCAAATTAATAAGTATGGTGCTTTCAGGATATCCTATGGGGGTTCTGTTTAATTCAGGGAGAGTTAATGATACACCTTCCACCTTATGCTGGTGATCAAATATTTGCTGCCATCTACTGACACTTCTGTGGCTTTATGAAAAACAGTTACTACAGCCCAAAATCAGTGCTGGTGAACAGGCCTTCATGTGAATTGCCTTAAATGGCAACAGTTTTGGAAAACTCGGAGCAAAGCCCAAGTGTGGATGTGGAGAATCTAAATATCTCACTAGTCCTTCTCTCAGATCAAAGTCAGTTTAGCATATTTCAAATTCTTAACAATGCAGAAACTTCATACTCTGGACTTTCTTCATGTCAAGAACTTCCTTTCATGTCAAGAAGTTTAATGATGCATCTTTCACAGTATTAGAGGGCTTTAATTCTACTGTAATTGAAAAGTGTCAATGTCTACCTATAATTGTCAAAAATGGGATTTGTTGCTGTCAATGACCATCTTGTTAGTCATAGGTGGTCTAGTTCCTGACATCACACATTCAGTCTGGGAACCAAAAGGCAAACTGATTCCTTTGTGGCTAAAAACCATCACTGGCAGTTAAAGATTTGAAGTATAAAACTAAAAGGGACCACAAGGCAATCAAATAAAGCCTTTCGCAGTTTGAGGCAATTAGAAGTTCTTCTATATACTGATAAATAGTTATCTCAGCTCATGTCTCCTTTTATTATTTTTATGAAGGAGCTTTTCAGAACTTTGCTGCTCTTTTGGCTAGAAAACAGTTTCTGCAAATGGCATCAAGCAGATTTATAGTGGATGCACAAGCCCTGAGCCTAATTTATTCTTTTCCAAGCAATTTCCACTGCAGAAGTATTATTAATAAAAACAAAAATTATTTTACTTATTTGAAAAAACTGAAATAATAATAAAGGGTACAGTATTTTAACTTCTCTATAGCATGTTAAAATGAAAGGAATTTATACATCAAGCACAGAACAAAAATTCACTGTTTGATTTCCTTAAACCTGACACCTTAAGAATGACTACCTGTGAGGACACTTCTCTGCCTACATAGCACATGGCATTGCCACCACACATCTGATTGGTTCTTGAGTGTCCGGGAATTTCTAAGCACAATCAGGTAAAACCACACTGCTTTCGTCAAAAAATTATGTGGCACGAGGGAAAAATTGTACATGCAAATCTCCTTTCCTTTGGTTAACTGAATTCAAGTTTGCAGTTTTTCTGCATTTGATTACAGATCAAACAATCTCCAATTAATACTACCTTTCTAACACATCTGTCCATTTTCCCAATTGAACGAAGTATGTTGGCACTCTGAAATGTTCATCTTCCCAATACAGGAAAAATATCAAAAGTAAGTACTCTGAAATGCTAAATCTTTCCATATAGAAAAAATAATACTAAAAAGCCAAAGATCACAGAAGAAATGTGTGTGCATAAACAGTTTGGTATCACAAAAGGAAAGAAAATAGAGAGCTAGGGTAAAACACCTTAAAAATAAAACTCATACCGAACAGGAGTCTGTGGAAGTATAAGACTAATTTCCTCCTCTGGACTGTTTTTCAGTGGTGTCCTCTCCAACTGTGAGCTACAGAAATGGAAAACAAACTTATGCAGAACTAATGTAATCCAAAAAAACAACGTTTTCTAGAACAAGTTATTGATCCAAAGAGGCAGCTGTAGAACATATTTTTAGAAGATCTAGATGTCCAACCACTCCAGTTGTTTAAACAATGTAATTTAAATTACGAAGTATATCTGTATTTATGCTTTAAGCAGGATGTTAGCCTAGATGACCTCCAAAGTTTTCCTCTTTTTCCTTTTCTAGAATTCTATTTACAAACAGCTTAATTTATACACAGAGATGATATTACTTCCTTTTTAATTCAATTTTAAATGAGTGTATTTTCCTAGTATATATTCAGGTTCACACAGTGAGCTCACATCGAATTATGGAAATGTTGAATTGTTAGGAATCACTGGAATTTAGGTGTATAACTAAAAAAGAAATCAAACAGAATCATAAAATACTTCAGGTTGGAAGGGTCATCTAGTTTAAAGGTCATCTAGTTCAACCTCCTTCAATGAGCAGGGACATCTTCAACTAAATCAGGTTACTTAACTTCACCTTGAATGTTTCCAGGATTGGGCATCCACTACCTCTCTATGCAACCTGTGCCAGTGTTTCACCACCCTCATAATAAAACACTTTTTCCTTCTATCTAGTCTAAACCTACCCTCTTTCAGTTTAAAACTATCCCCTCTTGTCCTATTACAACTATTAGGCTCTGCTAAAGGAAGTCTGTCCCCACCTTTATTATAAGTCCCCTTCAGGTACTGGAATTCTGCTCTAAGGTCTCCCTGGAGCCTCCTTTTCCCTAGGCTGCAAAACCCCAACTCTCTCAGCCATCCTCCATAAGGAGAGGTGCTCCAGCCCTCTGATCATTTTCATGGCCCTCCTCTGAGCTCACCCCAACAGCTCCAGGGAGCGTGCCTGGGCGCACACTGTTTATTCTGCTAAATCATCTCTCCCATGCAAACTACCATTTCCCAATTTGTGGGTACAGGTCAGAACTCAGAATGGGTTCAGGGCCACTCCCAGCAGGTAGCTTCCAAATGCCACCATCCATTTTCAGGAAGGAGAATGTGGACAGTGAGGTCCCAGGCCATTTCATGCCAGCTGGCTCCAGAGCCATAACATTGCCTCCGGCACATCTAATCAACTAGCAGGACATGGCTTCTGCCTCCTCCTTACAATTCCTCAGCTTTCCCTGGATGACAGGGCCTTGCATACAGTAAAAGTTAGAGCAGAGCTTCCAAATCATTTTACGGTAGAGTCACAGGCAGATGTTTTTTAATTATTTAAGTGATAATGTAAAGCAAGGCTGGTTATGCCAGAAATACCTTAGCTGAATGACAAATGTAGAAGGTCAACAGGATACAGAGATCTACGTTTATAACACAAGGGGGCAGAAAGCAACACAAGTTCAAATTTTCTATTATAAAGTGAAAGCAGTAAAAAGAAATATTACCATGCTACGACATCAGGCTGTAGAGTTTCATCGTGATTCAGAAATAATCTTGCATCTATATCTTTGTTTTTGAGATAGAGCTCGTCATACTGTTTCAAGATAACTTCAACCTCAAAAAAAATTGGAAAAAAACCAAATTTATTTTATAGGAACAAGTTTGACAATTTGTTGAAAAATATGTTAGTCCTACCTCGTAAATACAACGCTGAAATGCTAAGAGAATGCTCTTGTAGCTCACAAAGTTAGTTCTTATACAACAATTGAAACACACCCAGAGGAAAATGATTGTTTATAAGAGAAAACAATCCAAGATCTTTTCGAAGAAACGTAGGTCTTGACAGGGTAGAAGACCTAAAAATAGCTATAATGGGAAACAGATCTGCAAACCTTTCCTTCCAGAAAAGAGGGGTGTCTCCAGGAGCAGGAAATATAAAATGCTCGTTCTCAGAACAGTTGTCGGACAATCAGTTTGGTCCATCTCTGATGGTTTGGAGATGGAGGCCAATGCTCAAACTCAAACGTTCTTGTTCTAAGATATTCCCCATTTCATACTAATATATTTGTACTGGTGTAGTTCTTAAGAGATGTGCCTATTTCTGCAAAAATACAGACATTTCAAATCCACTTTTTTGTTCTTTAAATAACTGTTAAAAGTTCCTTAGTTGATTAGATCCCAGAGTGATATGACTTCATATTGCATGGAAAAGTTTGTTGGATTTTTTGGATGGTGTGATTTTTTTGGGGTTTTTTGTGGTTTTGTTTGTTTGTTTTTAATTATTATTATTTTTATTTTTTAATTGATTAGCATTAACTTGAAGTCTGCATTTTTTTTTTAATCTAGGCCTCCACTTCAAATCTGCTGCTGTGCTCCTGTGGAAGTAGGCAGTCACCTCAATTATCTGTTCCCTGAGCCCTTAAACATATTAAATGATGCTGTGCTCTGGCAAATTCCTGTTAGAAAAACAGGCAACAGTGCATATGAACCAAATTAGTCCCCTCTCAGCCCCAAGAGAGAGAAAGCTGCAAATATCTCCTACATAGCTTTGCTCCTCACCCTCTCCTTTTACCTTCACCAATTGGCTTTGCTCCAAACCGATATCACAGTTAAAACTTTGAGATGAGGACCACTAAAAAAGATTATATTTCAATTTTCATTATCACTATCTTTCGTATTTAAAAAGTTAACTTTATTTTTATTATTTTCCTAATGGCTTATGCATTCTTTTTATCTAAAATATTTCAGTATTTCATAAACTCCTAGAAAAAGCAGCAGCTCTTAGACAAAATGGCTGTACTGGGATAACTGGGAAGAAACCTTCAGTCAAAAATAAGAGTTCTGCATGAATCTATTCAACAGTGCATAAAGCCTGACCAACAAACACTAAAGACAAAATACTAAAGACAAATGAAATACCAACATTAAGCCTCAAAGGCTTTTCTTGCTTTGGAAGTAATATTAAAATTTATCAAAAGTTCAGTGTTTTTGTTATGAAAATGAAAGTGAATTTAAATGTGCCACATTACTAGCTATTGTACTGATGATGTCAGCTATGGCTGATGGTTAATTGGATTACACATATGAACCAAATATCTCTGAAATATAGCTGCAACCTTCTGCTTTGCCGCTGAAGGTGCTCAAGTTTCAGGAGCAAGGATAATGTGACTGGATTTTCCTTCAAATGCATTGTTTTATAAAATTTTCACCAGCAGAGTCTTAGTACTTTTGATACTATCCTTAAGTTGAGCACCCTTGGATGAAAACCCTCTGATTTGAGAACAAGCTGTTTAATGACCTTTGCCTGGAAGTTCATACAGGGTTTCCCAACTATATATACACACATAAATTAAAAAGTCTAAACAGGCTACTGATACCCTGAAATTAATTTAGGAAGAGATTAAGATCTTTAGTGGGTCTTGTACTTCGTTCCCCACCGAACACACTATGAAACTGAACAGAAGATACACCTAGCTGAACCCTGCAGACTTATCAAGTCTGATAAGCTTCAGAGCTGCTTGTTTTGCCACATCTATTGGCGACACACAGCTAGACCTACTCTTTCAAGAACAATGAAAAAAAAACACATTGCAAGAAGTTACCTATTAAGGTGCACTCTTGAATGCAATTCTGCATCCAGGCTACAGCTCGGCAAGATGAAAATAATTCTGCATGGACACAGCAGGCCAAACTCTGCCAAGTTGTGAAACTGAGCCTAACCTTTTAAATATCTTTCCAACATCACTACAATAACATGTCTCATTTATATTTAAATTTAGGTATGTAATCTAAGACTGTTTGCATTTACAGAGTGACTTCAGAAACCTAATATTGTAATAGTTGTGTTTTAGATGAACAGCCTTACCAAGATCATAGATATACAATGCTTATGTCATGTTTTGCTTTGAGCAAAAGCACTGGTTTAGCCTCAGGAGGTTCATTTATTAAATTCAAATATAACAGCTAAACATACTTCATGAATACTGGAATCCCTGCTAAACCACATTCCTAAAAACCAACGCATTTTGCTAGATGATTTTAGAATAACATATTAGAACTTCATCAAATTGTAAAGGGAATCTTAAGCAATCTGGCATAAGTAAAGAACTGTTGTTGGTATTGGGTTTGTGTGGCCAGATTCTGGTAGCAGGGGCGCTACAGGGATGGCTTCTGCGAGAAGCTGTTAGAAGTTTCCCCCATGTCCAGCAGAGCCAACGCCAGACGGCTCCAGGACGAATCCACAACCGAGCCAATTAGGAGTGGAGAGAACATCTCTCTGATATCATATTTAAGAAGGAAAAAAAGTTATCGGGCAGATGTAATTGCAGCCAGAGAAAAGAAGAGTGATAATGTGTGAGAGGAACAATTTTGCAGACACCAAGGTCAGTTGAGAAGGAGGTGGAGGAGGTGCTCCAGACACCGGAGCAGAGGTTCCCCTGCAGCCTGTGGTACAGACCATGGTGAAGCAGCTGTGCCCCTGCAGCCCATGAAGGACAATGGAGATGCAGGGATCCACCTGCAGCCTGTGGTAGAGACCCACATCGGAGCAGGTAGACACCTGAAAGAGGGCTATGAAACCATGGGCAGTTCATGCTAGAGCAGGCAGAGACCTGCAGATCCATGGAGAGAGGAGCCTACACTGGAGCAGGTTTCCTGGTAGGAATTTTGTTGGTAATAAATTCAATGAATATCCCCAAGTTCATTCTGTTTTGCTTGTGATAGTATTCAATGAGTGATCTCTCCCTCATCCTTTTCTAAACTCATCAACCTTTTGTTATATTTTCTCTCCTCTGTCCAGTTGAGGAGGGGAATGACAAGAGGAGCTTCGGTGGACATCCGCCACGCAGCCAGGGTCAAACCACCACACTGTCTTAAATTCCTCCACTTACCTCTGGTAGTCCATTTGAAGCTACAATACCAGCAGAATTCAAGAAAGGAATAAAGCTTGTGAGATACACATTTTTGACCTAATAAAAAGAAAAAATGTAATATTAGCAATGTACAGAGTCAGCCATGCACACACTGCTTTCACACCTTGAAATCAAGAAACTGAGACATTTCTGTAATGCACTGTGTTTTGTCTTCAATAAAGCAAGAATGAAACTCCTTATATATCCAAAACACAGTGATATATAAGCATGCAGCAAATACTCCACTGCTTGAGCTTTCAGTGACTAAACTGGGAAAGAACTGCACTCTTCCTAGCCCTCTCATATTTCTACTTCCATCATCCATCTGGGTAATCAAAAATCAGTCCTTTGACAAGAACAGATTTATCAGCCAAGGACAAAGGGAATGGGGTTTTTTAAGATCCCCCACAGAAGCAATGTGCTTGTTGCATACATTTTCTCCTCATGGGATGCAGCTCTGAAACCCCATCAGAGCAGCCCTCATTTACATGTTACATGCCACGATGAGCCTATAACTACATATTGCATTCTTCACAGTTTCCCTGGCAAAGTTATCATCCACACCAAAAAGCTTGTTTTGGGGTTTTTTGTTTGCTTGTTTTTTAAGCTACTTACTAGAGAAAGTATTGAATGGTAGAATACCCTCACTATTGAACTAGAGAGAATAGTTAAGCTGGCATGAGTATTGACATTTAAAACAAGACTATTTAAATAAATACATATTTCAGGTGGGGTTTAGCAGCAAGACCTATGAGACATTAAAATGCAGGCATTACCTCATCTAAATTACAATCATGCTCTTTACAAAGGATTTCAATAATCTTTGTATCGGTATCAAGTTGCTTTGCTGTACGTGTACTCCTGTTCTGACCTCTTCTTGGAGTTCGAGCTGAACCATTAACAGTCACTGCAGTCATAGCAGACTCTGGAAAGATATTCAGAACCATCACAAGGTTAGAGTCATCTTAAGAAAAAAGATATTTAAATTATTAAACCAAAAATTACATTTTCAGGTTTTCCTCTTAAAAATGTCTTCCTTTTTATCTGTTCAGCTGTGTAAGAAACCTTCATTACAGAAAACCTATACAAAAATAAAGTTAATTTTTAAATTCCTGTATCTGTATTTGACATTTTGTTTTTAAACAGCTATTCTACACAGAATGTAACAGCACTTTTTGTAAGTAGCTTTGAATGAGCACGTGTTTTGCAAAACTGGGAAAGCCTTATTTTTTCACAGATGAGTAACTTTTTTCTATTTTTACAGAAGTGTAAAGCGGGAAGCTGAAAGATGAACTTCACTCTACATGTCTGAAGGTTAATAAATCAATGCAGGACTTAAGTGCCGGTGGGAACCTGGAATATGGCCCTGCAGGAAATTTCTCCTTTCCCCAAATACCCCCAAACAAACAAGTTCATCTTGAAGAAGATATCAAAAAACCATAATACCTTGAGTTAAAAACACTTCATTTTATTAAGCTCAAAGTGGTTGGCTTCAATACTGTCACCTTGAAATATGTGAATTATATTAATAATGTACATTACTATAATTAAATATTGCAGGTTTAAACCCGGCACACTAATCAGCATGCTGTTCTCATCTGTAACTTCATTTATATTTGACAACTTTTCTCAGAAACTCTGACAAACTACACTGCTGGGGTGGTTGCATCTTAATCCCCTCAGCCTCAGTCAGATCATAAAGCTTGACATCATTCAGCACAGGAAGCTTCTTGGTCACGATGATTTGAACAATACATTGTGTTATTTACTACAAGAATGAAGAGCTGTTTGATAGTTACAATATCATACACAGCTTCACATCAGAAATCTAATGCTACGTACTTAAGACAGGGATACTCATATCTGAAATTTAGTCTCAAGTGGCAGCATTTTTTTTCAGGATATGATGCACAGAACCAAACTGTTTCTAACAATGAGCTCCTAAATCAGTGTGAATACAGAGCTCAAAAACAGGTAGTTTCAATTCAGTGTTTTTTGAAAAATCTCTGCTTAATAATACCTGAAATAAGCAGTAGCACATGTCTGTCCTATTAGAAAGGACAAATTTAAATTCAAAACAGTACTGAAGGAGGGCAGTGATTTGCTTGTCCCAAGCCTGCTCTTTCCCACCCTTTACACTGGCATTACAATAAAAGCAAGGTTATTTGTTCTCATCTGCAACAAATGATTACTAGGTCAGATAAATACCCACCAAAACATGGAATTTAAAGAATATAGCAGTGACTATATCATCTATTCTATGACATTATAACCCAAGCAGATGTTTAGTTGTGAAACAAAGAAATTAGGCTAAAAATTCTAGGGTCACATCCCAACTCAGCAGAGGATTAACGCATTATCAATTACCTAGCTTGTTGAAGAAAATAGTTAACTGAAATATAATTCTACTTTTGAAAGTTGCCATAAATGTTCACTTTCTCTGCCTTTTTAGTGAGGTTTCTCAAGTTTTAGGTATGAAAACTGAATGTACAAAAACTTACTGCTGAAGTTTTTATAGTTTGTATAGTGAAAACCCATTATATTTTTAGTCAAAATAGTGACACTTGCTAATAACAAAGGGGTTGTAATAAAAGCAAACCTATCTACATGTTACCTCTACTGTTTTGAGCTTCTATCCACCACATATTTGTTTTAAATGTCTGTATAGTCCAGTATCTTGTACATTTCTGCTGTCCTCATACTGTTATACATCAATGAACTAAGAGAGTAATACCATCATCATTTCCTTTTGTAACTCAAAACAAACCTAAATAATAGTTCTCAGTTATAATCTACCCAGAACCTGAATTCTTTTACCAAATTAAAAGTGCTGTTTTAACAAGTCCCTAAACAATTTGCATGGGCAAAGGACACAGTAAATGGAAGGCAGGGAAAAAAAATTAAGTACATTGCCACATTCAGATAATTGAATTCAAGTTCGCTATCATCTAAATTGAACTAAAGCATAAAAAATCCATTTTAATAAGCTTAAAAAGTTTTATTATGTTAATTAGCAATGTTAGCATGACTAATAGAACTTTAATCAATTTAATTTCTACTTTAGTGCACAAAAAACTAAACTCCTTACTGTATGGTTCCTTGAGCATAGCAGGTGGTGACAGTTTGATAAAATAATCTAAGACACACAGCAACAACTGGAAGGAAATCACCAGGTCATCCTCCACTTGCAACACTTTACCTGCAAATATTTAAAAGGGTGAAGAAAACCTTTGTGAAATGTTTGACTTAATTTTAGAGGTAATTCTGAAAAACAAAGGTTTTGAAGTTCATATAATAAAACACTACCATTAGAATTCATAAAGCATCACACAGGATGCCAGTGTTCTTTAAAGGCTATCAATTTTAAAAGTCATGGCTCTAGAGAGGTTCGTTGCTTTAGAGATAGCAACATATACAGATACACAAACTTACTGTGCACAAAACTCCTGCCCTCAGTACTCCCTCCTGATTTCTTTTTCATTTTATTGTAGTGTTGTAATGCTGTAGGCTATTTTATTTACATGTACCTCTTATTTCTGTGTAGTTCCTCCTCCCTTTCTTTTTTGTGCTCTTATGCAAGCTTTGTGGAATCTGCTAAATATTCAGAAAGCAGGAGCTGCTATTATACAGCAGAGAAATTCAAAACATGCTAAGACACTGTATGCTCAGCCTGTCAAATACATATGAAATTACTTAAGTCACACAAACATTAGCATGAAGAGCACTTTTAAAGCTGCATTATTCCAGCTGCATTACTCCGTATGCCAGAGAAGATCTCCAAGAGAGCACGCATTGCCACGAAAAATTCGGAAAGCCAATAACGACTCAAAACAGCTACAGATCCCTATTTGTGCTCTACTTACATGTCCGATTTTTGTATTTATTTTCTATCAGAACTAGCAAGCATCACCCAGGCTTTCCTGCAACTATATGTTGATAACTTTTAGTTTTCTTTGTTCTCAAGAAAAGGCAGGCTAGAAAAACTTTTCTGCGTTTTGCTTTATGCGAATGCTTGGAGAATTCTAGTGAAAAAGCTCCATGAAACTCAGCTGATCCAAGACCGATTTTGATATCAGAGATGTGTACACTTTGCTGGGAACACACACCTTGAGTAAGCAACAATTAAGATACAGGAGTCATTCCCTTTTGCAGGAGTAGTACAATGAGACAGGCCTTCACACACTACTGCAATTGTTTTATCACTCCACTTTAACTTATGCGTTTTCAAGAAAGACCCATAGTATTCAAAGGATGTGATTTCAGGGACTTATTATGATATCTTATTATTAAATTTATTTGTATGTATATTACATATAAATATATATGTTATAAACATATATCATTATAATTTATATTTATTTAATATATAATTATATATATATATTATATAAAAAATCTGCCAGTCTTTTCAGTTAATCATCCATTATTAAAATACTGGCAGTTTATAAAGCACCTCAGAATAGAGTCAAATACAGAATACCAACCTTTAAAGTAAAAGAAAAAAATCTTAGAAATCTTAAATACATATATTTCTATACGGAACATAATACCAGTGACAACAATAACCAAATTGCACTAAAAAAAAGTACTTACAAAAGCCAGGCAATCAAAACATTCTGAGCTTGCATGATGTATATTTGTAATAAGGATGCTAGTCTCATACTGGACATGTAAAAGAAACTCACTTCAACAATATCTATCCAAATAACTGTCTTTCAATCGAAACTCACCTTTTGCCAGCAAAAAAGTAATCCAGTAATTTTTTAGGACTAATACAGAACTGAGTTCAGCAGATATCCTGTAGAGAGACAAAAATACTTTGCATTGACAGCTCTGTAATAATCTAAACTATAATTTCTGAAAACATGCTTCAGTTTATGGAATTATTTAAGACAACAGGCAACATTTCCCATATAGTTAAGTTTACTAAAAATCTCATTCTGTTCCCTATGTAATTATGACCACCACACATCTGAAAAAATTAAGTCTGTAGAGCCATTCAAGAATCCTGAAATATCAGTATCATCCTTGGAAAAGACAGTAAACGTAGGCAATTCACTTAACTGTTACAAGCTGTTTTCTCTTGTGTCTTTGACTAATGTCCTATTCTCCAGTCACAGCATGAACTCAAGCTCATTTTGGAGTTGCTAAGGCATCTTTTAGTACACTTATTTCTTGCTGTGATTAGGAAGCTCACTCTCCAAATGTTATTTCCACCATGTCAAGACATATGCCATTGGATAGCGATCCTTCATGAAGGATATATATAATATATATAGCTATATAATTTTGGAGTATCTCATTATCTCATTAAAATTTGAAGTCCCCACTAAGGCTAAATTAAACACATGACATACTACAACTTAATCAGTCTTGAAGGGTTAAAAGATAAAATGCTGTCATGTTTTATATCTTTACAAACACAATTTAGGAAAATCAAACTTACTCAGTACTAGGTTGTTCCAGATAAATAAGGCCACAAGTCCTATAAAATAAAAATAAATTCACGTTTTTGAACACTTTTCTGAAAGTGAACTCTGCAGTATCTTTGACTTCAATGTAGTAAAAAAATACACCAGTTCACAAAACATTATTCTAACTTAAAAAAAAAAAAATATGCTGGCTATCAGAGAACAGATTAACAACAGATCAACTACAGGTCTGCCATAGATGAAATTATGTTGTCGCTTGCATACTTAGGTCAAAGCTTAAACAGCAGAACAATTTTACCTTGCTATAATAAAATCTGTTCTTTTCTTCCAGAAAGACAAGATTTGTACATACATTGTTACTCAGTGTTTCATACAACACAGCAAAGTGTGCTACAGCTGCACAGAACACTATAAAAGGGCATTTTAAAATCTTTAGTGTTTCTGCAGTGTCACTGCAAGTCTTGTGGTATAAGGCTGCTTCCCAATTATTCTAGGTACATGATCTCAAGAAATAAATTCAGTTTATTCAAAAATTAGGAAAACAAAAATTAAGACAAATCCTTCTTGGAAAGATTGTTATTGCAATCCAAGGTTCAAAAAAGTAAGCGAAGTTAGAGGAGGGACAAAAAACCAGAACATGCCTGTGTATATCTGCAATGACACTTATAGCCCAGAAAAGACTTGCAATTAATAAAAACAAATTATTTACAACTTTCACAGAATTCCACAGCTTTAAGGCAACTATAAACTGTACAGAAGTATTGCCAAATACATATTTCCCAGAATAACAGTAAGTATGATTGGTTGGACTTCGAAAAGACAAATAAAGCTTATATCACATTTATGCCTTCATTCTATAAACTACCAAGGGGTCACCTACTACCCCTTTCAAGGGTCATTTAAGGGATATTTTGTGATTTTGGAGGAAAAATGTCAAATAAAAAAAATATTAGATAGTAAACCAATCCTCTTATACATCTGTAAAAAACTCAAAGTGAGTAGCAATCACTTGTCATGCTACTCTTACTACTGTTTGTGCTGCAACAAGTGGATTGTTTAATAAAGCATTGTAATAGTTATGGAGTAAAACATAAGATGTGTTTATTCAATGCATGTTAACAGTTTCATTTCACTGTTCTGTAAATATTAGCACACAGAGTCTAAGTGGACTCCTGTAATACACAGTTTGAAAAATTCAAATACTTAATTGTTGACAGGCATAAAGAAATCATAATTTCAAAATGAAAAAATGTACTCTACCTTTCAAACTTGTGGTATAGTGCAACTAATACATCATATTTCTTTTTCAGCCTTGATACAGTGCTATCAACTTTAGTGCTTACAGTATCCATGTTAACATCCACCTCTTTCAGAAACTGAAAAAACGTGCATACACTGAAAAAAAGGAAAAAGATGACAGCTTATCACAACTCTGAGAATGAGTATCCTGAAATAGCTCTTAAAAAAAAAAATAAAAACACAAGCCCACCAAAACTCATTGCCTCACTTCACTAGACTCCAGCATACTTTCACTACTACTACTACTATTCTTATTCTCAGTGACAGAGAACTTTGCCTTGGGAAACACTACTCATTTACTTCAAGCCCCACCTTTACATTTTCCAGATATAGGAATACTGTTCAACCAGGTAACAGAAGTATGTCACAGTATGGGCACCACTACAGAAGGAAAATTTTCTTGGCTAGCACAGATACCATCTTTGGAGGTCAGAATTTGCTAACTAGACACATCTTTCTTCTTATTCTGCCAGTAAAACCACAAGTATCCAACAAACATATTTCAACTCTTCTGTTCTACTTTAAAAATGCTCTTACTGCTCCAAGAACATGAACCTTGGTTCCATCCATTCTAAATAAAGACCTTGGAGTGAAAACTGATATGAATGCATTGAATTATATGGAATTTCAAGTCTTGCAACAGGTATTGGGGCAAGAACATTCCCACCCCTTGGAAATGCTATTACACAGGGGACCAAAGTTCTCCCTACTCATCCATGTAATATGATGGGTCATCAAGGGAGCACTTTGTTGCTATGTTCATAAGCAAAATAAGCAGATTGCTAAAAATCAAAGAGGAGGAAGCTATCAAATATATTCAACTATTTCAACTGTATCAAATACATTTTGATCCTTTATCAGAATATAGTATTCTGAGAGACTTTTTGATCTTTGTCAGATTAAAGAAACAATATAAAACCAAACAGAAGCTCATTTAAGAACTCTTTTACCATGGAATAAAAAAATCTTTCCAATATATCTGTGTGGCTCTAAAGGATAAGATGACTGGTAGAAATCTCTGCCAGTTGACCCTATAGCTGACAAAAAGCCCAGGGCTAACAAGACTGATGAATCTAACACAAGGTATGCCTATTGCTGTTGCCACCTAAATTTACTTTAAAAGCAGATATTGTCCTACAGTTTTAGTTTCTCACTCATGAACTTAGTCAATATAAAATATAACAGTAACCTTCCCCTTTAAAAGGTGTGTACAAAAGTACAAAATTTAGACTGGCATTAAAATGTTTTAAAAAGAGCAGCATACTTGGAAACAATCTGAAGAGTAACTTTTTTTTCCACTGTTTGATTTAGCCTAAGCCTAACGTTGGGAAAAAGGTTTTATAGAAAATCTTGATACAGGGGAAGAAAGGACATGTCTTAAGTGCAATTTACACCAATTAAAACTGCTGAATACCTTAGGTTGAGCAAGAACAAGAATTAGTCATACGAGTCATACAATCAAAGCTAACCACAGCTGAATCAAACAAGTATCACTGCTCCCTCAAACTAAAATATGATAGCAAGACTTCCAGTTTACCAAAATATTCAGAATTCTTATAAATAACCTTCACTGTAAAATCAACTAGCCTGATATGCACAAAGATTCGCAATGCTTTAAAAATATTTTCTTTACAAAAATGTTGATGAGTTAATTTTGAAATCTAAATTTACATACTTAAATTCACTTACCTTATGCTTATACTTTTCAGAAGCTCAGTGAAAGTGAATGTCACTTCATCCAGATCAATTGCTACAATAAAGATACACACTCCCCATGTTTCCTTTTTCTTTTTGTTACAAGCCTTTTAGAAAAGAGAGGAAACCATTTTCATTATTCAATAAAAATGGGTAATATATGGAAAGCATTAATTTGTCCAAACATTATCAGAAATGGTTAAACAAAACATCCTCAAACATTTGACTATGATAGCCAGTTATCTGATAATGGAAAATGATTACAAGTTTTACAATATACATGAAAGACCAAACACTTCAACACTTATTCCTGCAGCACAAGATCAATTTAACTCATACAATTCACCAAAGCTCCGAAATACAAGCTTTGGTTCCATGGAACATTTACACAAAGCAGAAGCCATGATCATCTTTTTTTAAAGTTACCATATTTGACCTTAATAAGACACTGAAGGTTAAGGAACCAGAAGCCAAGTCATAGAATAGTAAATAAAATCTTTACAATGACAGGCAAGAAACACTCATAACTGGGTACAGCTGTGTCTCAACCACTTATTCCTGCTGAGCCGCAAATCCATCTCTCTGTTTAGTAAAGCACGATAGCAACAAGCAGTTACAGGCATTTTCCTACCATACATCCACATTTAAGGTCTTCTGCTACTTAGAAGGTGCAAGTTATAACCAATCATCTTTCTTCAAAAGAAGCCAATACACAATGACAGACATGCCACCCACACGGAGGAGAACTCTTGATGGTTCAACAAGCCACTCACTATTTTGCCAGTGTCAAAACTCCAGGGGATCCAATCGTATGGCACAAATTCACAGCTTGTTTACAGTTAAAGCCAGATGATTCATCCCAGATGGACTTGAATGTATGGGAATGAACTCAAGACAAATTCACAGCCACATTAATTTCTGAGCGTTTTCTTCTTGACCAATCTGACTCAAGATCTTTGCTGCAGCATCACTACAGAAAACGGGCACGGCCCCACTCAACATCTGCCTTTGGCTGTCATGCAGTTTCAGTAAGATGACTTGCAGTGACCTTAATTCAATTCATCACAAAGCAAAGCCTACCTACCAATTGCTAGCCCAAAGCTTATTTAACACCTACTAGTCTACACAGATTTTTCTTTTTTTTTCTTTTATTATCTTTTATTTAGGACTCTAAGGACCCAACACTGTAACTTCAGAAAATGTAGGTCAGTTCAGCTGAATCAATGTACAACTCTTACAAACTCTTTCAAAATATTCATTTCTCATTCTGGACTTACTATTATTTGATCTTGTTTTAGTTTAAATCTAGTGAAAACAAACTAGATGAGTCACAGGTTTAAAATGTTCATGCAACTGAACTCCTGTGAAATGGGATTCTTGCCTCTCTTCTTTTCAGATGTAGTTGCAAGATGTTAAAGGCACTAACAGAAATAACTTCTGTTCTCCAGCGTTAAACTAGTAACAAGGAGGAGTTGGTCACAGGAAGTCTCAGTTGTGGTACACAGTTAGAGATGTTTTACTGTTCTGCCAACACTGGTAACAATTTTGATGATAGCCGACAAAAGTGATCCAGGAATAGAAACTTCAAATGATGCTGAGTGTAAAAGAAAGTCAAGAGAAACGTATGTAAGAAATATGCAAACAAAGAAGGGTATTTGAATCAAATGGGATATAGAATGTCTACCTGTCAAGCACTTGATTTTTGAAGAGAACAATGTGGAACTTGGCTTACTAAAATCTCAGCTAATACGTCCCAATCAATGTAGAGACCTAGCTTGACAGTACAAGAAACATTCACAGGTAGTTGTTCGATAGAGTCCAGAGGAGGTCACGAAGATGATCAGAGGGCTGGAGCACCTCTCCTATGAACGCAGGCTTAGAGAGTTGGGGCTGTTCAGCCTGGAGAAGGGAAGGCTCTGGGGAGACCTTACAGAAGCTTCCAGGGGCTACAAGAGAGCTGGAGAGGGTCTTTTTACAAGGACATGTAGTGATAGTACAAGGGGGAATGGCTTCAAACTGAAAAAGGGAAGGTTTAGATTAGATATTAGGAAGAAGTTTTTTACTGCGAGGGTGATGAGACACTGGCACAGTTTGCCCAGGGAAGCTGTAGATGCCCAATCCTGGAAGTGTTCCAGGCCAGGTTGGGTGGGGCTTTGAGCAATCTGGTCTAGTGGAAGGTGTCCATGTCCCTGCCCCTGCCCATGGCATGGGGGTTGAAACAAGATGACCTTTAAAGGTCCCTTCAATCCCAAACCATTTTATGATTCTGTATATTTATGATTACAGTGGGTGGAAGATGACTGGGGAAAAGACTCAAGAAGTACTTACAATAGAAAACTGATCAGAATTAAAATCTGCAGGAAAAATATTCCAGGAAAAAAACTTCTGAAAGTGAATATTATACCCATTGTCTACAGATAAGAAGTTCTGTGTAAAGATGGTTTTTCAGCCATACCACTTTTAAATTTTTATTGAATATTGTCTGGGATGTAAGATTAATCTAAACTGTTGAAAACCGAGTAAATTAAAATGTAATACTATCTAAAAGTAATGGAGGTCAATGGAAAGTATTGAACTGAGGAAATTAGTTCATCTGATATGGTAAGTTCCCATTACACTTTTGCATGTAGCAAGACTGGAGGGAACATCCATCTTTACCCAGGATGGGCAGAAGATGAGTAAAAAAAGAAACAGTGTGCCAATCACCTGAGCTTTTAAAGTGCAAGGGCACAACACATACAAGCAATGCATCTGTTGCTAAGATACTGAATATCATCAACAAGAGGCCATGGTGATGATTTATGTTTGCTTTGGAACTTTCAGTAGCTCTTCGTTTTTTGTTTAACAACAGAGGATCCTAAAATATCTGCAATTTTGCTCATCCATCCAACACTTCAGTGGATTCAGGTTCAGTTTAGCTGCAGTTCTATAAATAAGAGACAAAAGGTCTAAACAGAAAATACTTTATTATCTCACATGTTTCATGCTTTTGCCAAAACCAAGAAGCCTCTGCATCTTTTAACATGAGGATGAGATGGCTTGCTAATTACAATGTTCTCTTTTTAATAAGAAACCACAACCAAAAGGAACTGATTTAATTTAAATGCAAAATTTTATGAATTGGGGACATCTGATCTGCTGATCAATAACTCTTTGGTCTATATAGAGCAATCTTGTTATATTTAAGAATTCATTATTTCATTCCTTGGCTTAAGCTACAGTTCACCTTTTAAGTTTTCTTCACTAAAAGCAGTTCAACTCTTGTTGAATCAAGTGCTCTGCAGTATCTGCATACCAGTGTAAATCACCAGTTGGACAGAATTTCAGAATGTAAGATTAGTAATTAGAAACAAGGAAAGATGACTGAAACATCTTTAGATGCTAGAGACTTTCTGGGGAAAAAAAAAGGCAGCAAAAATACATTAATGACCCCTGGCTTGAATTATAACACAGAAGCAAACTAGTACAGTACTTGGGGAAAAAAATTCATGGACAAAGAAAGTTAAACTAGGAAGGACTAACTATGCAGACTGCAGATCTTTCACCATGAGAATTTTTTAACAGCAGGTCAGACAAACACTTGATAAAAATGGCTCAGGAATTCATGAGTCTGAACAGCTGAGCAGCAGCAGAACAGTGAGCCACATTTCCAAAACAGAGCTACGAACAGCAAACAAAAAAATGGAGCTCCTACCCATGCACTATATATTAGAACAAACTGGGCTGATGAGGTTGAAGCACACCAGACCCTATGTCTCAATGTCCTTGGCAGACTCCAATTTCTATCAATTTCCTAAACCACTTCAATTTTCTTTGCAGAAGTTTGGTTCCAATTTAGTCAGCATGTCATCTGTTCCTCACACTGGTTCTTTGCAATATATTCAGCAACAATTCACTCAAGGCTTTTTTTCTGCTTATATCACCCAGTATTCTACTTTAGATTCTCATTTTATTGTTCTCTACCAAAATATACAGTATCAGAACATAACAAACGCCTTGAGCTTTTTCATAGCAGTATTAGTGTGGCTTCCTGGACCTCTTCTAGTATTTCTTACACCAACAATCACATGCTGCTCACCAAAGTACATTAGTAATTCCACTAAATCTATCCACTCCATCTAGAATTTACGGGCATTATTGGTTCATAATACGAATTTCAGGAGAGTTACAAAAAATTAAAATACAAGAGAAGCAAGTATCAGAGCCAACTGTTAAGCCAACAACGGCCAGTGCGCAAGAGTTTTGAAATTAAGACAGTAAAAACTACAATCAAGCTACTTAGGTAAATCCACACTGCAGTTTAAAACCAAGCTACTTAGGTAGCTTGGTTTGGTAAAGAAGAGAAATGATAGAGACAACAGAAGTATTTGTATTACACTAATGTAAAAGCTCTTACTTAGATAAACACTTCCATGTGTACAATAAACTTGTGTGGGAGTTCACCAGATATAAAAAGAATTTAAAAAGAAAACACCTTTCTGATCACACGTCAGATACCTTCACTCCACACACCAAGAGTGCTGATTCAGTACAACATCTCTGGAATCAGCATTTGGGATTTTGTCTAAGAGATTTTGAGTTACAATTTTATTGTAAGAGTGTCATTAAACTTGGGCTGTCACAGAGGAAATGCTCTCCCGCTACAAAGGAAAACACCATCATATTTAACAGGCAGCTGTAGTGATTTGAACAATCCCCCTCTGCAGATCTAGTTTTTACAATTACAAGTCAGCCACATTTTCCAGAAAGATTGTTACCATCTCTCTCATCACCCTTCTCCTCCTTCACACCTCTCACAGGAGTTCAGTCTGTTTCAAGGACCCAAGGCCCAGTTGCAAGAGAGTGCAGCTGTGTATCCTTGACTCACACACTGCGGAAACAGATAAGTTGACAGGAGTGTAAGGAAAGCTACAGTGCACAGCTGTGCAAGATAAGAAAGCTGAAATTTCAAAGAGAAGTAGCATCACTAGTAGCTCAAATATTCAAAAGAAAAAATATCAGTGTGGAAAGGTGTGACATCCTGAAGGGAAAAAAAGCAGTGCATCAGCCAGTTTTGGTGGTGCCAGTGGCTCCAGTGGGCATCGGCATTCATTCCAGGGAGCAGCAGATACCAAACTTTCTCCTTCCTGACTGATGCCTCCTGGCCAGCAAAGTGTCTCACCAAAGTGCAGGCACATTTAGGCTGATACATCACTACAGTATAGCAATCTTTTGTGCACCTGCCAAAAATAATGGTTTTATACTTTTAAGATGCATGTACCTGGTTGAAGAGTCTCTGCACATGGTTACATGTACCCTAAGTGACTCCAAAAGGACAGCACTAAAGGATGTTTTCACTTTAAGTCACTAAATATTCACTGAGCAAGGACACAGCAGATGTTCAGACTATGTCCACACCCACATTTGCACACCGAATCTCTGACAGTTACCACAGTACCTAAGGTCTGGGCCGTGCTGCTTCCCAGTTAGCACTGCAAGTCCCCTCCACATCCTCAGAGGTTTGGCAGGCACAATTCTGAGATCAACCATAAAGAACAAGGCCAGGGAAGGTAATGTTTCAGGTCTTTGTGCATTGTAAATGGCTTGAGAGCAGGATTATTAGGTGCTACCTCTGTTTCCATCAGTGGCCTGATGATTTAAGCTTCTTCAAGTAAAACCAACTACAACGTTAAACAGAAGTGTTCTGGTAGGTATTTGTCTCAACTAGTGGCCTGCCATTTCCCCTTTTGCTTAAGAACAGAAAGTTGCTACACAAGCAGCTTCTGTTCCAGTGCAGAACTGGTTAGTACTGACCCCTGTTGATTAAAACACGCAGCTGGTGCTTGCAGGACAAGCCCTGCGACAGCCCCTCCAACATATCACCTCTACCAGAGGAGGGAAAGGAGTAGGCATTTAAATACAGCCTCCTCCCGAATCCCTGCAACTTGAACTAGTGTCACCCTGAGAAGCCAGGCTCACCACAATAACAGCTTGACCTGAAAAGTGCAGCAGCAATTAGCCAGGCTGTTACTTTGTTTGACTTCACTGTCAAGTGAAGTCTGTTCTCAGCTAGAAGTAGCAGCTCCAGTGCCTTCCAGGTCCCCACAGAGGCACACACTTGTGAGCTTACTCATTTCACCACTTTGCTGATACATCTGAAAGTTTGAGGAAAAGGACTTGGATTGAAACACAATATAATGTAGATTTTTTTTTTTCCTATACATTGAAAGGCTCTTAGCAATTGGTCTTATGACAACAAATATTAGCTGTAAATCACAATGAAGGTCTGGTCCTTGTCCTGTTATGAATAGGTAAAGGAAGTCATCTTCAGGTGCTGAAGGGTTTTGAGTATCCTGTATCTTATCCGGCTAGCTCTAGGTAAAACAAATTAGTGAAAATCGGTGTGAACAAAACTTGGCCTGTAAGTGAAATTTGTAGGATTATGCTGAAATCTGTCTTGCTTTTTTCCCCTCAAGAGAACTGACTACTCCTGTTTTCATTCATATACGGGAGCTAGACTATGCATTTTGGGAAATGCTTCCTGTGAACACCTATGGCCAGAAAAGTGTCTGTTACTGAAAGAGCTGTACAATCTCTCTCCCATGCTGTTACTAAACTTGGTTGCAAAACTCAAAAGCAATAAGAGTTGGTAAATCCACACTGCAGTTTAAAAGCTACAGACAACCAGGTAGTAGTAGTGACAAACTACTTTACATTCAGGATGGCAGAGCACTGGAACAGGCTGCCCAGGGAGATTGTGGAGTCTCCCTATCCGGCAATGTTGAAAACATACCTGGACATGTTCCTGTGTAACCTGCACTGGGTGACCCTGCAGGGGCATTGAATTAGATGATCTCCAGAGGTCCCTTCCAACCATAACTATAGTGTGGTAGCCCTGGCAGGTCAGCTCAAGTTGCAGAAGAACAAGCAGAAGTGCAACATATATATAAATGCAAGTCCACACAGCAAGTTATACCGCAGCTAGGTATTACAAACCTAAGACATGTGTGTATAACAAGCTTCTGACATGATTTAATTGTATTACAGTTGTTCTCTGAGTCAGCTTCTTGACACAGCAGTGATACTGAGAAGGAAAAGCAAAAATCACAAAAAGGCCTAACATTTTATTAATTTGTTTACACGTGCCCAGTGACTAATTTCGAATGGAAATACCTCAATGGTAGGTACATACAGGTTATCATTATGCAGTAGGAAAAAAAAGAGTTTAACATTCCTTTCTTCACACTAGTCTTCTCCAGATCCTTTCTGCAGCCTCATAAAGGAGGCAGCAGGAAAGACACAGAGAAACAACAAGATGAGCTGTATAAAGCTGACCAAGACATATTTGAAATAACTTACACTTTGAATATTTAGCTGATCACGTGGTGTTTTTTCCTACTGTGATTTATTAGTCATCTAAAAGAATTCTTTAGCCCATACCTTTATTGTAAAACATTAACAAGAAAGGGGAATCTGTGGAAGCCAGTTTATATAGACACGAATATGGCAATATCCAACTTCGTTTTTTTCCAAGTGAAGTTAGACTGAAGTCTAACAGCTTTGGCTGTGAGACACTTGGGCCCCGGTGCAGCAAAGTAATGGCTCAATATCATCTGAACCGGGGCACAGGACAGACACTACCACAGAGCAATGCCATGAGCAGCAGGTACTTACCAGAGCTCCATCCACTGCGGATAGGCTCTCATACGTCTTCCACGCTTTCTCCCTCACGCTCTCCGACACTTTCAGGGCATCACAGAGCACGACGAAGTCAGCCTCTCCGATCTCGAGCCTAGGAAAAGCATCAGACATCGCCAGCGGGGACTCGGTGCGGCGGACCGGCCGCACACCGGAGCGACGAGGGAACTCACACCACCCGCTGCCGGAGCCGCCCCGGGGTGACACCGCCCCACCCGGCGGCACAGCCCGGGAGAGGGCACAGCCCGGACCCCCGGGCGCCGAGAGCCCCGGGGCGGCCCTCCCGCCCCCCCAGCCGTCCCGCCGCAGCGGCTCCCGGCCCGGGCGGCGCTTACCGGGGAGCGGCGGGCGGCGCGGAGCCGCCGTCGGGGCTGGCGCGCTGGCTCCTGGCGGCGCCTGCCCTGCGCGAGGGCTTGGGCGGCATCGCGGCTCCGGGCACCGCCACTGAAGGCGCCGCGTCTCCCGCTCCCGGCCCCCGCCGCCGCCCGAACTTCTGCGCCGTCACTTCCGGGCCGCGCCCCCGCCCCGCCCCCGGGACAGCGGGAAATGCGTGAGGGATAAGGGAGGCTTGGCCGGGCCGCCAGTGACAGTCCCTCACACAGCGACCACCGGGGCTGCCGGCGCTGGAGATTCGTTCGTGCCCCTCAGTCACGGCAGCCCAGCTGTGCCTGATACGTCAGGTACTCAACAAGCTGACGGGGCAGTCGATACATCTTTTCCGTGACATGGGAAGAACCACAGACCTATGTATAAAAATAACTAACTATACAGGTGCAGAGCAGGGCAGGAATTGCAGATTCATTATGAGCGTTGGTTCAATAAGGCCAAGTGCCCTGTTCTGCACTTTGGCCACGACAGCCCCATGCAGCGCTACAGGCTGGGGGCAGAGTGGCTGGAGAGCTGCCCAGGAAAAGGACCTGTGGGTGCTGATCGACAGCTGCTGAATATGAGCCAGCAGTGTGCCCAGGTGGCCGAGGAGTCCAGTGGCATCCTGACCTGTATCAGCAATAGTGTGGCCATCAGGAGCAGGGAAGTGATTGTCCCCCTGTACTCGGCACTGGTGGGGTTACACTTTGAGTGCTGTGTCCAGTTCTGGGGCCCTCACTACAAGGAAGTCCAGAGAAGGGCAACGGATTTGGTGAAGGATCTGGAGCACAAGTCCTATGAAGAGTGTCTAAGGGAGCTGGGATTGTTTAGCCTGGAGAAGAGGAGGCTCAGGGGTGACTGTATCGCTCACTACAACTACCTGAAAGGAGGTCGTAGCCAGGTGTGGGTCAGCCTCTTCTCCCAAGCAACTAGCAACAGAACAAGAGGTCCTCAAGTTGTGCCAGGAGAGATTCAGGTTGGACATCAGGAAGAATTTCTTCATAGAAAGGGTTGTTAAACATTGGGATGGGCTGCCCAGGGAGGTAGTGGAGTCACCATCCCTGGAGGCGTTTAAGGAAAAACTGGACGTGGCACTTAGTGCCATGGTCTCGTAGACAAGGTGGTGATTAGTAAGAGGTTGCACTCTGTGGTCTTAGAGGTCTTTTCCAACCTAAATCATTCTCTGATCTCTCAATCTAACATTCATCCAAGTCCTCACTGAAATGTTACTATAGCACTGTGCATTAAAATTGCGCTTAACATAAGACATTCAGTCTGTGGGCATCCCCTGGATTTTAAGCCAGTGAGATTCAAATCCCCAGTGCCCTGATTCACAGATCTTAAAAATCGACTTTGTTGTCTGCAGTTGCATACCCATGTTTAGATGGCAGATCACTGTTGTAAACAAGCACGTTTATTTTCAGATTTGTATGATGACAACTTCTTAGAAAAAGGAAAAATATTTGTACATAGGGATTCTTACTACATGCACATATTTATCTGTTGCCTGTAAAGCAACTAGTTTTAGTGAGATTGCTGTCAAAACTCTGGATTTAAAAAAACCAAAATTGAACAAAACCCAAGATGAGTATTACTATGGTATACAGTTGAAATTCACTAGAATTTTTAAGATTCATACATTTTGTTAATTTTTTCAGGTTTTTCCTTTATATTCATTAACTTAAAACAGGAGAACAGACTGGTTGTCTGCTATATAATTAGAATTAAACCAATTACAGAAAAAATGGGATTTCTGGAGCAAATCAATGTACATAAATTCCAAACTAAATTTTTGAGTTGTAGACTGCCTTGGGATTTAGACATTCTGTATTATGATCCTAGTACAACTGTGGCAATACATTTTTCCTGCTTCTAAGCATATTTAAATACTTCTTGTAATCAGATGATATCAGATGCTTTGGAAGGTTCGGAGTCTAGGACTGCCTGTCATCTACAATTGAATCACAGACAATTAGACAGATTTACCAGCTTGGAAAAGTAAGCTAAACCACAGGTGAGTCCATTGCCTTCTCCTCACAACTGGCTTTAAGAGGATGAAAGAATTTTAAGGGAGAGCAAAGCATCTCAGAAACTTGGTCATAGCCAGTGGAGACCATCCCAGCTGTCAGCAAGAAGGAAACACACCCTCCTGGGTCACTTCCCTCACAGCTGCTTTAACATGCTGTTAGAGCCAGGCCCTGGATCATCCAAATGATAAGCAAAAAATTTGTCTCTTGGGCCTTTGTGTCTTGCTCTTTTCAAGGAGTTCACAAACCAGCCTCAGTGTGAATACTAATTTTCTAAAATTGTTAGTATGCCAAGCATCTTCTCAAGTCAAATTTTATGCACTTTTTCATCAAGCAAGGCTCTTAGGGCTCCCCTCCATGAGCAGGTATAACCAAAATATAATTTCAGAATACTTAAAGTTACAACTAGAGGGAGAAGAAGGGAGGCAGCAGATGAATCAAGCAACAATAACCTTAAACTGTCCATCCTGGAGTCTCAGATGTAGAAACTACATCTGAACTGCAGTAAGAAGAAACAAAATGTATATATATACTTCCAAAGAAAGGCATGTGCTTGTGTAAAAACATATGTAAAGTTCTGCACTTTTCCCCCGCCTTGTCAGAGGCACTGATTTGAATGTTTTAATCCTGTATTTTAAAACTTCTTCTTTTAAATGGAACCTTTAGACTTTTCAATAAAATGACAAAGGAAAGAAGAAAATCAGCTCTGAGTGGGAAAAAGAAAAAAACAAAGGAAACACTGCAAGGTCAAATAAAGTATTAATGATCATTTTCTCATTTGACTTGACAATATCTAAATGTTTATTCCAAACATCTCGCTACAACTGCCTTTAAAGTATAGGTCATAGGCAGTTGGAAGTCTGTGAAACATCGCCCTGTCAGGCAGTTCTGACACATTGTTTCCAGCTGCTACAAAACCTTAGGTAATTTTATTATCTTAGTTTTTTCACTTAAAACTGTTGCTATTAGTTTCATGGTAATTGCCGGTGGGAATAGAAGCCATGATTTCACTGCAAATGAAACCAAGCCTAGAAGCTTGCTACTCCTTTAGTTTTCATAAAAATGAAATATTTGTGAGAAGAAAACTTGATTTAAGTACACCTCATGGTCGACCAAGACTAGCTGCTTACTCCTACATTATCACAGACCTCCATCACTTAAGTTGTTACAATTACAGTAAAATCAGTTCTTCTGGAGTTGCACGACAAAAATGTATGCACTAAAACCACCAAGTTGGGAGCCTCTGGATATTAGTGCAAGTACTAAATATTTGCAGAATTTTTTCTTGAATAAAGCTCATAGGCTGCAAAATTCATGGATTATAGATGTCTGCCAGAATCACACCATTTCCCTGTCTGTAACAGGCAGAATGAACCAGGGAGGGGACATAGCCTCTCCAGGTCAGTCTTTTCAGAGCAGCAGCCTCTAGCCCCCTGCCATCAGTGTCACCTGGAGACCAGCTGTCCCTCTCAAAGCCCCAGCACAAGTGCTAACAGGAGCGACAGACGTGCTCCGGCTCCCTGCAGGCCAACTTTGCTCCACCTGCTGCCCTATAGGCCCCAGGCCTTAAGAAGAACTTCCCTGGGGCAGCACCTGATGCAACAGACAGACCTATGTGCTGGTCTTGCTTCAGGAGTGCCTCAGGGACACTCTCAGGCCATGGTTTGAACAAGCCTTTTCCACTCCCCAGCATCACCTTTCTTGGTAATGCTGCCTTGAGATTACAGTGGCATCAGCTCTGCCCTGGAAGCTGGAAATGGTTTACTGGTGTAAGCCCAGACACATTCTGCCCCTGGAGGATGCAGGGCATCCTGCGTCCTCTCTGCAGGGCAGTTCATTCTGGTTGGTACTGCCAACTGGTAATGAAATAAAGGTCAGCAAACAAACCACAACCTTCTTATTGCTTGCAATTATACTGTCACAATGACCCCATTATGATCCCTCCCCTTCCGTCCTGCTCAGTTCCAGGTTCTGCTTCCTCTCAAGATGCTCCAGCAAGGGAACACCCTGTCCTGCTGCTGGTGGTCTCCCCAGTGAGGATGTTTCCCATGCCACCACTTCCAAGATTTCCTAAGCCCACAAGAAACAGAATGCACTCTACTGGAAGTAGGTTTCAGGAATCAAATTAATCTTAAGCAACAACCTGAAACCCAGCTGAAAATTAGCAACCGTAGCCTGTAGTGAACAGACACAGGCATTTCTCTGAACTAAACCAACCCATGATCTTGGTTTTTCCTTTTTAAGTGTGCCCAAGCCAATAACATTCTTTACTAAGCCATGGCAGTGAAACACCCTAATTAGGTGAAAACATTTGTGTATAGCATTCCAGAAAAACTCATAGTATGACAACAATACTATAGGCTCTATGTTGCTTCCTCCGTAGCAGTAAAATATCTTCCTACAACTAGAACATGCAATGTCACTGAGAATGCAGCTCCAATCTCTCTAAACCACAAGCTTCTGCTAATACTGACATGTCAGACTTCCATCCTTCCACCCAACCAGTACGAACAAAAGTATGTGCACACCTTGCCAGACGTCAGCTGGCGTAGCTGAATTCTTGCATTTTCTGTCTTGCAGGCCTTAAGTATTTTTTTCATGCCAAAACTTGCCCCATGCATCTTTACTAAAGCTGCAAGGCTTCAGCTAGAGGAGGGAGGACTCAGAGCTTTTATCATGGTCTGCAAGCCCAGATCATACACATCGACTGGTCACAACAGCCCTACACAGGCAAAGACCAGCTGAATTTCATGAGGGTGTTTGGGACCCGGGAGAGACCAACACACCCCCCTCCAACAAATAAACACGGATGCATAGGTTAGTGATTTTGCTACATCAGTGACAAAGTGTGTCTCAGCATTAGGATTAATTTTCTTTCTTATAAGGAGTTTTAAAAATATTTGCAAAGATAATTGTCCAATGAAGTAATTTTTATACTAACCCTTTCCTGGAATTCATTGGGCTAGAAACACGGTTTTCTTCAGAACAGCACAGCTATGTTTGTTTATTAGACTCTTAACTATTATACTTGTATTTATTATATTTATTTATTTATTAAAAAATAAAAAAAAACCCAAGCATCTCCTAGTTCTTTCCATGGATTCATGTCCCATGCTTCATGGACTTTGTCTATGAGGGCAGAAGTTCCAGCACGAGCTTTCACTGCACTCTGGGTGTTTTAGGTCATCTTCCCATACAAACTGCCTGGCATTTAATATGGCATTAGTACATGCTGGGAGCTTTCCCTCAGTACACACAAGTTTCTCCCTCCTTCCCCATGCTTATTTTCACACCACTGACCAAAGTAAATTTCCTTCCACCATCCAACAGGCTCAAAAGCTATAAGGGACACAGGCATGTGGCATGATCTTAGAAACTGCCTGTCTGTAAGAACAAATCTACTTCTCCCCCTGCTCCACCACCCTTTCATTAGCGTCATTTGCTGGTGTCTCCATTAAAGGACACACCACAGATCACCAAGTTTGGCTGCTGAGTTTTATTTTGAAAACAAGCTAAAGACAATGCGAAGTTTGCTTAAAAATTAACAAGTTTCATGCTTAACTTATGGAAAATAGGAACAGTACACTCATGAAAAGGTAGTAAACGTCCTTAAAAGTACTTCAGTGTGAATCTTGCGTCATACAGGGCTCCAAAGAATGCACCAATAACCTTGTCCTGACATAGACTTGACCTCTGTTGCAAGCACACAACTGCAACATCCTGAATGTCTGCACTTAAAAGTTTTCCCAGCATGTTTTCCAGCTTGCTTGCATCTATACTTAAGTGCAGCTATATAAATATAATCTATATGTGAACATATAACCTATACGTACGCGAGGCTTTATTTGATGCTCATGACTTCCATGCACCATCAAGAATGGATTAAAAAAGTCTGGCTTTTGGAAAACAGCAGTTATACTTTTCATTTTAAATATAATGCACTTACACTGTAAATCAAGCCACACGCAGATGAAGAAAAAAAAAGTATTGTGTATTTAGGAAGCTTCCTTTAAAACAAATTATTTTATCTCAAACCAAACATTCACAATAGCAGGAAGCTGGATGATAGCATGTTTATAATTGTATAATAGCTCCGAAGACAGTAAAGCATCCTCCCACTATATTAAGAAAAGATCCTTTAAAAGATGAAAAATAAGATTAGTACAAAGCCTCTTAACTGAATTAACCTAAGACAAATGATTTGGTCACCTATGGTGCATATTATTTAAAAATAGGTTTCAACTATTTTTTTTTTTTTGCAAATCCTCTATTCAACAGTCCTACTTTCCTGATGAATTTGGTCAGAAGACAAATCAGTTCCCATATCATGGAAGCTCATAAGTGGATTTGGGGGAGATTTTCCAGCCTTGTTTTTGAGTGTTACTCCCTTTTTTCATGTCCTGTATTTTCACAACCACCTTCAAAACAGGAGGTACTATGCTATATCTTATTCTGCACTCTCCCCTACAAAGGTTGCTGTTACAAAGATCCCAATCATATTTTAAAAAAAAACAACAAAACCAGTCCTGCTTTAAGAATGGTAGTTTTTAAGTGTAAATGGCACAATGCAGAATGGCACTAGTGGTATTTGAGTGAGCTCCAGATTAACGGGCAAAGCTCAGGGGCACAGGCTGGCAGAAATGCCATGAAGGTGAACCAAGGGAATGGCAAAGTCCTTCATGTAGTGAACGTTCCTGGCTCTCAGCCGGGTCAGCCTGACTCACGGCACACTCTGGATGATGCCTGTCGTTTGACAAATACGACAGCGATTTCAGACATGAACAAAATGCTAAGTCAGCTTTGGGTCTCCATTCTGATCATATGTATTGTGAAAATATCAACCCAGAATTTAGGCAAGCAGCACAATATTACCTTTAAATGAAAAAGGAACAGAAAAACATGCTTCTCTTTTCGTATTTAATTTCTTAGCCATCACCTATTCTATCTTTACAAACAGCACTTCAAATAAAAAGCATTAATTTTAATTGCAGTTCCCTCCTCTAAAAAACCACCCCAGTAATAGCAGAAAAAAACACAAGGCTTTTAGACAAACAGGTTTATAAGGTTTATTTTCCATTGCACATACATGGATTATATACAAGTTAGTAACATAAGTTACTTCTTAATTTTCTAAAAGATTGTTACAGCAAACACTTGCCATTTCAAAACATCAAGTCAGAAATCAATCTAAAAAGGTAAATATGACAATATTTTAAAACAAAAACAAATTGCACTTGGTTAGGGAGAGTCAAATACAGGTTTGTCTATATGCTGTAACAAACTATATAGCAGGTAATATTACAGTTAGAAGTAGCTCTTGCAGTCCATTTGTACATTAATAATTCTTTTCAATTTTACTTATTTAAAAACTGGTGGATATTTCAAAGACTTCCTCCTCTTCCTAGTATTCAAGATTCATCACGTGAAATGTACTAGCAACTAAGTCTTTATACAATTGCTATTCAAATATAAGAACACCACACCTGAAAATAAGGAAAAAACTAAAACATATTGATTTTACATGTATCATGAGATGAAAAGTATGGAAGGTGTTCAGCAAGAAAGCTCTGTCCACTACTTACATAAAAGAAGATTTTAAAAAATAATCACTGCACACAATACAAAGGGTGGGGTCATACTGTAATTTTTAAGTCTCCTGTAACAGTAATATTCCTCATTACTGTTCACAGATGAGCGTTTCCATAGCAAACCTGTTCTCAAAGTGTCGAATCTTTCGGCAATTGGCGGCTTCGCGCTTCTGAATTCCTGTTGTATTAGTAAAGAACAACAGAGGGGAAACAGAAGAGGGGGTGAGGTACATCAGAGATATAATGGTTAAACATTTGCTGTGATAAGATGTCACCAGAAACCGAACTATCCTCTTTCAACCCACCCCTCAGAGAAACACACACCGGCACACATTCAGACGTTGAGAATCAATAAGCAAGCAACAATCCTGAAGGTGTGGTGAACCAAACTGCAGTACCCAACCTGCCCAAATCCTACCCTGGTTAGTTTTTAATTCAGATCAGTTCCCAATCTCCCTCTCTCTGCATCTGTAAAAATGCTTGTGGGAATGTGAGAGAGGGAACAGCAAAGGAATAAACAGCTATAGGCAAAAAAGAGTGGACTTGTAGTATTTAAACATTATCTTGGAATTGTACAAAGAATTTAACTAAATTTTAGCCAAAACAATGCTCACTGTCAACCTATGCTCATCATTTATTACTACAGAATAAACATACTGAGCTTTTGCTATGAAGACCTTTTCATTTTCAAATGTTTTTCTAAATTGTTTTCATAAAATATATTTCTTCTCCTTGTTTTCCCAAGCAGTCAGGTCCAACAATATGACCAAAGCAATCAAACTGCTTTGGTGTACACCTGCCCACCACACACTCACTAACAACAACAAGCAACAAAAAAAACCCCAAACAATCAAATAGCAGAAAAAACAACCAAAAAGCAAATCTGAGTAACATTTAAATGCAAATTTTAAGGCAATATTTAATAGCTTGTTAAGACTCTTCCAAATAATGTTTTTCAAACATTTTCCATGAAGAAGTACCAACCACTACAATTTTCCTGTGAAGATAACTCTAATTCACATTTCACTGGTGCAAACAGGAAACCGTGGAACAATTTTTAATGACAGGAAAAACCTGCAATTCTGTACTTGGACTACAAGGCTATAGCTTCTCACATACTAGAGGGTCTTTCTTTGATTTTGGGTGGGGGTGGGTCAAGAAACAAGATTAAAGAAGAGTATGAATGAAAGGCTGAACTCCAGAAAACAAGCCTGTGCGCACACATACATTTTGGCACCCCTGGCTCACTGGAGCCTTGAGCACTTTTGTGCAATGAAGTGACTTATTTCCATGCCTACACAAGAAAATATCAGCTGTACTTAGTCCCACATAGCAACTACTGCAATAAGCAACCCTTGCTTTAATTAGAGTCACTCCTTTCAACAAAATCAAGCCTCCTTACTGAACTCAAACATCACTGAACATTTTGCCAACACACAAGATTGCAGGAGGAACACTTACCTTTCATGGCTTCTTTGCGCTGTAGTTTATAGGTTTCCTTGCCACGGCAGAGGCGGTAAATAAAGAATCCCAGCTGATCCACATTTTCAATGCGATCAGTAACGATCATCTGTTCATGAATCAAATAGGACTGAGGCAAGTATGTTCCAGCCTGTTGAACAAAAATATAACAGCTCTGTCAAAATCCATCTCTTCATGGTTTAAGTACACAAGAAACACTTTGTAATGTTTTTCTTTAAGATGGCTGGGACATATCTTTGAATTCTTTCAAAAGATCTATTACCCATGCAATTTTATTCTAAATGTGCAAGCTTCACTACACTACAGAAATACATAATGATTATATTCAAAAAGTCACAAAACTTCCATCGATGCATACATCCATCGCCCTCCTGCCACAGTGACATCAGCCTTCGGCAGGTTTTTTTCCAGGTGTGCCTATTGTCACAGATCAGTCCTGCACTTATCATCCACAGTTTTCAGTTAATATGTAACAGCCCAACAGACCTCAGTGGGAATGACTCCTAGGTAGGAGCTGGCAGAAGCATGATCTACACGGAAAGACTCTTGCTGACGAAGCAGCCCAGCTATGGTGTACTCCAGCTGCAGTCCATGGGGTTGGGAAGCCTTGAACTTATTCATAGCATGGGTCACAATTCTCAAGCCAAACCCTGGATGAGACTATCTACCCACGTAAGTTATTATGGTGACTCCCAGAATCGTTTATTTGGAAAGGTATTAGAAAGCCATGGTGATACATCAGGTGTTTCATGGCAATACACTAAAAAAGGGAAGAGCCATGATGACACACAAAAGGCTTCTCAAGCCTTTTCTAATCCCTTCAGTGTTATTTTGCATCAGATGAAATGATGGAGGAATCCTGCTCTGTGCACAGCTCACTGTACACAGCTGAAGATGCACAGACTTAGCTACCAGCCAATTTCTTAATACTACCACTGGTAACTAATCATCAAATTTTAAAAATATTATTTCATTTAAGAAATCCTGTTAGAGTGGTTCTAATTTATAGCACTAGAGAAGGTGTTCCTTGCTTTCTAAAAATAGTGATTGCTTATTGTGAAAACATATTCAGCTTCTGTGGCAAAAGATGGTTCTATGTTTTATTGACAATAAACAACTTGAAATTTCCATTGCAAAACAAGAATATCTTGTCAGCCCCAGTGACATGTTGAGAACATGATTAAATGCTATTCTCCTCAGTAAATAAAGGACTGCATAAAATTCACTTTAAATTACAAATATTTTCTTCAGCACACATTGAGGAAAACAACAGCAATTTTTTTTTTTAATTAAGAGCTTAGAAAATGTCATTCCCCCAAATTATCCCACTCATTATTTTTTAATAATTAAATCACTGTAAATTCCTGTATCTTAACTCCTGGTCTCTCGACTTTCAGGAGAGAGCCCTAAGGGAGCTCCAGAGCAAAGCAGCAGCACAGGGCACTGGCAGAGTGGGCAGCAGTGCTGAAGACTTGGGGGACAGCCTGGAGGGACACTCCTGGGCTCATGCCCTCCAAATCACAGGACTCCCCCAGCCATGTCCCAAACCAGGAGGAGAGGAAGCTCAGTGCAGGAATCTCCTCTGCCGAGCTACCGCAGAAGCAATTATCCAGCACTGGGATCCAGCACAGCCGCAAATTTCGTCATCTTTGAGACATCCTGTGCGCCGTGTACAGTTAAAATTAGCCAGTTGGCTCAACAACGGGAACAAGGTGGATGAGCAAATATACCTGGGTTTCAGCCTCGTTTCCCAAAGAAAGCAGGCCTTTCATGTCTGCACATTCAAGCAAACTGTATCAATATATAGAAATGTGGCTCTCAAAGCTAAAATTACAGCTTTTCTTAAAAAACAAACCAGCCCAGAGAACCTCCATTTTCATAAAATGCCCTCTGCATGTAGTCACAGCTTATTTTAATGAAACTAGCACATCAATTTCATACATTTTTTTCCTGGTGCAACCAGGACAGTTTTTGCTCACTTTGTGCATCGGCAGCGTAGTTTCCCAAATTTCAGTTACAAAACACTTAGCCTGATTTTCTGCGACATCTAATGCCCACAGCTTTTTGTTAATACAATGAGAATTAAACAGATGTCTCATAAAATTAGGGCACTCATTGTTGGGACACTGATCAAAACAGTTTGCTTTTGCACAGATTTTCAGTTAAATGCATGATGCCTTGTAAACCAAGCATATTTGATTTGGTACTAAAGACAAACTAGGAAACTAAGAGAAAGTAAAAAAGAATACAGGGTCATTGAGTTTTACAGACACCACATTGTCCTTACATACAGGAAATGAAAGTGTGGTTAAATAGCCAATCTCAAAATAGGCAGCAAAAAAGCAGCAGAGGACTTACTTGTGAAGTAATTTTTCACATGGAATTTATTTATATATACAAACTACTCAGAAATGGCTAAAATGGTTCCTGGAGTCCTAATTCCAAAGCCTTTTTTGAAAGATGCAAACCCAAAGATGACGTAATTTAAATTTCTAAATTTAAAAAGCCCAGTAAAATAAAATTTAAAACACTCTCCCCAAATCTTAAGATACAAGTTAATCAGCTCTCTTCCCCATCTGAACTGTTTTGCTGTTCTGTGAAGAAACCAGAAGGCTCAAAACCAAGGTAAATACTATTTAAATTTGCATTAAAAGCATACATACGTAAAAGTTAAAAAAACAAAGAAAAATTCATATTAAGTTAGTAAGAAACCCCATTAGATTATCTGCTTTGGCCTCCCTAATTTCACAGGCCATTATGTTTCACCCTGTTACCACGACTAACAGAACAGTGTGTCCCTTTGATGGTGACAAGTGAGGCAGCAGCAGTACTGTAAGTCCAGCAGTAGTGTTCAATTATCAAACCCTGCCGGGAAGTGTTTAGGAACTCCCACAACCTTATACTGAAAACTCATGTTTGGTTGTTCAGCAATTGTGGCATCTCAGTCTTTCGCATGGTCTTCGTTTTTAAGGACAACAAATCTTGTTCTGAAGGTCTAGTGCTCACAGAACCAGGAATACGGCCTCTTGCTTAGACTGGCTTTGCTAATCATACAACCCACATCCTGATCGCTCCTACAAAACCTCCCTGCAAACAGGAAGATCCATCTTAAGGCTGCTGGAAGTCTCATGAATTTCCATCACACCTAAGTGCCACATCCAGTTTCCCTGCGCATACACAGGAGATCCAATATGCCTCACGTACATCACCCTCAAGCCACTGGATCAAAGTAGGGACCAATCCTAGGGACCAGTTCTTTAAACAAGGCCCATGTTAAAAGGATTTCCCAGTCATCTGCTTCATTCCTCTCATCTAACCAGTCTTAGTCCAGCGCACTCATGCTCTGTAGAAATTTTAGTCACAATAGATTGTAAATTAAAAAATACACAGATTACTATCAAATAATCCAGGTATACCACATTTACACAATTTTGTCAGCCAAATTTACAGCATCAAAAAATAAAATCACATTTGTTTGCCTTCCTCTGAATTAATAATTCCTTCATGATTGTAGATCATTAACTAAGTAGGTTATAGACTCTTTTTCTCTTTGCAAAGATCTCTATGATCAGTTAACTTTCTAACATATGCGCCTTGTGCAAATGTCAGAGTTCTGCAGAAGGAAAAAATAAAAAGGAAAACATCTACTTTTTTCCTGTCTTAAGAACAAATTACTTATACTACTAACTTATAACTATACCTTGATATTGATGAGCAGCTCCAGGAAATTTTTTGGTGGCATAACAACTGAAGTGTTCAGAGGAATCACATAGCACTTATCCAGGCTAAGGTCAAGATAGGCAGTGAGTCTCTGTTGAGAAATATTTATTTTAATCAAAATAACAAGAACATTGACATACAGATCTTGTTGAAATACTATTGTCTCATGCAGTTCTTCAAATTATTGTTTTGTTCACTATAAAGTCTGTCCAACAACTCCAATCTGAGAGTAGGTAAATGCATAATTATAAGACAGCCTTGATGAGAGTTCGTATCTACAACAGGGATTTGGGCAAGGCAGCAGGCGATGAGTAGCTCAAATGCACTACAGCAGTGAAACTACAAAAGTGTATCTGAACTGTTACAGAAATAAGTACAGTATTTATTGATTGCTAGTGCCTGTATTTTGAAACAACAGGGCAAAAGCCTTGCTCCAATCTCCCTGCTTTTATATTTTGTTATAGTCTAAAGGTGCCGGTGTGAACAAAACACAGAAAGAAAAAAATACCATTACAGATAATGTATCGAAAGTCCTTTTACTTTCAAAAATACTACTGACTTGATGGGTTAATGAATTATTAACTTTGTATAGTACCTGAACTGCAATTTTTACCATTATTTGATAAAAAGCTGAGGGAATTATCCTGATGAATCCTGTAGCTCTGTTCACTGAGCTGTGTTTCACTGCACCTGTTCTCGCTAAAAAAGACATTATCTCTAGCTGCTGAAAGCTCTGAGGCTGGGGATGTATATAAAATACTAAGCACCAAGAGCCCAATAGTCAAAATAGTACAGGACAGCAATCATTGGTGCAACTAATCTCATTACATGGAAGGAAGTGTTGTACCTATGGCAAATGACCATAACAGCAAGGCCTTTATCTTATGGAATCAAAAAGTAAATTTCTAGTATTATATTGTTCTTATTCACTTCTTGGATGCTGCTTTTTTTTTTATTATTTTAGTTTTCCCTCTTTAGAGTCTTTGTGCTAACTCTTAACAGATGCTCCCTAAATATATTCAGAAATACTTTTAATTACAAAGCTCGAGCAAGCAATGTTTTCCTCTAAATCTGGTTATGAATATTTGATAGATAGTGCTTGTTTTGCCTGAAAAACTTAAACTCGAAGTTTGCATTAAAAAAAAATAGGACACTTCCCTATTCTTCTTTTTCAGCCTTGCTAAAAAAGCTGTTCAGCAAAGTCTTCAAATGTTCACAGAAATTTAGCTTCCTGAAAACCAGGTGTATATTTCATTGCCATGTATCAGCTCCAATCATGTGGATACAGAAAAGGAGGGCTTCTAATTGTTTCACAGCTGCTGTTAATACTAAGAGCTGTAGGCCTGTCAACTGCCTTAACAAAAATTTATTACCATGATTCCTATCAGTCAAAGTTATTTCTTCAAAAAAGGAAGAAACAGCTAAAAGTGCTTTGATACTCTTGTTCAGTGCCTCTAGGAATCATAGTAGCCTGTGGTGCACAAAGAAATTAAACTTTGGCTAGGCTTCCTGTGGCATCTGGAAAATGAGCCCTCTTCCACGGTCAGTCAACTTGTCATTTCCTTCCCTTTCTGCTGCTGCTTTGGGGTTTTGAGCCATGCTAAGAGAGCACCTCTGGGGGTGCTTGAGCACACCTCATGACATGAGATGCAATCAGCCCCTGCAAGCTGACCTCAAAGCTATGACAGCCCTTTCCAAACTTCCCTCGGAACCACAGCAGTTGGTCAAATTCTGGCCCAGTGAACTTCACCAAGCAAGAAGTATATTCTCTTTACTTCCTCATACTAAAGAAAGGAAATGCGTCTAAGACTTTTCCCATTCTTAAAAACAAATGATGGTTTAGATACTACCTCATGATGATTAAATAATGCTGTACTTTGTATGCCCAGTTAATAATTGCTTGCAGCCTACTGCTGATCAAAATATTTCTGCTGCCTCCTCCACCCTTCATTTTCCCCAACCACAATAATTATGGAGTACATTTATCAGGATGACTGAGGGGCAACATTTTTCAAGTTTTAAATGCTTTAAACTTCTTCAGAAATATTTCTTACCCGGTGGAAGTCATGGACTATATCAGCAGGATCACTATCAGCAAATTCAGGGACTGGCACACTGATAAACTCAACATCTTCTTCCTCCAGGATCTGAATATTTTGCTCAATCGTGTGGTAGTGAGCACGCTGAGCCTCTGCCCCAGCCTCAGGTAAACTTAAGCCATCTTCAATGTACTTTATTCCGCAGAAATACACATCACCCTGCTAAAAATAGTTAACAACCCAGCAACAAAAGCATCAGTAACCTAGAAGATTAAAATTAATATATTCAAAGCACTGCAGAGAAAAAAAACTTGTTGGAGTAAAAGAAATTTTTTCCTTTTAATTTGATTTGTACACCAAAGTAGGAGCCAGTTGCTATCTACAACGGGACCATGGCTAAAACTTTGTACTCAATCCAAACAGAGTTTTTCCCTTGAATTCAAGGAAAACAGGATCCCATAAGCAGGTTCTTAAAATCTAGTCTTACATGTGTTTTTAGAAAGACAATGAAGTTCCTACATCTATATCCATATTAATAAATTATGATCTAACTGTACAATTTAAAACTGGTCATCCAAATCACCTTTAAAAAGCAAGTCTAAGGCTAAATTTAGTCCTGCTTGCAGCAGAGGGTTGAACCAGATTACTTCAAGACTTTTCTTCCAATCTCAATTATACTGTGAAGTTGCTTAGTTTTACAGGACTTCAAAAGTTTTGGAAGAAAGTTTCCAAAATAATTTTTTAACAATTTTAAAAGACAAAATGGTAATAAAAAGAAATTGAAACAGTACACATGGCAAGTTATCTAAGAGAAGTGTAACGTAAAGTCCTGAGTCAGAGGAAGTCATATAGCAAAATTATAGGCCAGATAGTTTTAGAAATGTGCATATGCAACTTATGCATATGCACATGCCATCAATTTAAAGTTTTGCATTAAAAACATGTCTTCAGTGCAATGTTAGCTCAATTCCTGAGTGCTTCCTTCAACCCAGATCTGACTCACAGACAAGTACCACAGGTTTGAATTAAAAAGCACTTTCAATTTCATCTTACTGGCGTGTGAAAGGTGGAGCAGCCCAGTGCATTAGAAATGCAGCACACCTTCAGCTACTCAGCTTCTTAATCTGCCAAGATACACTATGCTGTTTAGGCATCATTTGCAACACCACTGCTCCTCTGTAAATTGGGTTAATGTGATAGCCAAAGAGACTACAAACTGCAAATTCAGCTAGAATTTCTGAAGTTTAATCACTTTGCCTTCCAGACAGCGGCTACTAAAACGAGGAAAAAACAACCATTCTGGTATTAGGGACAAGAACAAGAATTTCTATCTTATGTGCACTACCAGTGGGCTAGAGGGATTCATGTTTTGCTTACACTCTCCCTTTCTGACTCTATGATCTTGCAAACCCAGCAGTTTCTGAAGCAGGGAGGGTGTGCTCGCACCACTTGGGCAACAGCCCAGCACATCCAGCACTGCCCACTGGCAACTGCCTGCAAGGGAGACAATCTTTAACTCAGATCTCCCATGTTTTAGGTAAATGCTCCATTTCCCTGGCACCACTGCCTTCACAGGGCTCCTCTTGCAGCAGTGCCATTTGTTAGAAGACGGAAAATACATTTTGTTAGAGATCTAATCTTGTCAGCGTGGATTCAACTTGACAGAGCATGTTTAACCACGCTGACTGCGATTTTCCCAAGTCCCCTGCAGGGCCCATATTTCTTTTCCCTGTGGAGGCTAGGAAAGAGGAGAGTCACTGTATTGCTTTGACAAGCAGTCCCTTTCCTGTGGATTAGCAGTACCACATGTGTTAGGAAACCTGGGATCAAACAAAGGCTTTCAAGGGGTTAAACCACCTCCAACATTTGGCACTGCAAAAGAGGAATGAGAGCAGATGAAAATCTGGGACATCAGTGGGGTTCACAAATCCAAGTCCTATTTAGATACAATCTTTTCTCTGCAAAGTAAGGTTTTCAAAAATGCTGCTCCCTTTTATTTGTCACCTTCACTTCCACCCTCCTCTGCAGATTGGTAACTTCAGAGCAAGCCTTATCCCTGGCCTTTACAAAAGCTGAAGTTTTGGAAAGAGAAAAAGATTTTGTTCCTTTGGTTAGTCTGCTGCTCCTCTTCTAAATGTAATGCAGAAGAACAGTCTGTTACTCTACTTTCCACAGAGGAAAACACAACCCTCTCATTACAAGTATGTGACTTACCTGGAATGCAAAATATTTGTACAGATAGGCACCACCTAGGATCACACCAGCCAGCATAAAGGCCAATCCAAAGCACATGCACCAGCACCAGGCCCTCCTCTGCCCAACAGGCACAGCATCCTCAGGGTCCTGCAAGGTATCAGAGAGGGACCTTCAACACACTGTTCCCAAGACAGGTATGAGAGCAGATGCTTCAGGTCCAGCAAGTACAAACACTGCATCCACCAGAAAAGGCTGTATGTACTTTATCAAAACTGTTTGGAAATTTATTGTATTTGGCAAAGTTTAAAACAGGTCTATTTGAGTTGAGGTTTAGTAAAACTTGTACTGTCAGTCACTTTTAATGCTATTGTGACTAAATCAGCAGATTAAAGAGAAAAATAAAACAAAATCTCCCCAGATACCTAATAACACACAGTGAGCCAGCTATTTCACAGACTGCAGACAGAAAAATATCCATTCTCAGGCAACCTCCACGCAACAACAGCAGAGTGAGGAAGTGAATTCAGAAAGGTCAGATTCTTTTTTACCTCAGTATATGCAATTTAAATTATCCTGAAGAACCAACAGAATATCAAAAGTAATAAGAGCAGCAGAATACATCCTTTCCTATGTTGTTCCGTCAGGTCGAAAGAGGCTTTACCACAGCTCGGCTGGTAGAATGGTAAAAATGGGAATGAAAAAAACATGCTTTGTAAGCTGTTGTTAAAGAAGCTTTCTGCTCTAAGACAGCTTTTGCCATGCCTCTATCTTCTGTCTGTGTAATACTAAAGGAATGACAGGACGTTTCCCCTTTGGGGCACTAGTTTGCATAACCATGCAGTCCCCATAGGCATCCTAAGCAATAAACTGCTGCTTGCAAAATCTTTCCTCTATCAGCCACATTACAACGTTCTTTTCTCCTCCAAGTGTCTGCATAACTCAAACCCAAAGAAAAAAAGAAAAAAAAATAAAATCCAACTTTGATTCACCCTGTTCCAAGCCATGATAATCCTGGGAAAATATCCGAATTCAAATGAATACAAAGAAATTCATTACATCTTTGCAACCAAAAAACAGTAGCATAGAATGATGATCAGGGCAAAATCATTATGACCAAATGAATAAAAAACATCAAACCAGAAAACTGAGGAAGAGTATGAGCTTGAGAAGGCTTAGCTATGGTTGTTAGTCAGCGTTCTGTCTCATGGTTTTGGGTTTTTTGCAGTATTTGCTAATTTGGATGATTTCCCACTTGAACAAAGTTGTGAATGTAGTCCTCATGCTGTCTTGGTCCAGTTAGGAAGTAATTCCCCTTATCTGAGGACACCAAATGGAGAGAGGACCCCTCCTGTAAATGGTGGGAGAAGGTGGCACTTCCTAAGAATGACTCATCCCAGCTATCCTAGAGAGGAAGAAGTGGGAGGTACTTACTTCTTTTCACTGATTATAGAGGGAAATTCCTTGGTTAACAAATTAGATACCTAATTCATATGCAGCTAAAACTAAGTGATTTGAAACCCACCTTTACAGTACACTGCAATTATCTTTTATACCGAAGTGGCAATGTAGCTTCTTTGCCAAGCAATGGCTGCCAAAATCTGATTAAGAAATATTTAGAGTCAAACTGAAGATATTTCACAGATTTTGTTTTACGTTACCTTGCTAACTACTGCAGTAAATCAGATTGTGAAATCTCCATCTCTGGAGGTTTTCAAGACTCAACCAGAGAAACCCATGGCTAATCTTGCTTTGGCAACCATCCTGTTTCTAAAGGGAGGCTGGAGCAGATGACTTCCAGAGGCCACTTCCAACCAACATTTCTGGGATACATTACAAGACAAAGTGAGATTGGCAAGAAAACATTTGCTGTTGACTGAAAAGGGAGAATGTAAAGACAAGTAACAACTCTTTATAGGTTTTACATTACTAATTATTTAAGGAATTCAGTGTAAAAATTACAGGATTTCTAGCTGCCTGATTTTTTAACCTGGTTGTTTGCAAAGACTGAGAACAGGACATAATACCCATGCTAATCTAATTAACTCTCAGGTCAGGTTGAGAGTCACTGTGGATTCTTCTATAAATCATCTCAATTATAAATCTAAACCAGGTAAATCAAGGATTTTTATGTTGCCCTGTATCATTAGGTAACTATTTCCCTAGATACTTCAAAGTTTAAAGGACACTCCATTGAAACATTTTAAAATAGCTGTCATTTAAACCATTGTAAGTTAATGTCAGAAAAAAGGATAGCAAACTGACTGTGGGATACAACGTCAAAATATTCCCTAAAACTGAGTATAAAGATTATCTTTATTCTTTCTCAGTACTGCTTTTATCCCACACCCCTTTTTTATCTCCAAGCAGAATTATCCACTAGCGGAATAACTGCCTTTTCCATTTTTACATTATTTTGTAAGTTCAGAAACACTAACAAACATGCATTTGGGAAATGGTGCAGAAGGCATACACAGTGTGAGCACCTACCTGGAAATTGGGATTAATGATAGATTAATTTTACAGAGGCCAAAAATAATCGGAAAAACAAGGTAACTTTTACATTTCACCACACCAGAAGAAACCTGAAGGACAAGTTTATCAGTATTCCAATGTAAATAATTTTGCTTTGATATATAAGATGACAGGTGTAAACAACAGGTTTAATACAACTCTCTTATCCTTTACCAGCAGCTAAATGTTATCATTATTATTTCTGAAACAATCCCTAGCGGTGGCACGTCAGTCTATTTCGTATTTGTAGTCGCCTATTGCACTGATTTGTCTCCAGCCTACTAAAAACAGTCCATGGAATTTAGAACAAGAGTTCAAGCCCAGTTTAGGCTCTTGCTTAGGAGAATGCATAAGAGCACAGCACCTCATTACAGAGAAAAACTGAAACTGACAACACTGAAAACATTTTATGCTACTGAAAGAGAACATAGCATTGATTTCCTAATCTGAAAACTAAGTATATTATCAAGCAGTTTAAGACCAGCTTAAATTAAAATATTATAAATAACCTACTGAAGCTAAATTATACTCATATTAGTAGCTGCACCATGGCTAAGCTCTCTAAGCTTTTGTATTGTTGCCATGACAGCTTAGTTTGGGCTGTATTGACCCAAAAGAATAATCTGTCCCTTGCTATATAAATCTGATGCTCTGCACTGCAAGAGAACGAAGTGCAATGGATGCTCACCCTCCTTCCAGGTAACTCATGTTCTGAAAGAAAACACATTAAGTGAAAGCAGATTCCCAGTAAGAGGGACAGTGCTGAATTAGCACTTCTCCCCACATGGTTACAACTGTCATAGAGCACAACGTGACATTGCAGCCTCACTGGCTAATTTTTCTCTAGGCCAGCTTTCCACTGACAGAGGAATCTGACAAAAGAAAGCCTCATGTACTTGAGGTGAAGACTGACCTCTAAAAATATGCCTCACTACTTCTGTAAGCAGCAATAATTAATCATTACTGTTATGGTCCTTTTCTTTCCCCTCTTCTGCTTCATTCCTGCCCTGTGTACTTTCAGCTCCCTCCTGAATCCTCAGTCTTAAGATGATGCCACAGAACTCATCTTTTCTGATGCAAAATGCCTTAGGAGAAACTGGATGCAAGCCCAAAACTGGCTTGTTTCCCTTGATGAGCTGATTGTTCTAATTGGAAAACATTTGATTAGCCTATTTCCCATGGACGAGACATGAAACAGAAGCATCTCTCTGCCACTTGATCACTAAATACTTCAGTGTTAAAATTGAATGGTTCAGAACTTCCCAAACTCAGTAGCTTCAAGCTCTGCAGGAACAATTTTCCTGCAGATAGAAAATCAGAAGTATTAAATTCTGTATTATTTGAGACTAGCAAGATTCATATCTAGAGTCTTCTCACAAGGAAGTTACTGCAGTTTTCAATACAGATCCTTTCATCAATGACTACAGTAGGTAATGTCAAGCTGCTCTGTCTTGTTGCTGAAACCATTAAACACTTCGCAGATGGACAGATGATACCATAAACTATTTACCAAAGCACTACTCAACTATAGAGAGTTCTTCACAAGAATATCTTATGTTCTTGCTCTTTGCAGTTCAATTTTAATGCTACTTTTTTCTTCGTTAAATAAATTCTGAATTTCAGAATGACCAAATTCATGTTTGGGGTAGTATGACAAATTTATTCTAAGAAGCACCAATATTGAGCCACAAATATGTATAATTAGACTTGGTAATTACTTAGATTTTCCCCTTGTGGCTTTTTCTACATAGTGGAATATAATTGTTTTAACATTATAAAAGTAAAGCAGTCTAAAAACTTACAAGGCATATGTCTAGTTCATATTAAAATAAGTGAGATTATCAGACCTTGTTCCTTTGCAGAAATTAAGGACACATCAATGATATGATAAAAAAAACAACTATGAATCAGTTAGGTAAGAATTCACCTAAACCAGATATGATGGATAATATGTTGTGGGAAGTCCAGAATACTGTATGATGGCTGAACAGCTATGCAAAAGATAATGTCTCAAATTTAAAAATAGATACGATAGCAATAAAAATAATTTTGTGAGGGGGAAATGTCTTTGAGAACCAACACACAGTCTTTAATCCACAGAGAAAGCAGATGCAGAGTATCACTATTACATAGTGATTATGCTGGCTACAGCATAACACACAAAATGTTCATAATTATGCGTGTGATAATAACATCTTTTTTTTAATATCTATATATGTGTGTGTGTATATATATATATATATAAACACACATATAAAAGCTTACAGTTAATGTGGGTAAAACTGCCTGGAAGCTGTTCAGTTTTCTTTTGAGGTCCTTTGTGTGCCACTTAGCTCACATGGATTGACAGAATACAGTGGAACGGACTGAGCTTCCTAAAGCCAAATATTGACCAACTGCAGCTTTAATTAGTGGAACAGGAAAAGGGAAGTTAATGATGACTCCCTAAAAGTGTTTTTTAATGAAAGTCTTGAAAGAAAATATTGCCCAATGGCTGTATAAACTGAGTGCTGTTGGTCAGGCTCGCCTCCTGACTTGTAAATCTGACATCTGTCCATTTAAAATGAACTTAATTATGGAAGAGCTCTGCATTCCTTCGATGGCATTCCTGCTTGAAGACTGCTCTAAGCCTGGTATTCTATTTATTACTTGTTGCAGATGGGAAATTAAGGCGGGCTTTTGCAAGAGTCCTCACTTGGCAGATGAGGCAAATCTGGAAGGCCATAGTGGTGATCTGCCTCTCAAGCAGTAATTTTATGCTTACTAATAAAATAAAATTTAAATTTTAAGTATAATGATCTTTTAACTTGCCATTTGGAAAAAACCACTCTATATACAATAGATGGTTCAGAGATTTCTCGTTTATCTGGCAAACAAGCTACGCTTGTTTATGTGCAGTTGAGATCTGAACACTGCAACCCTTCTGTGGCAGCACTGCCAGTTCCTCTTCTGTCACAATGGACAGGGACTTGTCCATCTGGCCAAAGGCTCTCTGTCTGAAGAATAGCATGAAAACCAGACCTTAGTTCTACTGCTGTTTGCTGTAGTCACGTAGCCTGAAAACCCAAGGATATTAATTAGAATTACCTATTAGGCAGTTCATACTATTAACCTCTTCCTGTATTTCTAGTATCTGTATATGGTCTTTGAAATAATATTGTAAATACAAAGTCTGTATTATAGCACTAGGATATCCAGAAGTGAGAAGAAAGTACATTCCAAGAGCTTTACCAAGTTCAAAGTCCAAGGTCATTTTCATATTACTTGAATACTACCTTTCATCAAATGATGGGGGAGTTTTATGAAAAATGAGGTGTCCATCAAATGACTCATTTCATGGTTCAAACATCATAACTATAACAGAATAAAAACATTAGTATAAGCAGCAGCCAGCTCAAAATTGTCTTAGAAGGGGAATCAGCGCTGATGGGTTGGAATGGAGCTGCAGCTGCATGTATTGGGAAAGACGGAGGTGAAGGGAGAACAAAAATCAGAATGCAGGCAAGAGAAGGGGAGCAGGAAATAAAACTTAGAGAGAAACATGGTGGAAAATGAAGAGTTCAATTTCTCTGCAGGAAGTAAAGGAAAATTACAACTGTAAAGTGAATGTAAAGGACATGAATCAGCAGTTCACCCACAGCCATGTGATAGAGGGACAACCAAAGAAATGTGTCCTGAAGAGTAATCCTGCAACTGAGTTATCCTGATTCACCTAAACACTGCCTTCATTTCTGAGAAAAGAGACTGCAAAACTTGATGGCAGCCAACAATTAAAGAGGATGGGTAAAGAAGGAAGAAACCTGTAACTATTTATACTGCTGCTTTGGTTAAACTTTGGAGTAGCGCTAAGAGTAGTCATTGTTAGCTTTGGTCTTACACAAACTAGAAAGTGGCAGGGGGAGGGGAAGGAAGGCAGAGTGTGTGTGACATGCCCAGACACACTTAAATGGCCTGAAAGTTCTGCCCCTGTAGACCAGGCAAGGACTTTCTTCATGCACATGCACAACTTTTGGCTACATCCTTGAACCAGGCTGTCTACAATGACCGTACAATCAACCACACACACTGTATTTTACTGTTTTCTTCAAACTGTGTTCCCCTAGATTGTTCCTCTTCTCTGTCCAGTTCCAAGATCCACCAACTTCCTTCTCTTGCCACCAAACCTAGTGGTTTCAAGTCTTCCTATAACTTCCTCCTTGTCCTGTGTCTATGCCCCCTGTATCTTTCCCCACCCCAAAGCAGAGTTCTTCAGTCTCTGCCATGTGCTGAGTAACTGGGCACACCTTGTTTCCCTTTCCTCCCTTCATCACTGCCACAAGATAAACCATTCACCACATCAGTGTGCTATGCTCTGGTGAAGAGGAGCTGGGCTGTGGCCACAGAAGTGCTCTGTACTTTGACCTGCCGCACCAGCCAGCACTCCTGTGCCTCTTTACTATAAATGCTCAGGGCCAGGACTGCCCTCTTTTTTTTTCTGTACAGAGATTAGTACAACAGGATTTTAATACCCCCTTACACTCCTTCTGAACATGAGGAAACACTTTTTTTACTGTGAGTGTTACCAAATGCTCACACACAACATTGAGTGTTACACAAATGCTCAAATGTTACCACACTCACCCAGGGAGTTTGTGGAGTCTTTATCCTTGGAGATATTCAGAAGCTGATGGGACCAAAGATGGTCCCAAGCAACCAGCTCCAAGTGGCCCTGCTAGAGGGGGGGTGTGGGCAGGTGACCTCCAGAGGCCACTTCCAATGACAGTTTTTAAGTAACACTCACACCATTCAGGGTAAGGATTAATAAACAACCTTAACCATTGGTTTCATTAAAGAAAAAATACCCTCCAGGACTGCTGTGTCTGTGCTAGACAAGCAATAAAGCTCCTCATATACTTAATTTTCTTTGCTTTGGGGTTTTATCATTCTTCTGCCATTTCCCCACCCCCCATATGAAACTTCAACAAAACCTACATTTGGAAAATGTCTTGTCTTTAAGTGTTTGGATGTCGAACACAAAAGTTCTTGTGCCACTGACAGTCAGAGAAATCCACAATTGCCACTGCCCCATACTGAATATAAAGAGTTTTCATAAGCTTGGCTAATGAAGAGGTGGTGGAAGTCACGTTTATTTATACGATATAATAATGTTGCTGAATTTATCTATATATTTTCATTAACTAGGATGCTGGAAATTTGTTCTGCATTCAATACCTATTTTTCTCAAGTATTTTTAAAAAAGAGAAGAGTTCTGGTGCAAGTTTGCAAGTCATAGACCAAAGCAATGCAGGTGAAAGCTTGCACACATATCTGGCAAGAGGTGCCTGAGGGATGTTTATTTATTTTAAACAAAACCCCTCAAACCAAAGAGGTCATATGGGACATTTTTCAGAATGCATTTTGCTTTCAGAAAACAAAATCACTACACTCTTTACGGTTACAGCATGTCAAACACGGCATTTCATTAAACTGTCCAATTCTGAAAAACACTTCATTTTTAAACATCGCAAAAACCAACCCTTTCCCCACTTGCATTCTTTGACTTACAACTGACTTACATTCTCCTGTTCTTATAAAAACTACACTAAATCAATCTATAACTTTAATGCAGTATTGCTCTCATCTTTATCCTGAATTAATCAATGTTTGAAAACAGGAACTTAGAAGGCTCCTATTGCACTTAAAATGGATCAATACTAAATTATCTCTTTGACCTTGATTGTTCTAGTTCCTGTCTCTTCCTTATCCTGCTCACTTCTTTTATCTGAAATTTCTCTGCTTTTTTCCTACAACTGCCTGAATCTCAGACATCAGTATGATAGAACACCATGTGGATTTAACCTAGATTTCTCTCAAGGCTATTTTCCCAAGCGGCATTGGCTCTTTCACCCAAGAGATCTCATTAGCATGCACATATGCGCCACTGAGCCTCAGAATTTAATAACTCTATTCCCAGTTCAGCCACAGATGGTATGTCATCTCAAGCAAGTTACAAATGCTGTGTCTCAGTTTCTCTTCAAAGCAGAATCCAGCATCACAGAAACCACTTGTGAGGTTCGTAGTCCAGCCTCTTCCTCTGAAGGAGGTTGGACTCTGAAGCCTGTGCAGGTTGCTCACAGCTCTTGTCGAGCCAAGATCTGAAAACCTCCCAGGCTGACACTTCAAAGTTTTTGTGGGTAACCTCCTCACAAGCATTCACTTCTCCTCAGACTGAAAAATATTTTGCTTATACCAGTTAGAGGCTCTCCTTTTTCAATTATATGACCACTGCTTTTTCAGTCACCTCTCCAGGTGTTGGGAGGCTGCTGTGACATCCCCCCTGCAGCAGTTTCATCTCCAGGTTGAACAAGCCTCATTCCCTTGGCTCACAGGGCATACACCCTCCTCACAGGGCATACACTCGACCCTCTGACCATCGTGGTGGCCCCTTCTGGACTCGCACCAGTTTGTGACTGTCTTTTTTGGATCAGAAAGCTCTCAGCCTTCAAGGATGCCAATGACTTGTGCCCAGTTGATGGTCCACCAGAAGCCCTGGGTCTTTCTCAAGCTTCCCAGCCAGGTGGTCCCCTGCCTGTCCCGATGGAGAGAATGAGTCTGCTCCAGGTAGAGGACTCTGCATTTGCATTTCTTATTTCTGAAACTCAGAGATTTTGTTCAGCCCATTACTGTAGCCTGTTGGTGTTCTTCTGAATGGGAGCCCCATCTTCAAATAAATATACCCTGCTAATACATATATTAGTGAATTAAGATGCATAGTACCCGTACGGCAAGCAGAGTTCTCTGAGTGGAAACCATTCTACATGCAAATACAGAATAGCATTTAATTGTAGCACTTACGAGTATCAGCACAGAAGAGCTGACCTTGAAAGGCTTATATTTAATTATGCCCTCTTTCTAGGAAAAACTGTTGTAACCAACTAAAGGGCTTCACTGCAATTAGACTATTCAAAGCCTGAGGTGGAGCATACACTCCAGTGCCGAGCACCTGGCTGCATCACATCCTGCAGAATCACAGATCCTGGCCATTGTTCAAACACCTCACCGAGAGAACTTCACAAAACTCAAACTCTAGGCAAGATAACTCATCACCCTCTGCAGCAATCTCAAAAGGTTGTGTTTGGCCTCCCACCCTGCACAGGGTACTGCATTTTCAAATGCATAAGTGCAAGGGTTTTCTATTTCTATGTAGACTTTATCTTTAAAATAAATAAATAAATAAATAAATAGATAAATAGGCCTTGGTGATTCAGCAACTATATGAGATCCACCCCAGAGATCACAGACTCCTCTCAGTTATGATCTCCCCAGCATATTCTTTTTCCATAGTCATTCCACTGTTTCATTCTACCCTCAAAGGAGCAGAAAGCTGCCATCAAAAGCAGCTGTTTGCTGAACCCTAGAAAGAAGATAACCACAAATTAACCCAGGATTTGCATTCAAGGAACTCTACTCTTAAAATGCCTGTAGGTTTTATTTTTATGTGTGTGTATATATATATCACATACTTAATAATATATAAATCTTATAAAAATATTTGTATACACATACTGACACTATTATATGGAAAGGACAAACCAGATATCAATTTATTTTTTCCACAATCTCTAAAATAACTGTTGGGCAAATATTACTTTGCCATTTTTTGATGGTGAATTTTGCTTGTAGATGACATTTGGATCACTCAGAAAGGACCTACGTTTCTCTGTATGTCCACTGTTGTCCAAACCCTACTTAGGCTATGTCATGTCTGCCACAAAACCATTTCTGACTTCACTGCAGAGCTTAATCTCGTTAATTATCTCATTCCTTTGGTTTACCACATCTGTAAAATTAGGACAGATATCCGAGTTTTACAAATTAGCATGCTTTTCATCTGTAGATTCAAAGTAATTTCCACTGAGGATAAAAAGCAGTACATAAATAGTAAGAAAATGAATGTTGCATTATACATACAGATCAGGAGAGTAAAAGCAGATAATACTAACCTTTGTCAGCATAAGGGGGGATGGGGAGAAAAAACAGGGGAAAAAAAAGGAATCTGTGCAACAGCTAACAAAACATATAATTACTTATCCCAGCTGTGGTTATGTTTTAAATATGTCATAATGTTTTTGGAAGCACAGAATAGAGAACATTTAAAATTACTACGACTTAAAAATGCAGTATTTGCTTTTGAAGATATTTCCTGAGAGTCATAGAGAAGACTATTTTCTTTGTATGTAAGCTATTTGGTGCCTGTAGCTAGTGGCTACTGGATAGAAAATATGTATAATGCCAACAAATATTCCAAAACTGCAACTGCAGAAGAATTAACTGAAAACATTACTGGAGGTAAGTATGCTTACCATTGTCATACTGTCCCCAAAAGACCTTTAGCATCAACATTTATTAAAATGGTGATAAGAAAAAAAAGGGGAAAAAACCATGCAAATAACAAAAAATATAATTTGAGTATGTAAAACCAAAACTGTTAGATTACACTGGCAACTGCAAATGTTTCACTAAAACACTTAACAGGAAAACAACATATACACATTATATTTTGAAATTAAACTTTTCTTGAAATAGATGTTCATATTTTGGATTAAATATTCATTATAATGGAAGGAGTCTAAATCATTTCCCTTGAAAATACTGTTGATTCCAAGAAAACTTTCTTTCAAATGTTTTTCACAGAAAAGTTCAGCATTTCATTTTGACCCACATCTTCAGAAATTAACTAATTTAATTTGAGCTTTCCCACTGAATAGAACTTTGGTTCCAACAGCCACTTAAGGGGTATTCTTCACACTACTACACAATGTTAATATCCAAACTAGTTTCTTGGAGCTTATCAGAAAGAGAAGAGTATTGCAACACAGAAAGACAGGAGTGAACGTAAGAGGAGTAATTATGGCATTTACTATAACATTACAGCACAGGGTAGTTTTTCTAAATATCACACTATATAAAGCTTCATCTAATTACAGACTTTTCCACATGACAATGTTAAGGGGGAAAAAAAGTTCTCCAAATGCATTTTTAGGGTTATGGGCCTCAGCCAAGTAAAACTTCGTTAATCTGGAAACAGAAACTATTTAGAACTGCATAAAGTATTTGTGTTGTCTCTATAGTCATCCCTGCACTGAATTCACAGGAGCTGTAAGGTACAGCCATCAGCTCCTGCTCAGTCAGCCAAAAACGCAAATGATACAAATAACTGACACAGCAGTTATCACAAAGGTCTAGTATTAAATATCATTCTTCTGGGAAATGGTTGTATTTCCCAACCAAGGCTTTGTATTTGTTATTCAGGTCAGGAAGTTATGAGAAACAGAAAAGGAAGTGAGATACAGAGCACTGACAGAACTCCTCTGTCCTACAGGTTCATTTCCATTGCTGGGGGGATGGGGGAATGGCACAAGCTCTTCCAGATCACTTTTTGAACTTCTTAGCTTCTAATCCCAAATTCCGAAACTCAAAAATAGCAAGAGATTGTCAGAGGAGCACCACAAACCTTTAAAGATCTTGTTTTTTAGTATCTCTCAATGGCTGGGAACCTCTAAGGAATAGTTCTAAGAGCCAAATATCTCAAGATCACAGTTACCTTTATTATCAGGAAGCTGTACTACTTAACCAGTAGCACAGATTCACCATGTAAAAGGATGCAGGCAATGAAATCAACCACAGGGCTTCTTTTCTTATGAAGAGTTCCTCATTAACAACACAAATTTTGTTCAATAAACTCAATTTACCCTAATTTATGTTTGCAGGTATGTAAAAAGTCAAATGAAGGAACAGAACCCTGGGTATCCTTGTGCCTGAAACTGGAAGGTTTTTTCATCTCTGGTTTGATGGGTTTCCATTAAAATCTTAGCAACGTCTGGAAGGAGAAGGAGGAGAGAATTCAGTTTGTTAGGATTTTTTACTTCTGGTCCTCCTTTAAATAATCCACAATGCTCTGACATATAGCAGAAGCTGGTTAGTTTAATGACCTAGTTGCATCACAGAAAATACATGAAAATACAAAGACTGCTCTTTCCCCAATGGCGACTGGTGAAAGGCCTATAGAAAATTTGGCTACAGGAAGCCTATAAAGGGAATAAGGAAGCTCCTCCAAGAAAAAAAGAAACAAAAAAAACCAAAAAAACCCCAACCCTTAACCATTTAACTACAGACACATCCCACTGCTTTTCTGACAGCAAACTAATAAGGAAATGGCTATTTATTTATGTGTGTGTACTAACATCTGTAACATATAAATATGTTATATAGTACTTATATATAAACTGTAAAGTTAACATCCTTATTTCAGAAACATCTAATACCAATTACATAAAATCTAAGGAGTTTTCTGCATAGCAAAATAGCGCTTATCAGTTGCTCAACATATTTCCCAGGTGGATCCCCTCACTCTGTGTTAAAAATGCCTATTTTAGTACGCTTCAGGAAAGACTAAGCTAAAATGAAAAAAAAAAGATTCATTTTAAAGGTTGGAGTAATAATGTCCTCATAAGGAATAAATGCAAAAAGCTGCTGCTTTTAAAATTCTTAATATTTACACTTTCACATTGAACTCTCTGCAGATAGAGTTATCCAAAGGTCAGCTACAGCACATACGGGTGAATCCAAAGCTTCCCTGCCCAAAGCTGTATGCGGTAAAGATGTGCTGCATTGAGGCCCCAAGGAAAAAATATAGTTTCAAAACGTTGCCACCTACTCCAAACACAGAAGGGAGCAACAGCCTGAGAGCTATTGAGGGCACAAAGATCTTCAAGGAGGGCTTAATCTATTGAATGGACTCTGCAAAATGTCTGATGATTTCAACTATGCTCAGAACCATCTTTGGCTCTCCAAAGATCTATTGTAGGAAGAAATGTTAAAATACCACACATTGTTTGTTTGTTGGGAAACTGGGTCATAAAATACCCTACTGTAAAGACAATGAGCAAAGTGGAAAATTAAATGTGGCCTGAGAACCTTCACTAAGAGTATTCTGTATTTTGGCCAAGAACTGTGGCATAGAACTACCATCCCGTCAGTGAGTGAGTTTTAATGGCTGCCTACAGTAAGTATGGAGATGCTTTCACAACACACCATGTAATACTGATGATTTATGCAGAGACAGGATTAGCACTCCTGATTTTTAAACCTCTTAAATAACATACTCCAGTGCATAAGACCATTGCCTTCTGCAAAAGCTTTTTTTAAGCTGTTTTCCCATGACACATCCTTTACTCTTCTTGCATCTTCTTCTCTTACCTTCCCTAATTTATTTCCTATTAGTATCTGCATCAGAGGTTACTGGGCAAATTTTGGCAAGATCAGAGTATTTCTATGCTACGTTCATCAGCATATTTTGGCTGCAAGCACTCTTTAATAAGTCCTTGGAAGATTATGTATTTGAGAGTAGTTCTGCGATGGCAGAGTTGCAGTCTTCAAGACATGGTGCTGGGAAAAGCAGCAGAAAGAGACTGTCAAAAACCTAGCTCAAAAGCTCGTTCCATTAATTTTTATTTTCTGGATATTTCAGAGTATTTTTCTGTTTTCACTAATATCAACTGGTTTACTAAGATCTCTTGCTCAAATCTTTGGTAAGTTTTTGATAATAAAACTCTGAATGTACAATTCTGCTGATCCTCTTCCACTCTTACGGTTTTCCCTTTCCTTCAGTCCAGAATGCCTCACAGGACTGTCTTCATAAAAGAAAGCTTCATAAAGTGTTGTTTTATTTTTCATGTTTACAGTTGCAATCCAAATCTATTTATTTTCCTACAGAAACAATGTAGGAGAGGGAAAAACAAACGTCCCATATATGCTGTTTTGGAGATGTGACTTTTTCAATCCACTAGAATTCACTCTTCCAATATACATTTCCACACTGCCTTCAAACCTCACTTTTCCAGCAATGAAGTGATATGAATAATACATCTGTCAGATGTAGTTTATTTTTCCCCTTTCCTCCAAAGAACTGCATAGGCAGCTGAAGTTGTGGAGCGGCAGAGGCAAGATCTGTTTCTAATGCAATTATATTAGAGAAGGCAAAGTCCAAAGAGCGTATCTTGCACTTACCTCAAAGGTATCAAGTTTTACAAGGGCACTCAGTTCCTTTTTTTTCCCCCCAAGATCTGAGAATAAACTACCAGACTTGAAGAACCATATACCTCTAGAGCTACATGACATAATTTGTTTCACTATTGTTAATCCTGCATGGATTGCACAGCCTTTTCTACTGAACTACAGATGACACTACTGTACTCAGATACACTTTTATTTATGCTCCAAAGCACATAATCTAAAAAAAACCTTAGTCAAGAGAATTTTGCAAACTGGTAGGTGTGGGTCTACAGTTCTGCAGAGAAAAGACAGAAATGTGTCAAGGAGAATGTCAAAGACTCGATGTCCCTTAGAGCATTCATCTGCTTTTCAAATTTTCATCTGTGCTGAGCGTCCACTCCTAGCATTCTATTTTAGGACTGGTTTAAGCTTTGTTAAGGTATGTTCATCCCCTGACAACAGTACAAGAACTTTTAAGTAGCTACTGTGAGACCAGACCACCTCTTGACCTGGTTAATAAATGTTTACAAGTCTCATTTCTAGGCAAGGAAAGCAGTACTGAGACCTGGGCAAAGTTAAGGCAGATCCTGTACCTCATCCTCAGCTGCAAAAATTTACAGCTCTGCGTTAAGGAAATCATATTCAAATGACATGCTTCCATCAGTATCTGGACAGGGTCAGGAGGATTTGTTCCCTAGCGTACAATTAGCCAGATGTATTTTGTTTGTTTAGCAGTAGGAAAAACAAGCCCAATTTGGTAGGCTGTCTGGAAACAAATATCATCCAGGGCAGGTCTGGATTCCCAGACAGTATGAAAACCCCACATTCTGAAAAATGTAGCTTCTTTCTCCCTTACGTGCTTGGTGTTAAACAGACCACCAAACCTGGGGTCAGGAACTCTACAGCTCAATCTGGGCTCAGGGAAGCCATGACTTTCTAGAGAATGGCACTCCTGCTAGGAACAGGGAGCACTTAACAGATTTCCCATAATTGCAGGCAATTTGAGTAACAATACTGTCCGATCTGTTGTGGCACACTGTTTTATTAAGTCTCACTTAAATACTTTGGTCAGAGTTTTATTTGGAAGTGCAGTATGTTCAGTAGAAGTGTGAAATTTAACCACTTGCTGTACCAGGAAGATGTCACTAGAAACACCTTGGTGGTTCCCCTTGGCCTTGAAATGACAACGGACTCTGCAGGTGAAGAACCTGGTCCCATAAAAATCACAGAAAAACCTGCACGAGGGCACAACTTCATACTATAAATTGTCTTCCTAGGTAGAAGTTCATCATGAAGATTTAGGAAATTAATAAACACTGTTGCTTTTGCAGAGCAAATCTGGTAATTTACGGCCTGATGCACAAGAAATCGTGAAAGCAAATGAAAACATCAAGACATGCTGTTTATGTGCAACTGGCCATTTTTTAAGTTTTCATTCACTTTTCAAAGAGCTTAAAGCAAAGTACACTACTCCTAATTAAGGAGTAGTTTTGATTACCAGAGCATAAAAACTGCAATCAAACCCCTTTATATTCTAGGCATTTTTGCACTTCAAAAACTTTAAAAGCCGCTGCTGTTTTGTGCTTTGTTGCTGTTAGCAGAGGGGAGGCGAAAGCAGCGCCTGGAGTTTAGGTGCTGTTTTGGGGCGGGGGGAGGCAGCTCTTTGTTCCTTTTTTTAAGCCAGCGCAAGTTCCGAGGCGAAGTTCTCGGTATCGCACAACCACTAGGCTCTGCGAACACGCTGCGGCACAAGCACGGCCAAACCCCCAGCTTCACCCCGGCCAAGCGCTCCCTCGCTCCGAAGCATTTGGGGCCCGGGAGCAAGCTCGCAGCCCGTCGGACTGAGCCGTGCGGCCGGGGGGGATCGCACGCGGTGGTAAGACCAGGCACGATGCGCCTTCTCCACGCAAACCAGCTCTCATCGCCGAGCCGAGCACCGCGAGGGGGCTGAGGTTGCGGGCGGGCAGCCGGGCTTGGGGCAGCCGGCCCTAAAACCCGAGTTGGCCGCGGTCCATGCGCTGCCGGAGCTAACAACAACAACAACAAAAAAAATTTAACCCGAACTACCACAGAGATCCCCAGAGTCAGGAGAAGCGGAGCTGCAAAGCTCGTTCCTTGTCAGCCATTTTAGAAGCGTGAGCCGAGCGGGGCGCACCGCAGCGCAGCTTTCCCCGCTGGCCCGCCCGCGGTTCGCCGCCGCGGGCCAGGGGCGTACAAAGAGCAGCATGGTCTCCGCCGCGCTCCCCTCCCCGGGCGGCCCCGCGGAGCGGAGCAGAGCGCCCGGTACCAACAGCAGCCGGGCCGGCCCCGGCGCCTCGGTCCCCCCGCCGCCCTCACCTTGCTGTCCGGCGGCAGGATCAGCACCTGGCCGTTCTCCTCCTCCTTCTTCGCAGCCTCCTTCTGCGCCAACGCGGAGTTGAACGACACCTTCACCATGGCCGGTTCTCAGCGCTCTGCGCGCAGGAGAAAGAGGACGAGAAGCAGCCCGGACCGCCGGAGCCTCGCAGGCTGTCTCCTGCCTCGCCGACCCCCCGCTGCCGCCTCTCAGCGACTGCCACCCCCGTCCCCTCGTCAGGCGGCGGAGGAGGTGGAGGAGAAGGAGAGGAGGAGGCGGTGCCTGACGGGGAGGACGAACAGAGGGGAGGTGGTGGCAGCGGGGCCTCGCCCTCTGCCCGCCCCGCCCCGGCCCGGCGCGGCGCGGCGCGGCGCGGTGAAGGGGTCCTGGTTCGGAGGGTCTGTGCTGCCGCTGCTGGTCGGTAGCCGAGGGCAGCGGGGCCGCCGCTCAGCGGGTGCGTGGCCGTGCCCCGGGCGGCACCGCCCTGGCCTCGGCGGGGAGCCCCGCGGGGGTCCGGCCGCCCAGCCCCCATCTGGCTCCTCTGCAAGGCCTGGGGGCCGGCCCGCGGCTCGCCCCGGGCCGACACGCTGCTAGCCTTGCGCTTCCCGAGGCATGGGTGGCGCAGGCAGTTCGGTTCACCTACTGCAGTGCCAGCATTTCTGTGGTTGCCATTTTAATTTGATTTTTGTTAAAATGTTTGGGTCTCGTGTTCGGGAAGAAAATCCCCGAAATGCTATATAGGCAGCGTCGAGGTGAAGTCCAGCAGTTGTTAAACTCCTCGGGAAGAATACGAGGAGCAACGGGGAAGTGGAGATGTGACCTTCCCTCTTCCTCTCCGGTGCAGTGGGTGTTGGAAGTGCAGTGAACTCAGCACACCATCCTAATAGGGTGCTCTACAGTAAAATGATGTGATGAACCTATGCGAATTTACATTGTGGGGATGATTGTAAGCTGCTCTGAGAAGGATTTCATTTTGGTGACTCACCTGGGTACAGTTGATTTCCTGGCAAGAGCTTGGCAGAGTAATGTTTCTATCGCTCTTAGTGAGATACCTGACAAGCAAAATGCAGTCCTTGAATTCAGCGGGTGCTCTGCTGCTGACTTGGGCAAAATCTGGTCTTTCTCCCTAGAGCATTAGATGGCACCAGGACTGAATTGTCCTTATGCTGTGTGCTTGTCATCTGTGTCCTTTAAAATTGTTGACAGAAAAGCAAACTTAACCTGCATCATGCTATCATCCTAAAGTATTTAAAGAACTATGGATCATTTAATTATTTTTCTTATAAAGAAATAAAATCCACAAAGCAAACCATGGTAATTTTACATGACCTCAAGATAAAACAGCTGATCATTTCAAAATTGCAAGACTGCAAATTGCCCCAGGTATTCCAAAATTCAGTCTAACTGCCTTAAAATCCAAGAGAGGTTAACTGAATCATTTGCAGATATTTCACTGAAGTGTAAAAAGTTATAGGCGCCAAGGAAGACAAAACACAGAGATTTCTCTAGGCACTTTCCAACCATATTTGGTATGACCTTGGAGGTTTTACTTTAATAGGAACTTTCACTGAAAGTATTTGAGCATCCTACATGAAAACGATAAAGTACTTTAATAAAGCTATCATAAGCTACACTTTCCCAGACTACTACTATGGATTTTAAATTTTTTTTTATAAGTGGGACTTTATTGTCTCACTCCCAGATTGAGAAAAGCACCAGGTGACACCTCTGTTCCCATTTCAAAGGGAATCCGTGCAGGTGCACTGTGTATTCAGGACAATATTTAGTATGCAAAAGCTGCAGTTCAGAGTTTTGCTTTCCTTTGTTCTCCTTAATGACATCTTCAGATATTCTTCACAGAGAGATGGGTATGCAAAAGACGGTCAAGGCTAAGGCATGGCATCTTATTATCTGTGTCAAAGTACATCTGACTCTTTCCCCGGGCAGCATACACTTATCTTTCCAGATCAAATATGCTCTGTCTGCTTCTTGAATCATGTTTACAAACCATGGCAGCTTACTGAAGCTGGATTACAGCAGCACCCTTATGTGTTGCCACTTCTGACCTTTCTCTTAGTGAGAATTTAGGATATTTGGACTGTTTCTATTAGAGTCCAGAGTAAGGATAAAGCACGAGGTGAATCTCTGTGCTTACTTCCAGACTGTGCTTTGCTTCTATGTGCTTGCTTTCAGGCTGTGGCTTCACAGGCAGCTGAGCCGATTGGATGGCTCCATTCCTCCAAAAGGAAATCTTGTCTCACCTTCTTCGTCCTCTTGTCCTTAATCTTCCTCCTCACTCTTCATACTTTCCTCCTCCCAGCAGCAATTCCACTGATTGCCTGTGCTACATGTCTGACCCCTGCATATCTAAGTTTTTCTGGGTTAGTTTTCTGCTTGGTTGGTAAGTTAAGTCAATTCAGAGAGATATAAGGACCAGCACCAGTATCAAGTGGGCCTGTGAGGCCAAGACGGGGAGGAGGGAGGAAGTGAGGAAGAAGATCTCCCCACTTCTGCATAGATAACTGTATTAAACCAGCCCATCACCTCTCTCAAAGCCATAGTGTCATTTTTTTCTCAGGCAAGTAGGTGAATCTCATTTTATATCGACATGACTTTCTCATTCCATCTCAGGTTTCTGCCTTTTTGTCTCACGTACAAGGCTTCATTTCCTTTAGTTCCCTGCCACATCATATATTGGATATCAGGACCCCCTCTAGGAAGAGATGACCTATGCTGTTTAGATCTGTCTGTTTATGTCCTTGGGCAGATGTTTTCCGTTGTTTCAGCAGACACTAAAAAGTGGGCAACTCATTGATTCCTTGTTTACTCTGAGTGGAAAATAGCTATTACATCCATAGGACTGGGAGCTGCTTTCTCTTTCTGATGTCATTCTTAAAATGCCACAGTGCTTCAAGCAGTACCTCTGCTTGCCCATTTACAGTTCAAAATCACTTGGTGCTATCTCTTACACTGGGATTGTAAGATTCTAATGCCTGTGCTAGACATCTTTGGATTCAAAGTTGTAAAACTGGGGGGGGCTGTTAAATATCGATTTTGTCTGCTAACAAAGGACACTATTTTGACATGAGGAGAATGTAGTTATTTTTAAAGTTTCTTTTATAAAGCTTTTAAATGCAATTGAATGTGGAAAATTCCATATGGCATCATGGTGTTTTTTAATTGTTTCTGCTACTCCTTGTTTCTTATTAACTGAATAACATTGTGATATGGTGTGTCTTAAGGTTTCCCTCAACCACTCTTCCCAGTTTTATGTCTCTCCCTATATATATTTATCTGTCTCTGTCTAACTATGTATATCATTCTCATTTCTTGGAGCAGGGGGAGGGAGGAGACAAGTGGAAGGTGTTTCTGTGACAGGCATTTTTTCAGCCTGCTTTCTTAGCTAGAAGTTGAAATCCATTTACACTGTTTCAAAGCTTTTCGCACCATGGCTAGCTCTTCCTCTCTGCCTTATTCTGCCTTCCACCCCCTGCTTCTTCTCCACTTGGCCCCTCAGCTTCACCTGAAAGAAGTCTCATCTGCCAGATTCTTAGCCAAATGGCCCACAAAAAACTTGCTGTCACACCGTCCCTTTTATGCAATCCCTGAATTAATTCACAAGGACTTTACTAAGCGTAGACTTTAGATACATTAGAACACAGGTAAGATTAGTAGTTTTATTTGTATAATTCCAGTGACAAAAGCCTCTGTTGGGAATGTCATTTTTATCAGCAAAATGAATTTTTTTTCCATTGCTTAATGTGTTGATCTGGGAATTTTTTTCCGGATTGTTTGTTTTGGTTAGATGGGGGAATATGGCTATAGCAGCATTTTTTAACTTCATCCTCAGCTAAATCTGCTATCACCTCCAAGTCTACCTTTCCTTTAACAACTCAAAACAAAAAGAGTAGCCTAAATTCCGGAGGGCTAAAGCAGAAAACAAAAGATGGCACTTACTATTGTAAACAGAACAGGATAAGAAAGGAAACATATCAAAAGCCATTTGAGTCTGTTTATCAGCGTCCATATTCTTCTAAATATCCCAGAGCTTGCTGAAGTTGGCAAACCAAATGGTGCATAAATCTTTGCCATTCTTTAGCTTGCAGATGGATGGGATTGCAGACCATTGGTGTTTTCACAAAATTTGGGATCCAACCTTTGCAGCAGAATCTCCATTTTTTATTCATTTCTAGGCAGTACTGTAATCTAAATCTTAAGAATAACATAATTTTCACAATCTGTCTGAAATATAGCCACTACAACAAAGCACGAAATAAGCCTGACAAGTTGGCTTGTGCCTCCTGGCACCTCAGTCATCCCTGCTGTAAATAAAGCCCTTTAGAGTGAGTAAGCTGTACCACAGCAATGAATTATGCCATAATCCAGCAAGCTGCTTTACATGGCTGGCTTCTGCACCTACATGGAACCCTGAGGTCCTTCAAGACACAGCAGATTGCCTGACTGGGTCTGTAGTTTGTCTGGTGGGAAATTACCATATACAATATGCAGAAATGTACCTATATGCACAGTACCTGGTTGCATGCTCTTAATTTCAAAGAATCATTTGCAACACGAACCAGAACCTCCCTCATCTGGAGGCAGTGAAAGGACTCTCATCCTCTTCCCTTAAAGCTGATCCTGTATGAGGGTTCAGTACAAATGTTTCTACTTCAGTCCTAACTGGGTGTCTTGTATTAAGTGCCAGACTCCAGGAAGGCAACCTTTGTATGAATTTATCAACACTTTATTTGCTCATTAAGCATCATGATTTAGCCAGTACTGAAGAAGACTCAAATTAAAGACTATTGCTGCCCTAGGGACTTTATAATCTAAATCAGATACAGAAAGAAAAACTTCTCAGGGAAGCTAAGGACACAGAATAACTTTGAAAGCTCACTCTCTTTTCCCTTAAGCTGTTTTCCTTCTTTCATTTCCGTTCACAGAAATAAAAAATGTGTGCAAGCCCTTGTCCTCTAATATCCTAGCAGCTGCTTCCTTCTCCCTACCAGCCCAACACATGCCATTTACCCTTTTTTTATACATTAAATGTTGCAAGTATCTTTTGTCTTTTAGGATTTATTGAACTGACACTATCGCTCCTTTTCACTTTGTCCTTTAGCACTCGACTGCCAGAACTGTTGGATGCATGTGATTAATTTACCCCAAGACACCTGCTTTGAGAAATTAAAGAGAAATTCGGCTTGCTCCATTACAATATATCCTAGCACAGAGTGTCACAGTCTCAATTTTCTATTTAGGCCTCAGGAGTTTTTTGTACTTGTCTTTTTGTCTCCTTTTCTGCTACCTCAAATGCAAACTTTCTTACTTGGCCTTCTAGGCCTTCCCTGGCCAGCACACGGCCTTGTCCATTGGATCTTGTGGCAGGTCCTACAGATCTGGTGCAAACTTTCTTTTCTTGGACCTTGGCTCACCCATATGTGGAAGGAGCTGTCCTGTCCATCAGAACCCATATACTGCTAAAACTATGTGTTTAGCCCAACACAAGAGCCACATCTATGGCAGCTGGGACACCACAGATTTGTAAAGTTGCCCTTATCTCAAACTTCCCAGCCAGACCACCAGGATCTCACATATTTGCATTTAATGCATTTGAAGCATTGTTCTCCCTTGGGGCAAATGGTGTCTTTACAGAGGAGAAAAAGAAGCCACACCTGAAGCACTGAGTCAGTTGGATGGACCCACATGCTGTGAGACCCTACTACTACAGGTCCTCTGCAATTCCAGGACTCAGGATACAGCCTCCTGTGCACTGATGTACAGGTAAAATGACAGCCCTGCTGAGCGGAAGTGATAGACTGCTCGTCTCACTAGTACAAATCATCCTGTCATTGCTCTGCACCCTTGTTTTCACCCCTTTCCCCCCATTTGCTGTATATCGCTACGTTTCCATGGCTTTTCTGGACCTATGATTGTCTTTTTATAGATGCGGTGGAAGTATGACCATGCACACAGTGCTTTTTGACACCATCTAACTAGCCCCTAGGCAATCCTGTGGTACAAACCATTCCAATAGCATTCTTACTGCATATTTGAAGCAACAGGATGGTGGAATATCAGTGGTATGTGACTGGAACAAAATTCTCATTTACCAAATTTGTCAGAATTTCTATTAGCCAAGGTCTTTCATTTGTTTGTGTTTGGGGTTTTTTTCTTCCTAAAGCTTTTGTTGGCCTTGTCGATATTAAATCTCTTTTGTGTTTACCAGCATTTCACAAAGAAGGGAGGAACTGACCTTTCCAGCCTGATGCTGTAAGATTAATTCTACCTCGCAACTGGTGGGTTTTAGGATAAACTTCTGCAAAGCTGCATGAGTTGCACAATATAAAGCACAAAAGGCTCTGTCCTGTTTAAACAGGTTTCAATGTGGTTGGCTCTTAATGCTGCTCAAAGAACAGTAAACCATGTATTGTGTTGGAGGGTTAATTTCTCTGCTAGCTGTTCTGCCACACCTAAGACAAACCTTCCCCAACAGCAGGAGCTGAACCCAGATGTGCCTGCTTAAAACATCACCTGGTATCTTCAGGAGAAGTTTCAGGTTACACTGAATTTTGGACAACTGCACGTATCTGCTACAGTGACAGCCCTGTTGCTTCCTATGAGTCAGGCCTTGGTGTGGTCTGAGATCAGCCGGATCGAAGACTAAAATGCTTCTTTTTTTATTACTGTGCTTGCTTGGTGGATGAGCTCTCGCTGGATAAGCTCTGAGCCACTCTCTGCTCAGCTGCACCATCCCTGGAGCTGCCTCCAGGGAAGCAGCCAGAGGTGGCTGGTGGGGGAGGAAAGGGAAGGAGCAGTTAAAGGGCTCTGGGCAGGCAGCAGCCACAGTCACTTTGCTTTGGATGTAATATGAAACCTCATTCTTAATGTCAGAAAACTGACATTGTCAGCCTGGCAATGAAGATGTTGGGGGTTGTGGATGTGCGTGCAAAAATGGCTGAGAGCTCTTGTTTATCAGGGGGTTTTTTTGGTGGTTTTTTTTTGTTTTGTTTTGTTTTGTTTTTTTCTTTTTTTTTTTTTGGTGAGAGGAAGGGCATTCTGGAAAGATGGAGGGAGCAGCAACATAACTTGAGAGGGCCTGCAGGAGAATACTGGTATCAGAAAATGGGATCTGCCAGTTGTCCCATGGCAGTAATCAGAGGTATCCTTACTTTTGCATTTGAGATAAGTTTTTAAGCTGCTTGGACATTACTTTTCTACTCAATTTACAAACTTGTAAAACACCCCACCCCATTTTATATCTATTTTAAAAACAACTATAAGTTCAATAAGGTCACTTGGCTTAATAAGAACAAGGAAAGATTTCTCCAGGAATGCTCAAAATGAGGGAGGTTTCCTTTATGATACTGTAGTTCTAGTAAAGCAGAGCAATAAGCATGCATCCCCAGCCTATGACTTGTTCACATCACACAGCCCAGACTTTCCACTATTGCTCAGGCGAGGCGAGGCAGGGTGGGGTGAGGCGAGGTGAGTTAAAACCACGGATTATAATGACAGCAGAATTTGGAGTGGGCTGCATCATACTCCTTGTTAAGTACTGTCGCTGGGCCAAAGAAAGTTAGATATCTGTCAGTAATTTAAACCTGTTTTAAAATTTACTTCAGGAAAATTTCCTAAAGGACCACCTTCTCAAATCCTGAATGGATTTGTGAAAATATGTTTACTTTCCAGAAAACCTCAACTTTTGCTTGATTATAGAGACAAAATATTAAATGACATGCAGTCTCTCTCCAACATTTTTCTCTTCAGGATTATTTAAAGCTACAGAGCAAACAAATCGAGTTTTCTTTATATTTTTGAGGCTGATTGGTGGGGTAGTGATATGATTACAAGGATGAAACACTGAAGAAGCTGAAAGAAATGAAAGAGATATTTCTTAGTTTCTCAGGAAATCCCCGTGGTTGGTGGTTATAATCTTCTCTATCCACTGTAATACAGCATTGATCGCACCAGCACAGGCTAAAACAAGCTGTGGCAATGTGACTACCTCCCTGTTCAGGGTGGCTCAGACTCTGCACTAGGGAGATAAATTATGCAGGAAAGATAAAGATAAGAGTAATTTGTAAAGAAATATCAAGACTCAAAGAGAAAACTGTAGTCTCAATCTAAGAAAAATTGTCAGCTATCTCCTTTGGGAAGGCTTCAACACAAAAAAAAAAAAAAAAGAAAAAAAAGGAAAGAAGGATCTGTTCCTGCCTATGACTTCATCTGTAGTTACTGAAGTCAAGAGCAATATTCCCATTGAATGAAGATGTGCAATTATGAGTCTTGACTGCCTTAGAGGTAAATCAGCCATCTTCACTGTGCTAAAAAAGGAGCTTACAATCCCCCTTTAAGATTAATGAAATGTACCAATGTACAAAAGTACCAAGAAACACCTGACCATTTCTGGTAGCAACAATGAAGAATACAGAGTTTTTTGCACAAATTGCATCACTGAAATGATTGACAAGAAACCATCATCAATCAAAGGCATGGGTCAATGTTTTACATATGTACCTTGGCAGCAAACCAGTTAGTTTTCCTTCAGTCTTCAATAACTCATAGCAGAAGAATTAGATTCCTAAATAATACTGCCCCTTCTGAATGGAAAGCATTTAAAAATATGTTAAAAATAGTGAATTTTATGAACAATTCATTCTTTACATATTGGGGAATATCCCTACCATCATGCAGCTTGTCGCAGAAGCCACAATAATCCTAATATGAAAACCGTGGGTTATTTCCACTGCCTTTTTTCCGGTAAGACTGCCATTTGCTTTCAATAAAGAATTGCCTGAGTAAAGACAATAGAAGCAGGTTCTATATTTTAAAAACAAGAACAAACACAAACAAATACACAGGAATGACAGAGGAGCCAAAAATAAATATCCAGAGAAAAAAGAGCAAGAGAAGTAGACAGTTTGATGAGACTGGGAGTGTGGAGATTAAGACAATTTCTGTGATAGTTTTAAACCCACATTAAGAAGAAAGTGATAAATATTTTATATATAAAAAAAAAGCATAGGCATGTTTTGGTATATCATTCTTTTCTCAGTATGTACAGGGGTTATCACCTTGTTTCGGTTTAGGAGACCTAAAGAGATGTCTTTCAGTGTGAAAACATCTTTTAATAAATCCCATTATCATATTTGCTAGACTGTGTTTTCTCCTCTGTCTTGTACAAGTCACAGACGAAGTTTATGAGCCCTACACTCATCCTCATGGTACCTCTGAGTTTTCTAAAGCAGTAACTTCTGAACACAGTTTCCATTTATTTCTTGAGTTTCAGGATGTGTTCTTGGCACAAGTGGGCAGAACTCTCTTGATTTTAGTAAATATTTAATAATGAAGAAGGAACAAAAAATAAAGAGGGTAGGAGACCTTTTTCTTACGTTTTTTAGAACTACAGTCTCAGGCACTTTTCTAAGTGTATAGCAAACCAAAAATCCTAGATAGCAGGGCCCATTCATCCTCTCTGCTTGTTCTGTCAATACGGTTGGGACACATTCACACTCTGAATAATTCCTCTCCCAGACAGAAATAAAACCCCATAATAGTAGTGGAGAAGTGGATATGAACCCAGCTCTGGAGTTAAGGAGGGAAGGGGGGGAGCGTGAATTGTAAAAAAAAAGAGCATCAGGTCCTTAGCATAGAAATCAGGTTTAGCTAAGAGCAGGAAAAATGAGAGGAAGACAAATGCTTGCACTGGGTTGGAGGTTGGTGGCAAGGGAAAATGATATGGACAGAGACTCTTTGGCATGGGAAGAGAATTGAGATCCCAGCAGAAAAACTGGGCTACACTGATGTGTGTATCTCAAGGTGGGAGTGATTGCAGTGCCTTTTCAGCAGGAGCGGGTGAAGAGGGTACACTGATTGACCAGCAGGGTCAATGTGTGAAATGAGAGGTGTAACACAGGGAGGTGTTTTGTATACAGTATGAAAGGTGACTTTAAAAAGAAAAAATCCTACAGATTCATAGAGTGAGGCAAAACGAATGAGGATTCCAGTTAAGCTGTGTGTTTCCAGGAATGAGCTCCTCTGGAGTCCCTTTGGATAAGTTCCCCCACATTGCCTTAAGGTGACTGGAGATAGGAACCTGGTGTCCTCAAAGGGCTCTTCAGTCACTGGTGTGGAAACAGTTGCCAGGCAGGCTCTCATGTGGGAAAGTTAATCCTAGCCACTTCCACAGCCACCACAAACATAGACTTGCCTCCTGGCTGTCCATCTCCTCCAGGGAGCCATGTGCCACTTTGGAGAAGGGTGAGCAAGGACACACACACTGCTAGGGCAGCACATCCTCATGGCCTGAACAGCAATTTTTTAATGAGTGATGGCAAGTTGTGTTCAATCTGTCCAGCACTTTGGGAGTGCCTTCATGCAGCAACAGAATGAACAGATGATGAAGAGACAGTTTACAGGGAGCAATTTCTCAGTTCCCCACCAAACCTCTAACCCTGCACATATGACCTGTCCACCCATAGTCCAGTATGCCCCATTTTTCTCTGTCTGCCAATGGAGAAGCATTAGTATCTTTCCAAGATTCTTTTACATTATTGTCACATAAGGTTTGTATATTTTTCTTATCTAGCACTTTCAGTTTGGGTATATACTTTCATTCTTACTAAAACGCATCCTGAACTGCACAGCTTCAAGCAGCTTCCTCTCCACCACAAAGCTACTACCAATACCTGGCGACACAGGATCTTTTTTGACACTGTGGATATAACCACTGACTTTATCTGACAGGTTCATATCTGCCTCAAGAAGCACCAGCACCGGAGCAAGACTATGCTCTCAGTACCACCCCAAGCTGGCTGTCTGGATACAGGAAAGGCAGATCTGGCTGGGAACTTTTACTGCCAGGGTGTTCTACAGACAGAGGCTGCTCATTTTGGGGTGAAGCAGTAGAAACCTTTAGGGTAGTAGGTTTGAGTGGCCTGTTACAGTGTGGCTATGGCACTTCCATTGACCTAGGGCACAAAAGTCCTGTGTAGGAGCCCTTGAGGAGACACACTGTCAACCCAAAAGTTAATGAGAAGTCAAGGAAATAGTTTTTTGTTCTCTGTCCCTGCAGATTTTACTTCTCTGAGTATAATTTCATACTCAGGCAGGGAGAGTAGGCTTACACAAAATATGATTAACCATTAGAAATGGAGAAGAGCAATTAGGATCAATCAGAGTGCATCCATTTTTAGAAACCTGAGGCAAAGGACACAGGACACCATAGTGCTGTGTGCTGTACATACACAGGACAGAAGGTCTCTACCTCTCAGGACCAAGGAGTTAAGCTTAAAACTGAAGACAACAGAGCAGAACAGACAAACCAGGAAAACAACTCAGGAATCATGACAGACCTGCATGGCAGTTTCTGCACTGTTACCAACTCTTCTCATAAAGGATAGTTTTGAGAAGTGTAATTAAATACTTGAGGGACAGTGTAAGATAACCAGCTTACTGATGTTTCTGGAGAAAGCCTTCCTGCGAGAGAGATGTGGGAGGCAGAAAGCTTGAAGATCACTGTCTAACTGAGCCACAGCATTAGCAGATGCAGTGTGTACATTTAATATGGCTGCATAGAACTCTTAAACTGGCTTTTTGTTGGCCTCATCAGTTCAAATGATGAAAAAAGTCATTGGATAGAGAGAAGAGAGAGGAAAGAGAAAGAAGAAAAGCCACATCTGCTGTGTAATGAGAGCCATGCCATAGCCTGGGTAGCAATGTGGCAGCGTATTGCAAGCACACACTACTCCCCACTTAGATGCAATCCTGTTTTATTCCTCTCTGGCTGAGATCAAGGCTGGATGGGGAGAGAGAAATAGACTTTTGCAGAAATGAAATGTCTTGCCTGTCTTGTGACCAGGCACATACACATGGCGTGAGGGAACCTGAGGAACTGAATAGTGTCAGTCAACAAAATAGGATGTGTCAGTAAGTTCCCCACTGGAACTGCTTTTATTTAATCCACTTCAAGTTCTTGTATGGAGCCCCTTGACTTGATGCTGAGTGGCTCTGTGGTAAATGAAGCATTTTGCATTTCCAACTTGGGACATGGTAGAAAGTAAACAAGTTTTCTACTTAGAAAAAAAAAAAATTAATCTTGTGCAGAAAGGAAGGATGTTCTGAGCAGTTCTTTCACAATATCTCCAGGCAAAGAAGGGACCCGGTTTTGCCCCTTAGCACTTTTTCCCTCAGGGCTGAAAGCCAGCCATGACCCATGGAAGACCCCTTTATTCTCCAGCTGTTGATTAAGTTTCGACAGATTCTTCCCTCCTAGTTTTCTTGGATGCCACAATTGGCAACTACACATTTATTGCCCACCTACTATGAAAAAGGCAAAGATTGGTCATGGTGGTGAGATCCTTGTGAGCCAGAGGTCATGTTTTGAAGTACAAAAGAAATAACAAAATATGTCTCCATAGCACATACAGAGTATGCAGACTTTTTGATTGTCCCAGATAGATCACCTTGAAGCAATTTCCTGATGCAAATTAGCTCCCCTTGAAACATCCCAGAATAAATGCCAGTCTGCTGCAGGGAAACTGAAATACTTCTCATAGATGAAGAGTAATAATGAAATATGATCTGGGAAAAAAAAGTGATCTATAGGTGAGTTTCAGGAACCGGAAAAATGTGGCTTTAGAGAGAGGTTATAGATAAACTGATCATAGGAAGAAAAATTGTTAGTTTCTCAGATTTACTATCACAAGGTGCTTTCTAAAAATGAGAGTTTAAATTGCACAGAGTATTATTTTGCAACTGTAATATGAATATGTAATATCATAATATCCAGAGTGATTCTGTAGCAGCATTCAAACATAAATGAGGGAAAGAATGATCCTGGAATAAGACCATAACCCTGAATAAATAAATAAAAAAGTAGCCTAGTTCCATATTTGCCAACAAGTTCCTTTATCTAGACTCCAGTGCTAATGGAATTTTTTCACTCTACGTATCTACCCTCATTGGTAACAGGCAATGTGTGGGGTAGTATGGGTTTCAGTGCTTGTCCCTCCTCTGTCCTTCCCTTTCCCTGTCATTGCTGCTGTTGTGATCCTATGCCTGTTCAGATGGAGTGCAATTGGAACACACTGTAGAGCCGTCTTTTCCTATACACCTGAAGTTTCTTCCAGTGAAAAACAGAATACAGGAAGGAGGGAAAATTGTACATTAGAACCTTATCCTCATATGTAGTTACAGCGTGACCAGGGTACATTTTGGGCACTGAGGTCTCTTGTCCCACAATTTTAGATGCACCCAGAGCGTTCAAATTTCCTAATATCAGATATCAGAAATTAGGGATTAAACCGTGTTTCTTACTGCCCTCCTCTGTAAAACAGGAATAATACTTTATAGCAAAGCAAGGAATGCTGACAAAGTCAGGTTTTTTTTTCATGATCAGACAAGTGAACTGGGAGAATAGTTATTTGTCTATAAGAACTTGATTTGCAGGTGGCTTCAAAATTATCCATGAAAGTCGGTGTTAATATATATATTCTGAATATCTGAATGTGAAATGGCTGCTGTTACAATTAAAAAGGCAAAGGAAGCCTATGGAAAATTGATAGGGAAACGCCTGGCTGAGATCTTAGTTAATTAAAGCATGTAATTTATTAAAACAACAAAACACAGTGAACTGATTCAAGACCATCTGTCTATGGTAATCCTATGTATAAAGTCATAGTATTGCATCATTTGAGTGATAACCATAGTTGAGCAAACATTTTGAAAGAAAGATAAACCCATCAAGCATAAGTTCAATGTGTGAGCACAGTGATGACCTTAGTCCTCAGCCAGGACTGGGCCTCTAGATCCTTTGACAATATTAAAAAGCAGCTATAAGGAAAAGGAATGAAAAGTAATTGAGGACTAAACAGCAGGTTTTAACATGGTTAAAACATATACATCTATGACTATTAAAACACATATATTGACTTCTTAATTACTGAATTTTTGCCCTGTTTAAACAGCATTTTGTTATTTTGAGTCTTCCTCCATAGACTTTTATCAGATGCAGAATGAACAGTAATCAAAATATGCACTAGAATGTTTTCCTTTGGGGGAGAAAAAGAAAAAAAAGCAGCAGAAGAGTGTCTTTCTCCTATGACAGTGTTTGAATTTTAATGTAAAATGCATTCTGAGCTAATCCTCCCTTACACAGGCTTGTTCTTGCATTGAAAGATAACAGGCTTTTAAATCTGCCAAAGATGAGTTCAGGTCTTTCTTTCTGGCTCTGCATTGCTTCTGCAATACTTACTGGCACCACTGCTGCTTAGGGGAGCATGAGGAGTCTACCTTAATTTAAGGGTGAGCTGTAGAAACGGGAAATGCTGACAGTCAGGCCTCAAAGGTGAAGAAGGAACTGACATTAAAACCATCTTTAAAAGAACAAAATGGATAGGCAAGAGTAGCAAATAATCAGGCTTTAAAGGAGATTCTTTCTATATGCACAAATTCACATAAGCTGTATCCATGTCAGCAACTGCAAGATGTTAAGGCAATGCCTGTGCTAGCAAATGAAATATACTTATGATCCCACTGAGACTACCCATTTTGTTAAACTCTCTTGTCTCCCTGAAGAGGGTGGCTGCATCCAAACTGCATATTGCTAATGGTCCATAACTGATTACCACAGAGCATTCAGGACTGTGTGGGGAGGGGGTGCACATCCTAGCTCAAGTGTTGGGAGATCCTTCTGACAGGATCCCTTGCCGGGATCCTTCTTCCACTTTAATAGTCTGAATGCTCAAATTCTGGTTCTGAGGGGCATTTACTATTTCCTTCACCGGTGCAGGGAGAACAGTGCATTTGTCTAACATGAATAAATGAGCTGAAGTCAATCGAATAACTTATAATAATGAAGGCATAGATCTAGTACATTGTACGATTTATGTAAAACTACAATATGATTAGTAATTATTACATCATCAGTCTCTGCATACTCATATGTATTTGCTCTGTGAAGCCACAGACCTCTGAATACTTGAGAAGGTCTGGTGGCTATTTATATGCATAGAGTTACTTGCATACTTAAGAGTTTGACATACTGTGGTCGAGACAAAGACAGACAGTAAAACCCTTGGGGAAGCACATTACAACATGTTGTTTATTTCTTCTGGCAACAGCAATTTATATTATATTTCTGTTAGTACTTCACTATGTCCTGATTCAGAAAATTGGTAATATGAATGATTTGGTTTTTGGAGGAGGTAAGGCTCTCACCACAAGGTAGGAGATGTATAAATTGTTGAAAGTAGCTGGAGCCCTACCAGAATTTTAAAGCTAGAACAGTTTCATTGTGTTTTTCTCCAATAGAGCCTTTGAATTCACCTAAGGGGAATAATATGTGCATAATATATTTTATAGTTTCTGCAAAGGACATATCAAACATGCAGTGACCTGCTAAGACCTAACCAATAGTGGGTTAAGGGTAAGATGAACAAGACCATGAGGAGTAAAATCTTCCTTATGCAAATTCAATGGATAAGTTTCATGAACATTCTCTTAAAATTAAGCCTTCTATGCATAGTTATCAACCCTCACTTCCTTGCCACACAGGATCTGGTTCTATAGTACAGGCCTGCAGCAAAAGAAGCAAAGCAACAGAGCAGGAAAGAGTGGGAGACAAAATTAGTATTTATTTTTTACTCACCTAAGTAATCAAGTATTTCCATATGCCACACAGCAAATGAAACCTGGTTTCTAACTCATTTTCATCTGATGGTGGAGCTTCCACCATCTGATAGTGGTGCCACTTCTGATTAAAACTCTTTATGAGGTTGGGACATATAAGGTTGCACTCCTGTGTAGATTACTCTTACCTAACATGGCTTGGGTTGATGGTATACATTTTCTTCTGTATAAGGCTGTAGGCTTTCCCTCTGGTATATTCAACTGTCTGTTTTCATGATACATGTAGGGACCCAGTATGTTTGAAACTGCTGTCTTTGAGTAAAACTGGGCTCAGAATGGCCAGGGGTTGTTTGCAAGTGGAGGACAGACAGACACACAAGAGCACACATATGCTCAGAGCAAGACTGCATCATTGCAATTTCCACAGAAGCTAAAAATAAATAAACACAGAAGTCTGATTTTGCTGCACAATGTCTTCCTTAATTGTAAAAGTTCAGCTGGGCTAGAAACTGAGTTAACCACATTTTAATGCTAAGCATATCTGACCACTCATGCTACAAGCCTAAGGCAAGTGTGTCCTCAGAAAGTAGGCTCCACACCAGGCATTGAACGCAGCCACAACAAATCATCCTTTGCACAACTAGATCTTGAAACAGGGTGCAAAGACCATGCACACTGTGGCATTAGTTTGGAAAGAAGAAAATGCAGCCACCATCACAAATGAAGATATGGAAGCTCTGCTGCACCTCCTGTGATTCAGATCTGCTTCTTTCAGCCCCACCAAGAAATTCAGGATGCCTCCTCTTCAGAAATCCCTGACCACGTTACTGCAATACCTGCACTTCCCAAATTCTGTCAGAAAGTGCACGCATCCTATTTCCAGGTCTTGGCAGCATAAATCAAATGATTCTGTGAGGAATAATCTGGAGTCTAGGGTTCCTATGGCTCCATTACATACTCAACAATAGCTCAGCAGCAGATGCTGTTGATAGGAACTCGGTGTATGTACCGCACAGAGGAATTTTCACTGAAGCGAGTCGACTTCACTTTGAAGGAGGTTGGAAAGCTCATGTTGTTCATTGTGTGGGAGGGAAAAAAAGGTTCCCAGGTCTCTGCCACAGCTTCTACAAAATCACAGTGCATCTAAACTGCTCTGAGTGGATCCTAATGCCTGGGTGTCTGGGGTTCAGGGACAGAGTTACTTGTTTTGCTGTCCAAAGAGTGTGGGTGACTTTGTAGATTGTAATCACTCAAACTGTATCCTGCTGCTCCTCAGGGGTGAATGAGCTCTCCCTTCTGCTTGACTATTGGCCAACTGAAATCACTTTGTTTTGGGGAACAGAAAAGGGTCAGAGCTATGACCTATGAAACAGATTTGTGAATCTCTTGGCTTATAAATTCCAGCAGAGAGAGGCTGGGCCCATTACGACAGCTGCCTGTAAAACCTGTGACCTGACACCAAACAAAATGTCAAGTCTTCTTAACAAAGGAATTGCTAGACTGATGCTCAAAGAGAGGAAGTTGTCAAGTAGGTATTTTGTCATTTAAGTGACATTCTTCTCTACTGAATGCAGGCTTCATCACAGCATTTCCTACTATTTTTGCCTAGCATCTGGATTCCTGCTGCTCCTCTCCAGGGGCTGGTGATACAGATTCTCCAAAAGCTTCAAGCCCATAATTAGATTGCTGCCTTAGTAAGCAGAATTTCCTGAAGGGGAAGCACATTGCACCACTGTTCCACAACCTGCCCAAGCTGCCAGCAAGAGCCAAGGAGAAAGCTGGTTCTTGGATCTACAAGGATCTGCAAACTCATTTGGCCCATAGTGCATAGCAGTAAAAGTTTGGCAGGGCTCTGACAGAGGAGTTGCATGTATTTAATAATGTGCTTTGGATAGCAAAGTCCAAGAAGAGCTGGGCTGCAATTTGGCAGGAAACTGAGCCAACCTAGCAGCTTGGTGTTCCCAACAGTCTGTGATCCTACTCCTACAGGAATCTTCTGCTCCTTCCTTGGAATTGCTTGGTGTGGTGCTCCTCCGATCATGCCAGGTGACCAGCTTTCTTGGTCACCTGGCATGATCAGAGGAGCTCAGCTTCTAAGCCCAGTAGACCATTCACTTTTTTGCTGGCTATGTTTTCTTATGTGGTTTGTGAGACAAACTGACCCACTCTAAGTGCAAGATGAATGCTGGAGTTGGTGCAAGGCAAGCATTAATGGCATGTGCCTGTGTGGGAGGAAATGCAGGAGAAAAAAAGATGAGCAGCCCCCCTTCCAGCAGCAGCAAGCTTTTAAATTGCATTCAGCATCCCATGAAACCCCACCCATGGGCCTTGCTCATTGCTGAGTCTTCTTTTTTTTTTTTTATAATTGCAAAACCCTACAACGGGTGATATGTAATGTATTTTGGAACTCAGTGTGCAGTTCAAACAAATTTATTTTACAGGAAGTATGGATGATGGCAACCCACTGGGAAGATAACAGCCCGAACTATACCTTGGAGTATGATTCCAACACAGCATAAGCTGCTCTAAGTTTGGGCTACTGCTGTCTGATTCCCCTTCTTCCTCACACATTTCTTTCTTTCTCACACGTTTTGCCTTGTGTCTTGCATAGCATTGGCACCAGGGGAACCAGAAGATGAACTAAGCTCAGGAAGCTGATCTAACTAGAATCTAGCCTGTCCTGAGTGAGTTTTTTCCCTCAGGAATCTATTTTCTGAATCAGACCACTACATAAGTCCATCTCATGCAAGGGAAAGGGTACAAATATTTATCTGATGGCATAAACAAAGGACAGAAGGATACTTTTGCCTTTTAAACAGCCTGTTATTTTTTTAATATGTGTGATAGGCATGTTTTCACACTTAGACACTAAGAACAAAAGAGGAAGATTCACAAGGGACTCAAGGTATTTTATGTCAAGGCAGGTACTCAAGGGCTGTAACTCATGACCTTGATTTAGGCATTTCTCTCCCCTTCCAGGAACAGAGGGAGTTAGACAGTGGTGCATCCTTTTCCTACCAATGAAACCTCTGAATGAGGGAGAGCAGCATCTGTTGAAATCAGCCAAAGGCAAAGACAAGGCAGAGGAGAGCTGAGATTCTTCCTGTTCTCAGATTTAGGCTTCTGCGTGTGTCAGGCTGGAATGTATTTTGATCCCTCCTTCCTTTCATTCATTTCTAGATTTAGGTAACTAGCTCTGCCCTGGGAAACAGATGTGTCTTGTTGAAAAGTGGCCTCCAAGGAGAATCTGCAGTGGTTTTAATATCCACCCAAAGAAAAAAGAGATCAGGGTTTTTCTCAGAGGGATGGTGTTCAAACTTGCAGTTCCCATCTTAAAGGGGATCTTCTTATGCCAGAGCCAGGAGGCTAAGCTGCATGACCCTTCCCTCCTACAGTAGAGACCACTGGACAAAAAAAGCAATGAAGAATCACAAAGCCAGGAAAAGCACAAGCAATACTAGGAAGCCCATCTCTGTACCTTAATTGTAGAGGTGTTCCCCTGAGAGGTGGAGGTCTTGGGTGCCAGTCCTTGATTTCAGCAAAGATTACATTTTTTTCATCCAATGACTCCTTAAAGCAAAACATATAAGCAAATCCAGGGGCAGGGCTATAGGGAAGGTATTAATTCTCCTTACTCACTAAATTCTTTGATTTTTCAAAACACAAGACATTTGTACAGTTGCTAATAACATGATGTAACTGCCCAACAGCTCCAAGCAGGAGGGAGAATGAATGCTTTGTTATTCTAGGAAAATAGATGTGTATTTTTACTGTAGTCATAACAAAAGAGGCTTCAAGCATTCCTCTACATGGCAGTTGGGTTGTTTTTTTCATCACAGATATTCATCTGCCTGCAGTCTGTAATGTCTTTCTGTGTTCATATGTGATGCATTCTGACAGCTTTTCTACAGTTAAAATTTGATATTTCAAGAAATCCATTCACAGTCTGGCTTTGAATATAGCACGTGCAGTTACTTCAGCTTCCGCATCACTTTCCATTTTATTTTCAGCAAACTTGGGTTAGCATATTCCTCTAAATGTGTGAAACTTTGACTTGGAAAGGACTTATTTCAATTCTCCTTCTTTTAATAGAAGTTTGTCATCTCTCCAAAAGATAGAGGAAATGGGGTTTGACTGAGAGTTAGATTCCCTTCCCACATACTGTTATTTCTAGAAAATTAGTGCATGTCAGGTTTAGAAGTGAACACATGTTGTTGTTCCACCAGGAGGTAGGACTGCCAGAGGTCACTCAGAAACTAAGGACATTGCTTGGCTTCTCCAGCTAACCTACCTCTGATGTTCAGATGTTGAAACAAACCACAGCATTTTGTTTTGATAAAAACAAGCCTTGAGGTAATTGGGCACATGAGATTAATACCAAATACTTGTATAAGGGCTGCAACAAACAGACACCAAAATCATGTAAAAAAAGCAAAACTAAAGTCTCTGCAAAAGTTTTAAGGTTTAAAGATTTTTATGTTTCAGGGGCAGACTTTGTCAAAGCCTGAAATGTTTTCTAACTGCTTATGTCTGAACAGAATTTCTATATTATTTCCTTGCATAAATAATCTTAAAAATCTATATTGAGTCCTCCTCAAAACTCTATAGTATTAGGCTACTAATTAATTCTTTATTTCTTTTCTTTCTTGGCACCTATGTGGAGGCCAGAAAGAGGAGCTGGGTAAGAAGGAGGATTATGGATTTAGGATTTTATCTCTGCAGAATCTGGCATGGTCTTCTCTTGTAAGACTGCACCCTAGTACCTGGATTATCTGTTTTGGTGAGAGAGAGCCAACCGTTTGTCTAGGAAGATGACAGAACAAATGGCACATATGAATTCACAAGGCAGGAGTTTTATGTGAGCGCCTAATAAGCAAGGGACAATTTTGCAAGGCAACTGATAGCCTGAGAGAAGTAGAAATCCCATAGGGATAGGATAGTCTTTTCACAGAGACATGTTTATTAAATACTTGTTTCCTGAAAAAGAAATGTTAACACTTATATTCCCACACAGGTAATGTGAATTAACAGAGAAAGAAGACCTAAACCAACACAAGACATGTGGCTACATGCAGAATGCAGGTCTGGAATACTCAACTTTATGTGTCTTGCTCGGGAGTCTGGAAGAATGTGTCACGGTTGTCTTTTGGTGTGAGTTTATTTCCCATGAATCAAAGGTGAGAAGAAGTGGGTGAGGCAAAAGGATAGATTGGTGCACACCCAAGGCTCACCCTGGTATACCAGAGACATGTGTTTGGACTTGGGACTACCATGGAGGCACTCCTGGGTTCTAGAGTTTATCCCATAAGATTCTTTGGTTTTGCTTACAGGTGCACACAACAGAAAGGTATAGTGAGTGCTGGCAGGGAGAGTACAGCATATTGCCATCTCCAGCACTAACTTCTAATCTATACTGGTCATGCAGGGAGTTTGAGCTCGTGGATGAATGTGGAAGGACACTCTTCTGTGACAGTGGAATGGTCCTATCAGAAGCAACTCAACTAGTTTATACAACTGCCTACAAATCTACAAGCATCCTGCCTGCATCCATGTTGGATGCAACTCCATCCTTATGGAAATGCTTAAGGAACAACAGAACTATATTATATTTTAAATATAATAAAAGTGTATAAATATAAAGTGTCACAGGTTGGAAGGCAGGGAATATAGAAGCACTTGGCCGTTATCAGCACTTAGAATAAATGTACTTATGCAGTCCTAGCACAAATGTGTCCCTGAGTACTCTGCTCTGCAAGACTGGAATCTTCCAGGTAGTGTATACTCAGGCCACAATCTGCCAAACAGCTTAAATATGTTCTTAATTGCAAGCAATGAGTCCAAAGCCCAAAGTTAAACACAGGGAGAGGCATGCTATTGAACTGAGGGAAAAAGCCCTCAGCACTTCACAAGGGCAATCCTTAGCAAAACTGAACCTTAATTTCGTGAAGTACCATAATTGTTGATGTGTCTTTGAGGCTTGAATTTGGAAATGAGGGTGACTTATTTCAAGGTGTATGACTCAGGCCCTGAGCAATCAGAACAAAATCAGAGACAAGTGAGAATTAGAAAGCACAAGGGATACTGTGGGGGAAGAAGCAGACAACTGAGTAAGAGGGTTCCCTGGGGTGAACTCCTCACCACAGTACCTGCACATGCTTATAACTCACTGCTATGACATTCTTTTAATTGCCAATTTTATTACCAGATAATCTAAGTGTGATTTATGAAGCACCTGGAGACAAGAATTACATAGGATGCCAGCCTGGCCACATTCCCTCCTACTGTAGTGATGACATACCTCTTATTGGGATGGGGACAGGGTAGGGATTATGAAAGGAATTCAGTGAGGTTAAGAGAAATGACAACATGTAAATTATTCTCCTGTCATGGCACTTTTCAAGGTCTGTAAAGATGTGACAGATTGTGCTCGTTGCTTTTCATATTCTGTATTCCAGAGTGCATTTTGCATATATGCCTTATGTGCCCAAGTTCATGCCTATAAAGTGGCTCTTAACGAAGCATTTTCCAGTGCTAGTGTTGCCATATGTATAACATACGAAATTTTGACAAGCAGTTTGGAGCTGAGCAAGGTTCTGTGTCCTTACAAGGCACAAGAGATGAGTCCTGACACAAGAAGTTTACATTAAACAGACAAAACCCCCAGGATGATTTCAAAATACATTGGATATCAGTGATACATTTATTTTAATCATGTATGAACTCTTGGCAGATTACTTTCATTGACTGCCACCTATCTAGCACAAGGTGGCATGGTAAGACTGCATGGCTTTTAGTGATCTCATGTCAGTACTGTGTTGCAGTTTGGGCTAAAAAGGAGAAATTACATGAGTAAACATGAACTATAGTTAGGATTTGTCTACTGGAGAGATGTTTGGTGTGAATTTATCACAGTAATCACAGAAATCATCATAGAAATCAGAATGGTTTGGACTGTTATGGACCTTAAAGACCATCTAGTTCTAACGCCCCTGCCATGGTCAATGACATCTTCCACTGGATCAGGTGGCTCAGGGTCCCACCCAACCTGGCCTTTGAGATATGGTCTCTGATTCTGGAATGGCAGTGCTGCTGAATGGCTTCATCCCTTTCGGAAGCAGATAACGTGACTCTCTAATGAGCTCTCTTGGCCTGAAAGCATCCAGGTAAGTCACTAATGAAGAATGTGTGTCCAATGTGCTTTCAGTATCTATGCTTGTGGATGATCAAAACTATGGAAACAACTCTTCACTTGGCCCAACCACTAACCCTTGAACAACTCATTTACAGGCATAATAAATCTGCCAGTATTTAAATGAGAGTGGAGTTTCTTTCTACATTATATGCTAGTATCCAGATAAACAGCACAGTCCTGAAGCAGAGAACCATGAAAGGCCTGCTTCACACAGGACAGGCTACTACTGATTGTAATAGTCTTTCCCAGGCTTAATAGCTATGAACTCTCCCCTCAATTCACATGGAATCAACACTGTTAGTAGTTTGTTAGATTGCAGAATCTCCCATGGGATCCAGCTTGGCTGCTGAGTACAATTCTGTAATTGCTTTTGGAATAGTGTATCATACTGTTTTCTCAGCTGCCAACAAAAACTTGCCTCAGTTCTCCCAAGACTCATCTTTCATAAGGAGTTTTACCTCTGCCCATCTCCAACTGTTAGGAAAAAAAAAACCACTTTTTTTCTCCATTTTTGCTCTTGGAGGTTTCAAAATAAATCCTACATTTTATCTTCACCCTAGAACTCAGTCCTTAAAACTCATTTAAGCCAGCTACCTCCCTTTCTGGCTGGTGTTCTGCTCTTTCTGGATCTCAAGGCAGAAGCTGATGTCAGTTGCAGGTATTTGAAAACCTGTCTGGAACTTGCATTACTGTGAAGCAGGTGAAAGTCGGAGTAGCATCTTGGAGATCAGAAGATGAACTCACCCAGATAAAAGACAGATGACAGCTTTATCTTTAGCAGGAAACGGGGCACAATAAAAGGGTGAGTGAGATGTGGGAAGAGATTAATTCTAAGTAGATTACCACTCCTATCAGCCTAGCTGGAATTCAGCATGTGGGAGAGCAGGGACTGCTGCTGTCATCACTGCCCTTGGATTTTTTTGTGAGGGGAAGTAAACAACTCTAAATTTCAGCCTGGCTTCTACAGAAGCTTGTGTGGGTGTCCCAGTAGTTTTTGGTAAACAGGTTGCAGCAGGAGCCGCAAGGAAAATGAGATTTTTTTTCCAAATAAACACATTTAACTTAATGAAGACTCAAAATTAATATGTGTTGGGGGGTTACCCCAGGAGTCTCATTATCCCTAATTGGATGTTTTATTTCATGAAGTAGTCAGCATTAACTTTTAGCTTGATGAGGGAAAAGATCTCATATTTAATTGCCCCCAAATTTTCCTTTATTCCTGGGAACACTTGGCAGGACTGTGAATATCTCTAGTGGCCAAATTGTCAAAAAAGCTTTCCCTTTTCAAAGGACATTATTTTTTTTTCCCTTTTTCCCTCCCCTCACTATGCAGGGCCAGTTTTGATTCTCTTTCCCACTCAACGCCTCCTGCTTCATAGGCAGTACTGGTCCCCACAAGCCCTCCAGCAGACTGAAGGCCTGGACTGCTTTCTGCCTGGGTGACTTCCTGTCTTGAGGGCTCTGTGCCCAAATTTACACCAGCAGAAATCAGTGTAACTCAGTTTTAATATAGCTCAAAGCAGAGTTAATTCTGTTCTGGAACAGTCTGGAATGGTGCACCACACGCTAGTTTTGGCCATATGTACTAGTGTTTCATACTCCTTCCCCCCCAGAAAATAAGCTTTGGCTCACAGTATTATATATTTTTACCTCATCTTTAGTGTGTTCTAGAATTACACTGGCTAAGCAAAGCTACTTTTTTATTTTTTTATTTTCCTTTCTCATCTCATTCTAAAATCACTATCTAACATAAGTGAGCAAGGAAATAAAAATTTCTTTTTAAATAGCAATAAGAAATGGATGATTTATCAGAGGCATTTCAAACTATTAATTGTGTAAAGACAGCTTGACAAATAAGGGATGATTATTCTCATCTCCACAGACCAAAGTACAGCTGTGGAATCCTTCCAAGCAGTGCTCAAGATGTCTGATTTCTATTTTAGTTAATATTTGACAGAAAGGATTTTATTTTTACATTTTTTAGTGGAAGTGGAAATGAGACTTTGTTATGTCCTTTTCCTTCTTGCTCTCTTTGCTTATTCTCCTGCCTTTTTATTTGTAGTGATTGCACTATTTTATTACACGCGGTCCTGAGAGCTTTCGGGACTTATGTATCTTCTGTAGTCAGTATTTTTCCTTATTATTTTAAGGTATGTTATACCCAACACTTGCCAACTGAACACTTGATGTCTGGTGTCTGGAATGTATAAATAAGAAGATAGCTGAAAAGCACCATAGCATGGAAAAGATACAGACTAACTGAAACACGTATCTGCTTTGGGCTTCTTAGATGACTCTCTACAGCTCAACTTCCAAGTTCCAAAGTGATCCTCTAGTTCATGAAAAGTAAGGTAGGAACACCAGGAGTTAAGAAATCACAACAGTATGTTGGAAGAAAAGGCTTTGCACCAGAGGAAACCTAGGTCTGAATTGCACTTCATTTTTAGTAAGAGTAGCATCGCTCATTGCTCCCCTGGCCACATACTCCCTTATATCTAGTGACCTAGCAATGGCCAGCCCTGAACTCAGTGACTTCAACATGCTCATCTGACAGAAAACAAATCCACCAGAAAAACGATGGATTTCCACTGAACACATTTGCTCACTTGATTCATTCTGCAGTCTCACAGTCATTGGACCTCATGAAAGGGGGGAGCATGGCTGAAGAGAGATGGGGAAGACTGCACTTTTCAGCACTAGCCCACAGTCATACTAAATTAGTTGTAACTAAAACTGCACCCTGAAGGCATGGTTCTATATGATGAGGTTCGAGTTCACTCACTAACCCAGAAGGAAATGAACACCCTCTCCCAAATTAAATATTCCTCAGTCTTGTTATTGAGTTGACGTGGCTCATGGAAGCATATGGCAAACGCCAAGGGGCTAAGAGACAGTGAAAATCTGTGGTTGGGAGATGAGGAGTCAGCAACATCTCAGCTTCTCGGCATTGGTGAACTATTAGATCAGCTCAGCTGCTCGTGGATCTGTCTAGAGGAGATCATCACTTCAAGGCCCATTCCGGAAGAGACAAGACTTAACTGAACAGGATAAAATAAGCTATTTTTGCTTGTGCTAGCAGGTTCTTAACAATACATTTAGTATACCACTGAAAAGACGATGTGAAATGAAAGAGCTCTGAAATGTCTAATAATCTCACTGTGGATGGAAAGATACATTTCTGACCACATAATCTAAAATGTTCTCAGACTACTGAAAAAAATTAGGAACAATGCTTAGTTATTCAGGAGGGGCATGATCTTTAAAGAAGCAGATTTGGCTCAAAAACAACACAACAATGAAAAAAAGTTTACTCAGGGGAAAGAAGGCCAAAAGCACTAAAGAACTGAGGAAACAGAGGAACCAACACTGGAGAAACAGAGGCTCTCTTGTTTTATATGGGCAAGTGTTCCAGAAGTCTATTCAGCAAATTATCTACTCAGTCTTAAAGCAATCAGCCCATCAGGCAAGTTTGGGGCATGAGCCCATTTCACTCAGCCTTTCCCTTTGCCCTAAAGCAGATGACCCCTCTGACATAGTCTGAATGACTTTCTATGTCTTGGCACAGGCAGGCATTCCCTGATGCCTCTGGTCTCACCCTATTCTCCCACACAGGGGCACAAGCACAATTAAGTCTCTGCCTATACCCCTGCACTTCCCAGCCATAGCTACATCCCCAGGACAAGGAGAAGGGAAGGACTGGGCAGTAGAAAGCAGGCAGATGAACATGTTGCCTGGAAAAGGGGCAGAAAATTGAGAAGTTGGGAGAGAAGGGTGGCTGCTCCAGTGAAAGACTGGTGGTATTGGCCTGATTGGAGGGAACAAGCTCCTGGGCACAAGAAGAAGGAAAGATAAGCCTACAGGAACCTCCTATAACCAATATCCAATGAACTTTAAATAACTCCCGTTGGCAGAGTTTTCTTCTTGTCAGAGTTGCCAAATCTTATTGCTTTATCACAAATCTCATAATGTTGAGTTGCTTATTTAAACCACAATTCAAAGAAACACTGACTAATGAGTTTCTTGCCTTTTTTTTTTTTAATAAGTATACATTTCTCAGGAATATACTTGTTGTGAAAGGTAAAAGATAATCAGAGTAAATACCAGAACACTCAGGGATGTTGTTGTTCATCTAGTGCTTTCTCTAATCAGGGGAGAAGAGAATTGCTGTTTACTGGCAGGCCTTGCAGCTGCCTGCTGACAGAGAAGGACACAGGGTCTGGGGGTCCCAGTTGTTCTGTGGCAGTGCTTGCCCCAGTTAATAAACCTTGGCCCCAGATTAGCTTTCTCTCCATACTTCCTCATCTGCCCTCCACCCTGGCCTCTCAGTGCCTTTTCACATTACTGAAACTTTCATGAATATATAAAATTCCACTGGCTTCAATGTGACCCCACCCAGAACGAGAGGCCTATTTACAGCACCAGCCCATATACAGCACCATTAAAATCCCCCACAATAAAACAATATTTTTTAACTCAACTGCTGGCAGGGTTGGGGGCAGGATTTGCACCTGTTACTTGCCTCCCCATCGTGTGTGGAGGTCTGTGATGGGTGCCAAGCTGCCTTTAGCCTCCTCAGCCATACAGGTCTGCATGGGCAGTGTCAGATGGGTCCCTGCTGGCTTCGGTCACTCATGGGGCAGCCAGCCCAGGTAAAGCCCTTGGCTTGGTCTCATTTAAAGCTTGGAGTTTTATTACATTTTCAGTATCAAGCACTTAACCTTCTTTGACCATCAGTAAAGCACCATGTATAAATATCTAAAGTGGGGGTGCCAAGAGGGCAGACGCAGGCCCTTCTCAGTGGTACCATGCAATAGGACAAGAGGCAATGGGCAGAAACTGAAGCACAGGAATTTCCACCTGAACATGAGGAAGAACTTTACTGTGTGGGTGACCATGCATTGGAACAGATTGCCCTGAGAGGTTGTGGAGTCTCCCTCACTGGAGATATTCAAGAATCTGTACGCTCTAGGACGACCCTGTTTCAGAAGGGATGTTGGACCAGATGACCTGTGATCCCTTCTAACCTGGCCCATTCTGTGATTCTGTGATTTCATCCTCCATCTGATCAAAGGCTCCTAAGGGATGTTTTGACACCAAGACACTCAGAAGTTGAGTTGAAAAATCCAATATGTAATTCAGTTGCATGCCCTTTCCTTGCAGCCTATTTTCTGTGTCTTTAGCATATATCTGAGTCTCGTTTGGAGGCTTGTAGTGGAAACCCGGAGACTGGAAATGCACTCCAGTTGGAATGGTTGTAGCCACGTAGGGGTTGGCCTCTTCTCCCAGGCAATGACAGAATGACAGAACAATGTCCTATGCTGTGCCAGGGGAAGTTTAGATTGGACATTAGGAAAAATTTCTTCACAGAAAGGGCGATTAGACATTGGAATGGGCTGCCCAAGGAGGTGGTGGAGTCACCGTCCCTGTAGGTGTTTAAGGGAAGACTGGACATGGCACTCAGTGCCACGGTCTAGTTGACATGACAGCGTTCGGTCATAGGTTGGACTCGACCTCATATGTCTTTTCCAACCTAATTGATCCTGTGATTCCAAGAGCAACAACCGCAGACCCTCGTGCAACGACCCGGCTGCAGGAGAGGGCGCTCACAGACGCTCATCTGGCCTCACCAAAGATGCTACCTCCTCCCTCCTCACGCCCACGGCTCTCTGCAAGACCCGCTCACCCTCCCAGGCCCTTCCCACCCGCCCCGTCCCGCCGCGCCTCACGGGCGCCACCGGCAAAGGGAGGAACCATCTCTCCCCACGGCCTCCCTGCGCATGCGCCGCGCCGTGCGGCTGCAGTTGGTCCCTCGGCCGGCGGGGGCGCTGCCGCGAGCCCGCGGGGGGCGGGTACCGCTCGGGTCCGCGCCCAGAGCGCGATGGCGGCGGCGGCGGCGGCGGCCGGCGGGGGCGGCGGGGAGCGGAGCAGCACCCGGGACCGGCTCCTGGCGGCACTGGAGGACCTGGAGCTTTTGGCCAGGTACCACGCTCGGCCCCCCGTCGGCCCCAGGTGGCGGCGGGGCACCGGGGGTGGGGCGAGGGCGGCCGGAGCCATGCGTGCGCGGAGCCTCCGGCGGGGGCGGCAGGAGGAGCCGGAGCCCCTGGGCTTGGGGTGGGAGGGGATCGGCGCGACCCGATCGCTGGCCCGGCTCGAGTACAGGGTCTCCTGTTCTCCCGCCGTTCCCAGGCCGGTTCCCCCGGGAGAGGGGCTGGTCCTGCGCGGGGACACGGCCCGGCCCGGCTCTGCGCTGCTCTCCGGCGCTCACCCCAGTGGGAAAGCGCCCGCGATGCTTCGTTTCATATTTTCAGAGAGAAGGGGAGGTTCCTTATTCTCCCACTTGTCGTTCTCTTTTGGTTGACACCTGCATTTCCTGTGAAATGCACCGTCATACACCGATTTTAGGCATTAGTCACTAAAAATTATGCTGAAGTCAGAAACATGTAGATGGTGTTGCATGAAATGAGCTATTCTGCTCATTGCCTGTATTAGTGTTAAATGACTCCAGGTAGGCTGCAGGGCTCATCTTTGGAGTGTTATAAGTGCTCAGATTAGATACTTAGTCCATGCTCTTAAGGCCAGACTGGTAGCCCTTATCCAAGCTGTCCACCGTTGTTGCTGGCAGTGAAGTTCAACTAATTATTTTCCACCTCTCGAGGAGAGTAGGAGCTTAGGAAAACATTTTCAGAGGGAATAATACTATCCGTATAGCTGGCTTGCTCTGTGATTGCTACTAGTAGGACAAGGTATTGGTCACTTGCCCTTTTTGTGTCTAGTTAGGTTTTATCCTCGGTCTTAGATTTTATTGTGACACAAGGGTTGCTGAAGAACATGTAGTTTTGGAAAAAACAAACACTTGTTCTTTATGTAAACTTTTTTTAAATGTTGGAACTAATATTCTACCATAATGAATCCAGAGCAACCCTCAGCAGCATTTACTGAATCTTCCTGTTGATCAGCAAAGTGTTGCAGCACCCTGGAGCTAGGCCTTTCACAATCACAATATCAGTTTGGTGGTGGGGGCAAAAATAAAGCAACATGTCTAATCTGCGGCCTTCATATACTTTTGAATCTGTGTCTGTGCATGTCTGGCTAACACAGGGCAGAATTATAGTGCTCCATGACATCGGCCTTGATGGCAGTAGTTGACCTACCTGCAACAGATTTAATTTGGTACTGCCCAGTATTGGCCAGGTAGAATAAGGCTTTAGTGACAATGGCAAGTTTCTTTAACCATTTAAAATCATTGTAGTGTTCAGGAATGAGCAAGAGACATAGACTAAGGTGCTATTTAGAGCTTTACTGGTGAGAGTTGTTTCAGACATTTTGAAAAGTACCTGTTTTCATTTTAAGGTTCTGGTCCCACTGCTGTATCAGTCATACATCCTACTGAGCTGCTGACAGTGGACTAAGCAAAGAATCAGTCCTTCCAAGGACAGTGTCTTCAGATACAGAGTTACTCATGCATAGGGTTGAATTGCCATCCGTAGCCTTAAAAGCCAATTAACTTTGCTGAATTTACAGAAAATGCCTTTTTGTATTGTGGTCCCTCAGAGGTTCTTACTGGCTTTTCAGAACAGTGGCAAAGTAGCTGGCTACATGGAAGTGTGATCAAGAGGTTTGTTGGAGAAGCACATCTAACCTAGCACTATTACTAGTTTTTTGGTATTTTTGTGTGTTTGATACACAACTAATATACCATTGTGGAAATACTTGTTGTAAAAGTAGTTTCACAACAGACTCTGCAGTGTGGACTTAATTGCTCTAAACACACGTGTGAAACTTGCTCAGTTGGCAAAAAAATGGAGAAAAAGTAGAGAACTAAAATGGTGAAGACAACTTTCATTATACTGTTTCTTTTCTCAGCTTCTGCTTATGTCTTTTATAGTTTGACAGGAACTTAGCACGTTTCTTGAGTACAAATATCCAAGTACTTCATGAACTCCAAGAAAAAAGAAGCAAATGTGCTCTCTTGGTTGAGACATGCCTGCCTACACTATACTATAAAACTCTGAAATACTCAAGTCCATGAATACTTTTGTAATTATACCAGTACTCTGATAATTTTATGAGGACTTGATGTGATAATGCCCTAGAAAATTGCACTGACAGAGTTCTCCTTTCAGGGAACTAATAGAAATTTTGGCAATTTCGAGAAACCAAAAGCTTCCACAACCGGGAGAGGAGAGCCAGGTAAGCTGACTTTCTGAACTGTGTTTCTTTGGGTAAGCCTAATGCCTTACTTCTAATTTTTTTCTGTTCTTTCTTTCGTTCTTTTGTTCGTTCTTTCTTTCTCCCTTTGTCCTTGCCTATACTCAAGCTAATGTTGATGATGAGGTTTTGGCCCTGCTACAAAGGCATTCTTGGTTCTCCTGTTGTTGTTCCTTTGTTGTATGCTTCATAGACTGTTTATGCAAATAGAAAGAAATTTTGTTTCAGTTTTCATTCAAACAAAAATACTCCTATGGATGTCATTTGCTCCTCTTTGTAGCATGGCTGAGGGTGTGTTGTTACTCTAGCCAAATTAAAAGTTCTACAAAACTCTTGTTCAATAGATCCTGGAACTGCTGATTCAGAGAGATGGAGAGTTTCAAGAGCTAATGAAGTTGGCAGTTGATCAGGGAAAAATCCATCATGAAATGCAGCTTTTAGAAAAGGTAGTAGAAAAGCGGGATAATGATATTCAGCAGCTGCAGAAACAACTAAAAGAAGCAGAGCACATACTGGTAAGTTCATAATGATGTGTTTTCTTTTGAGCATCTACTTGTGGAAAAGATGGTTCTGGGGAAAGTGGTGTTATGTTAGTTTGAGAAGATTTAAATATTTAAAACTTCATAAGAGCTTAGTGGTTTGGGTTTTTTCACAGTAGTCAAATGCTGTTTAGTTATCATGGTATTGAGTTTTGTTTTATAATGCTAATTTTCTTCTAAACCTACTTTATTCTGTATATTTTGAAAATGTTCACTGAATAATTTCTCTCTTCAAATGCAATTAAACTAAAGGGTTTATTCACAGAGCTGACTTTATGTAGATGTGCACAAATTAAAGATGCATTGAAGGTTTGGTTTACTTTGTGGTTGTTTTTTTTTTTGCAACTAGGCAACAGCTGTTTATCAAGCAAAGGAAAAACTGAAATCAATTGAAAAGGCGCGGAAAGGTGAGTATCAATGATGGTACATACTACATAAATGCAGTTGTAAAGAAAGTTGCTAGTGAGCTCAAACTGGGGCTTTTTTTTTATTTTTTTTAATTCTGCTACCACAGATTTTGGATGCTTTATGTGTAGACAAATTTCCATTTCATTATGAAACTATAACCATTTCCTCAGAATAAAAAAGCAGGAAATAAATATTTTTTTTTGAAACATCTTAATTATAAAGTGTCTCAACTGTCTTCTTGGACTGATAATAGTATATGTGATTATCTAAGTGTCTCACCAAATTGCATCAATTGGTTTGTTGAGGAGAGGGAGAGAATGTTTGTTTGTATGTGCATTGTATTTGAAAGACTGCCTAGCTGCTGATACTAGTTTGTAGCAATTCCTGACATACTGTGGTACTTGCCAAGCTAAACTGACCTTTTTTTGGGAGAGGGAGGCATTTTCTCTGGTTTTTGGTTTGGTTTTTTTTACAGTGTCTTTTATCTTTTTGTTATACCTCTTTCATCTAAAAAATCAAGGAATTTCATAAAGTTTCTATTACTCTAATAGAGGCACATATTTAGAAGGACTCCTACAGGTATGCTCTACAATTACTAAACAAACAAACAAAAAAATTTTTTACTACAGAAAACTCCATAAAAAATCAGGTGTTGAAGTTTTACAAATTGTGTTTGTCAAGTACACTGTTTTAAGAGATTGGTTTGTGTTTTTCATGAGGTTGGAGAACTGTTGACATTGAAGGTGTACCAAACTTGTGGTTGTAAAAACACTGCAAAGCTCATCTTTGCATAGTCTGAGAATCTTCTGAACAGTCATTGCATTTGAACCAGGCTCTTAATGTTTGGCAAAATCACATTCCCAGTCTTTTAGATATTAGTGTCCAATATTCTGAAATAGTTAAATGATGCAATCTCTTGAGAATACAGCAACTTTTTTCCATTCTTCCAGGTGCCATTTCCTCTGAAGAAATAATTAAATATGCCCATAGGATCAGTGCTAGCAATGCTGTTTGTGCCCCTCTGACTTGGGTACCAGGTAACTATCGTGTTTATGACAATAGATTTCTTTTTTGTAATAAATCATGGTTAATAGCTATTCTTATAATGTTTTTATATGGTGAAAACCACTGGGGTTTATTAGAGTAATATTGTTTTCAGCAGTTATATCTAATATTTTCAACAAAAATGGATATCCACTTCACATGTATTCAAAAGGCTATGGAACTATGTATTTCCATTAACTGACTGGCATCCTCTGCTCTCCTTTGCCTTTTTCCCCTGAATGTTGGCCCGGATTGTAAGTTAAAACCAAGTATTCTGAAGGCTTTTAAGCATGCCTGGTTGTGTTCCCTTTTGCCCCTTACAGGATTCTTTTCAGAGGATGTTGGTAATCCATGGAGTCAGAAGCAGGACTTTCATTCAGGACTATTTCAGTTTTGGGTACTACTCCCTTGTTGTCCAAAATGAAAATGAGTTTGATCCAGTTCCTGTCCTTGCCATTTAGGTATACAGTACCAGGGAGAGCAAAGATATCTTCTAAACGTGGTAGGGTTTTTTGGTTATAGTTGGTTTGGGTTGTTTGTTTTCTTTTTAAATGTGCATTTTCTGCCAAGTTTGAATGAACAAAGAAAGTCTAAGTGAAAGCCAGGCTTGGATTTTAATAAAACAGGTGTGATGCTTGTTGCTTACTAAGCAGAGTATGGGGGTTTTTGGTCATTAAACTTGGCACTGAAGAGAAAACTAATGTCTGCAAGACAATTGTTAAATATTTCAAAACATTTATTTTAAGGGGATCCACGTAGGCCATATCCTACAGATCTGGAAATGAGGAGTGGTCTCTTGGGTCAGATGAACAACCCATCCACCAATGGAGTTAATGGACACTTACCAGGGGATGCACTTGCAGCGGGCAGACTGCCAGGTAAGAGAAACTCAGTTTTGTTTTGCTTTTCTTTATTCCTTGTACAGTCACAGCAATTACACATTTCCCTTAGCAAAGGCAAATCAGAGTTCATTTATTTTAAATGGCTTTAAACTAAGTGATATTAAATCATATTAGAAAGAAGCATTTTCAGAGCAACATTTTCTTAGTAGTGATGACAAAGTATGGAATTGTGAAAGCTGTATTTGGAAGAAAAGAGGTTTATTTTTATCCCCTGCCTTTCTTTAAGTTTATGCTTAAAAGTTCTGGATTGAAAAGACATGGCAAGGGACAACTGACTGTAGGAATTGAGCTTGAATCCCTTAATTACTTAGTGAAATAGGCACTTCCATTGACTTCAGTGGGATTCATTCATTCATGCTAAAATAGAATTTAGCAGTAAATTACAGTAATTGAATCAAGAGTTCAGTTGGTCTGTACATGTTCAGTATTAATCTACAATGATTGCACTAAATTGTGGAAAATTTTTTAGTTTGGATTCATAGGAGATCAGAAACAGTTCCTACCTGTCTTTTAAGCCACTTTTTCAGGCATTATGGAAAGCTCGCTTTCAAAAATTATGCTGAATTTGTTAAAAAAACCCAAACTATTTCTCTAAACTTGGCTTTTGCGTTTCTGATCATCTGTGTAATCCTACTGTCACCTCTTAGGAAGTGACTTGAAATTCTGTATCCGCTTGATCTGTAAACCTCTGACCTTGGATAAAATGGGTTGGTGAGCTGAATAGGAGTAGTACCCTGACATCTGTCCATAGCAACCCACCAGGGAAATGCTGAGGATGGGTCCACGTGTCTTTTCTGTTCTTTTGAGCTCTGTATGAATATTTACTGTTTTGAAGTGGGGTGATGAGAGATCAAGAGCCATCTACATAAATTGGCCTCTCTGGCAGAGTAGACTTTTACAGTCAGAGAATGATTCCATCATTAAATGTTTTCCAGCTGTTACTGGAGGATTTCATCTGTCCAAAATTCAGAAAGGATTTTAAGATTTGTTTTGATTTCAAATTGAAGTTCTGGTTGAGCTGTCATGTTGAATTTTTTTGATATACAAAACTGATAGTTTGATTGGTTATGCCCGTTTTTTTCCAGATGTGCTTGCTCCTCAGTATCCTTGGCAGTCAAGTGATATGTCAATGAACATGCTACCTCCTAATCATAGTAATGACTTCATGTTGGAGCCTCCAGGACACAATAAAGAGAATGAAGATGATGTAGAAGTTATGTCAACAGACTCCTCAAGCAGCAGCAGTGACTCAGACTAGGTACAAGAGGGACAGTATCCCTAGTAGACCTTTCCTGTGGTGAAGGTAGGTTGGATGCTGTTTGTCACAAACTGCAATATCCTTTTGTTACGCCGGCAGCCTTTTGTAGGGACAAGATAACAGCTGGCTCAGAAATAGGGTGACTAATTTAAAACCACGGACTGTAGATTTTGTTTTTCCGTTACATATTCAAGTAAAATGACTGGGAGCTTTCTGCTGGGGAGAGATGTAAAATTTTCAGTGATTGTATGAATGTGTATGTTTGCAAGAGACACATGTGTATATATATATGTATTCACTATACATTAGATGACAAAAGTTCCTGGGAAAAAAGGTGTAAGGGGAATCCCCTTGTATGTTTGTTAGTAACTTTGATCTTTTGATGATAACCTTTTCTATGCCACAGAAATGAGACATGAAGTTTGTAATTTTAGTATCTGTTTTTTTGTTACTGCCTAAATCCATGTTCTTGATCATCTGTTTACCAAGAACAAAAATACGGCAATAAGGTGTAAAAAAAGTTTGTAATTATTGTATTATATAATGAATGATTTGTTATAAATAAACTCAGCTTTGATCTAACTTTAATTTTCCAAACTTGAATCTGAGTTACCTTGTAACATCAACATTTTATCCCAGCACGTGGTTGAATTCTGATTGAGTTTCAGAAGTTTGTACTCCATTTTTGCCTTTGCAAAATGCCCACTCAGTGTTAGAAGCAGCTGAGGAGGAGTCAGAAACAGAAAGCCTGTCCTTTTCAGGTGAACCCTATCAGGTACACATGCAGCTGGGCAGACCCTGAGGCAGCAGAGGGCCCATTCACAAGGCTGCACCAACACTTGGTTAAGCGTCCTGGGACCCTGGAGGCACACCACAGGTTCAGCTCTTTTCCGTTCAGAGTGCTCACAGATTTTTTTATTCTTGTCATCTGTAATTTTCTTTAGTTCTTTGAACCTGCTAATTTGTTTACTTGGTCAGTTGCATGTCCTGCCTCAACTACAGTGTTATTTTGTCTTTCCAAAGGCACTTCCTTTGGCTTTCCTTTCCTTGCTCTATTTTGCATTAGGAGTCATTTTGTCACAGCTGCTTTTCTCTTGGTAACCTTCTGATCAAATCAGAAAACTAATGGGAACTGTTACCCCTGGCAGTTACAGGTTTCTGACTGCAGCACAGATCACAGTTCTCTTCGCTTTTCCATTTTGTAGATTCCTTACAGGAAGTATCTGATGAATCAGGTACTTCCTCCTTTGCTCAGTCAGTCTTTGTAATGCTGCCACATATGACCAAAATATGTACAAATCCCATAGGAATGCAGAAAGGAGAAGGACTTCAGTCAGGTTCAATCACATAATATGGGGCAGTGTATTTTGTTTCGAGAGAAATGGGCAATTTGTTTTTGTCTCAGCTGTTCCTTTTGGGAGTATCTTCAGAGTTATTAAACTGTCACTTCTTTCACAATCTAAGACTATTCATATGCATCTATATTTTAACCTTTATTCAGTATCATATTTTCCTCTTAGATGTTTACCTTCAACGTCTTTCCTCTTTAATTCACATTAATCCCAATACACATGCCCTGTCTCAGTCATCCTAGTTAACCTTGCCTACACCGTTCATGGTTTTTTTTTCTTAAAACATGTGATCAGAATCATACACAATATTGCAAAATGGAGTTTCTTAATGCTTTGTATCATTGAATTAGCATTTTCTTTCTAAATGCCTCTCTCAACACATGACACACGCAGTTCACTAGTCTCTTTTATCTTTTAACTTACAAGGACATTCTTTTCTTGGAGTGAAATACAAAAATAGATACTTAAGTCATGCAAAGTGTAATGTTGCAACCTACCCAATACTCTTATATGGCTGTATCACGTAGTTCACTAACTGAAATACCGTGGAGAGGGTGATTGTTTCCAGACAGGAAAGGAAGGAACTGAAGCAAAGACCACTTCTGTTTCTGGGTTGTGTGTTACTCTATTAAAGGATTAAATGGGACCAATGTGTTACATCTAAGAAATAGGTAAGACAACAGCTCTGCCCACTGTTCACTTAGCATAAAAACAGACTCTGGATATAAGATGCATTCTAATCACTTTTTTTGCATCAGTGCTCCAAACTGTGTACAGTTCATGAGTATGTTTCTCAACTCTGGCTAAGAATAATGCCGTTTTAGGTGAATTTTGTCTGTTACAAGCAGTTTAGTGAACCACAAAGTTATAACTGAGTGTTGTTATTCAGTGGTTTAGATATGTACATAATATATTTTTCTGTTTAGCAAAAGTACCAAAAAGCAAAGTGAAGACTTAGTTGAAAGAACTGGGTCTTAGCAGCGAAAATCTACTAAACCAGATTTTGGGGGGTGGGGTGGAGATGGGAAATACAAATGCATGATACATACAGACGGTTATTTAAGTTGGGGATTGCTGACAGCTGGTTGCAGTAATGCATTGTAGTCACTTAATCAGTCCACTTAAAAAGGATACAGAAAGGCTGACATATGGAGATACTGTTTGTGTCCTCATTTCAGTAACTATTTGTGTATTTAAAAGAGATAGAATAAATATAACCATTAACAAAATAGGGTAAGAAAGTATTTATTGCATGACAAGGCATTTTACAGTGGCCACTGTTTTCTCATTAGGAGCTAGAGGCTTTCTAAAATTTAAAATTGTACTAAATAATTTAATTTTTTTTTTCCTCATTATTTTTTGTGACAGATGGGTAGGACATCTGTCAACTATTTGTACAGCTTCTTTGTTGACTGCTGGGTAGAATAATTTTCAGTGTACTTAAGGTTGCTTTCAGGAAGCAAATCTCTACTTCTGAATAGAAAAAATAAGCTTTTTACAAAGGTACAGTAGCAAAGGAATTTTCGGTGATATGTCCAGTTCCAAAACTGCTGTATAACATTATCTTCTTTCTTCACTTCAGAGAAAGGGTTTCTGTCGTAAGGAAAATTGCACATAGGTAATACTTCAAACTCTAGGCAGGAGGCTTTCCATCGGCAGTAGTGTCCTTATGCCTCGTATCACTGTGCCTGCTTCTCAGCAAAAAAGAGTCATCTCCATTTAAGAAAATGTACGTGCAAAGTAAGGAAGAGCTTTAAACCCTTCAAGCTTATTTAAGAACTGAAGATTCAACTCATAATTTCAGACAATTTTAATTTTCAATATTGTGCTTGTGTTTTATTAAAAAGAAATTAAAGATATCTCACAACATTTTTGTACAATGAGTATATCTAAAAGAAACAGACAAGAACTGTGTTAAAGAACCCTGACAAGAAAAAAAATGAGCCAATTAGCGATTTCTTGAAAAGGCGTATCCTAAAATTAATTGCTGATGTCCTAGTGACTACAGCTGGAAAATAACCAAATTTGGTTACAGATTCTAGAAAAATTAAAAATATAAATGCATTGGGTTTGTATGTATCTTTTGTATTTATCTTCACTACCAATTCAGTCATTTAATCACGTCAAACTGAAAATTCACAATTTTATCGAGTCCCAGTAGCCATACAGAATTACACCATCTGAGCTGTTTAATACTGACAACTCCCTTTAGCAAAAAAGTATCACTTTTGCCATTGAGCTACACCTATAAATGAGAGAATTTTGTTATTTATGTCAGCCTAGTAGGCACCATTATAAGAGTTTAGTAACATTAAGTCAGATCAACTGCAGAGATCTGTGACGTTTTTACAGATAAATTCAATGTATCTGAGGCCGCAAACAGAACTCTGTTACAAAAGCAAGTGACAAGAAGGATCAGGGAATGTCATTCCCTGCAATAAGCCATCATAACCTTCGTATTTATAATACCCTTGATTTTCAAGTATACACTGCTGTCTGCAGGAGAATGAGGCATTGTCTGTGAATTGTAACTTTTTTTCATGACAGTAACTTCATAACTAAAGCTAAGAGACAAGGCTGAGTTTTAAAAGTGGTCCAATAATTATAGGAAAGCAGCATGACATGCAAAGTAAGTTTACATATAAAGCAGGGCAGTGGTTTAAACAAGTAAAGTTTTCTTGGACCTGATGCTGCAACTGTTTCTAAGTGAGTAAGCTTCTCTGGCTAGTTCTAACTTCCAAAGGGCTGTTCATCTGTATAAAGATTAACCAGACAAAACACTCTGAGTTTGCTATAAAAGCAAATATTAATTGTTAACCACTACAGCTAGAAACAGCTCTGGAATGAGAGACCACTGTTGTGTGAAATATGGTAAAAGCACTGAAACATTTGGCATCTTTCTGGCTTTGGGAAGGGTAATATTTTCACATGGGCAGCGTGAGCACAATAAACCCTTTTTTTCTTTCACATCGAAAAAAGCAGCTCTGTCCTTTGGTGTGTTACATATGTACAATTTGGTTTTACCCTAGTTGGTGACTTCCTGTGTACCCCTTTAGATGATCAAGCTCTTCCGTAAAGGGATTGTAACCTTGCTCTCTTAAGCAGCGTAAGCCCCAGAATAGTTGATCTGCTGGAGGAAATTCATCCCATTTAACCCATTCCCAGCCTGCAGGGGGAAAAAAAAGAAGGAGAAAAAAAATCAGAGTATAGAATTAAGACAGGGGAGGTTTAGGCTGAATTTTGGGAAAAGGTTCTTCACCCAGAGAGTGGTCAGGCACTGGAACAGGCTCCCCAAGGAAGTGGTCACGGCACCAAGCCTGACAGAGTTCAAGGAGTGTTTGGACAAGGCTCTCAGGTACATGGTGGGACTGTTGGGGTTGTCCTGTGCGGGGCTAGGAGTTGGATTTTGATGATCGTTGTGGGTCGCTTCCAACTCAGGGTATTCTGTGATTCTGTGTTATAAAAATTCTTCCTCTGCAAGTCAGGATGGATCGTGCAGAAACTACCAACATAAAGCCAAGTTCTCAGTCGCATGCAGAGTCATTCTGCCCGAGCAACTTCTCTGTTGCCCAGAAAAGCTGTGGATGCCCCATCCCTGGAAGAGTTCAAGGCCAGGCTGGATGGAGCTGACCTAGATCTTCCACTAGCCACCTGATCTAATGGAAGGTGGCCCTGCCCGTGGCAGGGGGGTTGGAACTAGATGATCTTTAAGGTCCCTTCCCACCCAGTCCCTTCTGTTCCGTCCCATTCATTACTGACCCTCGTTCTTGTCGGGCTCCTGGTTGCGCGGCTCCGCGCCGGGCTCGGCCTCGCCCTTCATGAGCACGGTGACGTAGTGGTACCGCGCGGACGCGCACACCGAGTTCACGGCCGACGCGAACCGCACGTGGCGCAGCCGCAACGCCGCCTCCTCCAGCGTCTCCCGCGCCGCGCACTCCGCCAGGCTCTCCCTGTGGGACGGGACGGGACGGGAAGGGAAAGGAAGGCACGGCACGGCACGGCACACGAGGGCGGGGAGGGGAGGGCGCAGGGCTCCTACCCGAACTCCAGGTGGCCTCCGGGGAGTTGGTAGGTGCCGGCCCCCACGGCGCCTTTCCTCTTGCCCAGCAGGACGCAGTTGGGGTGCGCGGCGCTGGTGACCACCACCCCCACGCCGACCCCAGGCCGCCGGGGCTGCGCCACCTCCTCACCCATGGCAGCCCTGGGCGCCTGGGGACGCTCCTTCTCCCCGTGGGCGGGCGAGGGCGACTCCGCCAATCAGGCTTTGGGATCCCCGGTTTTGGGAGGCCCTTGCCCGGAGGGTGTGACGGGAGCGCGCAAGGTGCACGTGGTGGTGACGTCGCTGAGCTTCCCAGGCAGGCTGGGGAGGGAGCGATGCTTCTGTTTGTTGTATGGGGTTCTTTGGCCGCTGAACGCAGAGGGACTGGGGAGGCGCCGAGAACTGAAGGCGCGTTTGTGCAAATGAGGGGCAGCTGAAAACGAGGAAGATCCAACTCGGGTTCTTGGAGGTCGTGGAGCCAGTTGGTCTCTGACTACAGATTTGTTTAGATCTTAAAAAGCGGCCCTTCTTTGGTTAGGCCACAGTTTCCGCTGAAGTTATTTAAAAAGGAAGCTACAAACTTAGCTAAGCGGAGCTCCAGAGGCAGAATAACAGTTCCTGGCTGATAAAGAAGAAATAAGAGTTTCTGCTAGCAAATATTTACCTGATTTTTACATTTTTTAAAATTACAGAGATATGTACAAACTTTCATTTTCCTACACACAACTGTAAAATTTGTCAGATTTTCCCATTCCTCAGCCTATTGATCCCAATGGATACAAAGTTTCTTATTTGCAGACCTTTCAAATAGTACTGTTTTTTTTTCTTGTGTTTTGTAAGGTTTTAAAATACCTTTGTACAGATGTTTTTATTTACATGTGAAGGTCACAGGGCCAAATGGCTGAAGCTTAATCACTACTTTTTGTAGGATTAGTTTTCTGAGGTTTAATTGCCTGAACTGGCTCAGTACAGCATCAGATGAGTCCCAATGTGGGCATGAAGGAAATTGCAGAAGTGATTGGCTGGGCATGCTAGCTACCCTTTGGCAGTGGCTGGCTCTGCTGTTTAGCTGTGATGTCAGTCCACACTCCAAATTACTGACATTATTTACAAATTATGATGATAATAATAATAAGCAAATTGCTAAGCTAACAAACCTGACTTTTTGTAAGCCAAGCTCATTCACTTGTATCTGTCCCCCAGTACAGCTGGACTATCTTACTCTCCAGATGAAACATCAGTCAGTTATGTCACTTCTGTATTTACATTACATTTACATTTTTGTATTTACATCTTACAAAAGCCCTATTCCTCAGCCACGAAGCTCATTCTGGTCCAATACATTAAAACACCACAAGGGTGTTTATCTGAACAATAAAAACATTCTACTTTCTGCGTACACCATTTTCCCATACCTTTTACCAAACAGGATTTAGTAACAAGACTGAGGGTGACCCACTGTCATTCTACTGATACATTTTTAAATACAAAAAAATACAGTCATTATGCTTGTTTAGAATGTTAGCAGGATATAATTCAATGAAAATATTACAGAAAGATGATGATGAAGAATATAAAAAGTATATTTTTATAAACAACTAATTTTTGTCAGTAGGCTAAGATTTTTTCTTTCTTTTTAGTATCCTATTGATCACAAGAAGGATGTGATATATTACTCCTTTACAGGACTTTAAAATAGCTATTTTTTTGTTAAGGTTTTGAAATCTGCTTGTATACAGATGTTTAGATATAATTGTTTCAATTTTTCACCTTACATTTGTAAACATTATCATAAAGAATATTGTATGAAAATAAGCATTTTGTTGACTGAATCTGTTTTAACTGGTTTAACTCTAGGATTTATTTATGACATTGCTGCGCAGTCAGCTTTTGCAGATTATGAAGTAAATGTAGGCTGATGTTTCTATGTTTGACAGTGAACAGACATCCACTGAAGAAAGACATAAGAATAAGCAAGAATGAGAAAGTGGTAAGGTGCATCTTCTGCCATAAGAGTATGATGAAAAGCTTGCAAGGTTATGATTTATATGTTCTTGTAACTTGTTTATTAATATTTCATCTGACAAAATACTTCTGTGAGACAAACAGCTCAGTGTATTTAAACCCGCATATGTCCAGGTGGCTATTGAAAGGGAGGCACCTACTTTTCAGGCCCAATCCCTTGTTCCTTTTGCTAACACTGTTATTAGTTGCAGTTGCTGTGCAATGAACAGGATGAGTAAAACCAATCTGGATCTAGAAAACCTATTTTTTTTAATTAATTTGTTTTGTAGCATTCTGTGCGGGCACAGAGAGGGGACGGGACAGAGTTTGATCACATTAAACGTAGCACAAAGCCAAACCTGACTCAGCACTCTGGGAGACAGATTATTTTTTCAGCGGGATGTGTTCCCTGATGCGATTTACAGATCAGGTACATAAATGAGGGAGGCAGCAAGTAGGAGCAGCTGAGAAAAAGAATGGTGGGACTAAGCATGTCAGTGACAGGCCAGATTTATGTCAGATTAAAATGACTACACAGCCTAAGAGGCATTAAAATGACTACACAGCCTAGAATGACTACACAGCCATTCCCTAAGAAGAACACACATAGAGAAAGCAGGTCACTAAAGCACACAGTGTACAACAGCTTCTTATAAAGCAGCCACACAACCACAAAACATCCATCTTACTGAGAATTTCATGCACATGATTCCCTGGCTGTGGAACTTACTATATATTCACATTTGCTTAGCTGAAGTATAAACTGGAAGATGCAAGGATTATATTTAAATATTTTACATTGGAAAGCTGTCATTCAGAATCTGAGTGGAATGTGACAGCAATGCATGGCACCAAAGTCCTGCCAGCAACCTTGCTGAAACTTGAGCTCAGAGGATTTTCCTTCATTTGCATTCAAGCAGCTGGTTGTTATGCTAAACCTTGATACTGAAAATTTAACATTGTTAACTGTTTCCTCACTTGTATTTTAGCAGAAGTATTTCCACGACACCTCATCCTTCCACTAAATTGTTGTCTTTGGCAATAATTCATTCCTTGCTGTAATGTTACAGCTTTATAGACATTAGTGGAAATCAGGCAATGTATGATGCGTTGTTTTTATGCTAAAATGTAAATAAGTTCTGATCACAGGACCAATAGGACAAATTAGAGCTGTGCTATAGGTGTACTGTCTTCAATTGCTCATTAATGATTTCTTTCCTCTCCTTTGCTCATTTGTACAGAAATGACTGAGTCATCAGAATTAGTGTAGGTGGTGAAATAAATGTTTTATTTGTAGCTCTGCCACTAACATATTAAGCGACCTTAAGAAGGTCTGGAATATAATAGGCAGGAAACCATGATGGAGCTTTTGACTAGTATTCTACAGTGGCTCAGTGACTTCTCAAGGCAGAGATGGCTTCTGTGTATTTACTAACTCTCTTCTTGTTTCTCTTCTTTAAACCCATCAAGACGCCTCTTGATGTAAACTTCCATCATTTTCAGCATCCATGGCAAGGTGCTCCACAGCTTAACCACGTGGAGAATCACTTTTGCAAACAAAATCCTTTTGCTTTCATTGAACCTTTCACCTACCAGCCTCCCCTGGTGTTTCACAGTTCTTCTATTGGGAGAGATGGTGGGCTGGTTCTTAATGTTCATACTGTCCCCTGTAGAAAACTGCACCCATTCAGACCTGAGACTGCATACATTAAATGCCTGTTTGTTAGGAGAGGTGTCAGAGTCATTGGCAGAGGCTTTGGCTTTCTCTGATGTTCTTTTGCAAGACTCTCTGCCCTAATGTTTTTCAACTTAAATATCAACCAGTGGAGCTTACAAGGTCTGGGAAACAAATCAAATTGTACCATTGTCACTACGTAGATGTGGTAAATCCATAATAAAGCGAATTAATATCTATTTCTTAATGCCTGAGCCTTCTGGGATGCTTTATTTGGCCTCAAGCAGCTGTTTGTCTGTTAAAACATCTTGGCTCCTTCTATCTCATTTGCAATGTACCTTTTCCTTGCTTCTTTATAGTTTTAAATACAGCTTCAGAGAGGGCTTCTATCCTGTGTTAAAAAGCTTACTCTGACTTCAGCAAGAAATCTCACAATTTTAAACTTTGAATAGGAAGGAATCTACTTCTGGAGATTTAGCAAAACATCTGGATGTCTACCAGAATACTACTTTCCCTTTCCTTGCACAATCTCTGTGTTTGCAGTATAGGTATTGAATTAGACTGAGCCTGTACAAACCCGAGTTAGAAGAACTGGACTCGCTAGGAATTTGTCTGGTTGTAGTCAAGATTGTTATCTTTTCTTGTTTCTCTAAGAAGGTGAAGAAAAGGTCAATGTGTCATTTCTAAGAACTGTTGGTTTTAAGGTTTGAGTTGTACCAGTTCCCGATCACCTTGTGCTGACAGTCTGAACCATATGGTCGCACTGCTGATCAGACAGAAATCCATGCTTTCTTCAGTGCATCCATTAAAACCAGTTCTCACAGCTGGAAAGAAATTGGACAATACATCTCTCCATACAGCTGTGTATCAGACTAAAGACAATGGCATCAATCTTTCTAGAAGTCCTTAAGTGTTGTCAACCATGTAACATTTCTTTTTTTGATGTATAAGGTAAAAACCATCTTCATCTTAAAACTGGAAAGGTAAGTCACCCGTACGGAGAAGAAGATACAGTAGTAGTTGTACTCTGAATGTCTTACAGTCTTTGCTAAGGCAAGAATTAATTATAAGCCTAGAGATAGTTGACCAATTTTCTTGCAGTGGCAAGCAACTGAGTCAGGATATAAGTCTGGTTTCCTGACCTGCAGCCAGTATTTCTCTGAACAGTAGCTTTGAGCTTTTAAGCTTAAGGTCTAAAGTTTTGCTAAGCTTCGTTACATGGTCTTGTAAACTTTGTTGCGTACTCTTTCCAGGGTAGAGGTCATTTTGGGGACTCTCCTGGAATTATGAGTTTTCTTGAAGTTTATATGGGGAAATGGCATATGGGTACTGTCCTGTGATGGAACTGCAGGCAGGCCCAGTGACTAGAGAAGAGCCACTGTATGTACAGAGGAGAGAAAGAGCACCAAGTTTAAGTGCTTTGTTTTGCCTTGCCCTTGGCAGAAGGAAGTATTTTATCAGCTGTGGTGGAAAATTTTGGATGGTCTGTTAAAATTTTGCAGCTGCCTACAGGTTCAGTGACATATCCTCCTACCTTGCATGTTTGAACACAGTGGTGCAGAGCTAACCATTCTGCTGAGCTCACTGCAGTGCTAAGGGGTGACAACACTAGGACAGCAGAGGATCAGGAGCGAAATAACTGAACCATGCTAACTCCATCTTTTGCAATACTCACCCAAGGAGAAGTTATGATGGTGCATTTTCAGTTTCAGAACAAAAAGAGGCAACTTGTCCAGTTAATGGATAATTCCAGCTACAAAACTCAGGAGAATCATAGCTCCAGCATGGCTTTCCTTTAAATCAGATCTAGCTTTGATGTTCATAACATACAGAAATAACCGCGGTTTTCCTTATTATTGGTAGAGGACATTCTTGTTCCAATATCCTAGGCCACTACTTTTTTCCCAATTACCATTTTGTTTTAAAGGAAAAAGCTTCACCTCCTTGTGAATCACGGGTCTGGTCACTAGTTTCTGCAGAGATGCCTGCCCTCTGCTTCAATTCCTCAGTGACCAACTTAAGGCCACGAAGGTACAGACCATGAATCGCAGGAGGGAGTCGCAGCTTGGAGCTGTGTGAGGCATAAATGGGGTTTGTGGTGTAGGGTGGGGGAGAGGCCTGATATGGGGTGGGGGGAAATATCTAGGCTGCAAAATACCTAGAAATACTGGGACTGCAGTCATAGAAACATGGAGTGGTTTGGGTTGGAAGGGACCTTAAAAATCATCTAGTTCCAACCCTTCTACGATGGGCAGGGAAACCTTCCACTAGACCAGTTTGCTCAGAGCCCCATCCAACCTGGCCTTGAACACTTCCAGGGATGGGGCATCCACAGCTTCTCTGGACAGCCTGTGACAGTGCCTCACAATCCTCAGTAAAGAATTTCTTCCTAATGTCTAATCTAAACCTGCCCTCTATCAATTTAAAGCCATTTCCTCTTGTCCTATCAAATAATGGGTGCGTTTGAGTTGTTGCATGAAAATACCCTGAAACAGAAAAAAAAAATTCCTCAGAGTAAAAATATAGAAAAATGTTCCATTCTGAAGCTGAACCGGTAGGGTGGGGTGGCAGAAGGGGGCTGTGCCCCTCTCCTCCCCTTTGACACAGGCGGTGCCAGCAGAGGCCGACGCGGTAAAAACGTTGTTGGTGGATTACAACCCTTTTTAGGAACCTTGTCAGAAAAAAAGTAACCTTTATTAAAACCAGAACAGCTGAAAAACAAGTGGGCGAGGAGGACGCCACAGAGCCGCTCCTCCCCTCGCGGCGTCACCGCGGGAGAGGCGCCGCGCCAGGCGCTTCCTGCCCCGCCCCCGCCGGGAGCGGCGCGTGCGCGCTGCCAGGGGCACCTGAGGGCGAAGGGGCTCGGCCATGGCGGCCTCCATGATTTGCAGCCGGGCGTCGGCCGGGCTGAGGGGCAGCGGTCTTCGCGCCGCGCTGGGCTCCGCCGCGGGGAAGGTACAGCCGCCGCTCGGGAGATGGGGCAGGCAGGCAGGCGGGCGGAGCCGGGGCCGAGGCAGAGCCGGGTCGGGACGGCGGTCGCTCCCTGTGTAGCGCCGGCGGGAGGAGCGGCCGTCTCGTCCCACTCGCGCCGCCGTTCTGCCCTGCGGTGCTGGCAGGGCTGGCAGCCCTGTGCTTACCTTCGCCCCCCCGCAGGCGCTGTTCTTGCGTGTGGCAGCTCTTCCCGGCGTGCTTCCATTTCCGTTCCTTTTCAGTGTCCCCTTCCCCTGACTTGCTTTGGAAACCCAGTGTTTCCATCTCCGCCGTCACCTTGCCCGTAGGATAGGTCGGGCTGTGCCAGTTAAATTCTTGCAGCTCGCATCTCCGCCAGCCTCTGCTCTTGGTTCCTGTGAATGCCATTGCGGGGCGCGGGCTTGGTTTTGGCTGCGGCACCCCTGGCAGGCGGTGCAAACGAAAGAGCTCCGCGGGCTGCCGTGTGTGACACAGTGGGTGACACTCGGTGCCACCTTTTCCTCCTGCCACCCCGGGGGAGGGTCGCTGTGAGCGCCCCTCTCGTGTTACGCGCGGCCTCCCGGGGCCGGCGGTCAGTCGGCGACTGTCCCTTGGGTTCTGTGCCAAGGAAAGGGCCTCCTGCTTACAGGAGGAATCCTCTGGAGATTAAATAGGCCTTGCCGGTTCGCTAACTTGGAACGTCGTAGTAAAACTCTTGTGTGGTCTACTTGCAAAACAAAAAAAAAAACCTTAAAAATCCGGTCTGTTAGAAACTTTCTAATACAAGCTGATTTTTGCTTCGGTGCTTGTGCCAATGGTGCATGCTAAAAAAAAAATTTAAAATTAATGGAAAAGTTTGTAGTCTTTTTGCCGTGAATCTTTTGGTGCTGATCTCTGTTCATGGGTTAGCTGAATTCAGTGGGCTTGCTGTTTTGTGTGTGTAAAAAATGAAGGTCTTGTTCCTGTATAGTGAAATACGGAAAAAGCAGCAAACATTTTTCACTTTTGTTGCTACTAATTTACATGTTACAATATGCTTCTGAAATTCCTCAAGGTTCTTTTTCTTACTGGTGTTTTCCTTAAAGTACTTAAATGTTAACTGAACACTCAAGGGTGTTTTAACACTACCAGTCCTTGTCAGTGCTAGCAGCTTCACCAGCTCTTTCCCACTGCCCAATAAAACCTCCAAAACCAAATAGCTGACTAGACATGAATGACTAATGTGGAATGGTAGGATTAAATGTGCAGGTGTTTGCATTAGGACACTGAACTGTACTTGTTTAATATGTAGACTTTTTTTAACCTAAACAAAGAGGGCAGTTTTTCACAACAGTCATGTTCTTTGTTGTTTTTGTTTTCTTTTTTTAATTCTTTTCCTTCAGGCACTCGCTGGAGGTCCAGGAATACTCAACAATCATGGATTTCAGGTGCAACAGCAGCAACAGAGGAGGCTATCGCTCCATGAGTACCTGAGCATGGGACTGTTGAAGGAGGCTGGCATTTCTGTTCCACATGGAGTAGTTGCCAAGACACCAGACGAAGCTTACAAAATAGCAAAAGAAATAGGTATATTATTAAAGAGAACTTTTAAAAAATAGGCATGGGATTGATACAAGGTGTAACTACTTTTTCTCTTTCATGGTAAGGCATTCGTTGGAGTTCTGAATATACCTTCTCTTTAAGAGAACCCTTCCTGTGAAGCAACCTTCCTCTTAAGAAGGAATAGGTCAGGTATAAATTGTATTAGCCTAGACTAATATAATTACCTAACCTTCTTTGAGATGAGTAATAGACTCTGCAAATCCTGGATTTCTTTCTGCTTTCAAGCAAGCTTAAAGGAAATCTTGTGTGAAGAGCTTCAGTGGTGGTGACAAGATGTCATAGAGAGCAGAAGATGCAAAACATACCTACCTTTAGGCTGCAGAAGAAGAGTAAAAACCTATCCTTTGAGAGCGTGCTTTTTTGGCAGAATGCACCTACTTCATATGGGGGGGAGCACTTCGATGGCTTGTAGTTATACACTTATGTCCTGGATTTTTGGTGGAAAAAGTATCCAGTCTCATTTACCTGGTGCTTAAATACCTTATTTAGGCTGAGCTTTAATTTGGACTTGACTCTGCCTATTAATTTGCCACTTTACCTATTATGTGTACTAGTAACATTTTTTTGTTTAATTTGAATGTAATATAGAATCTATTGTGTGAGGCATTAATAGAGGGGGGGGGTTTTTTGGTTAGTTGATTTGCTTGTTTGGGTTATTTTTTAGTTTAAAATTTGGGGTTTTTTTCCCTCAGAAAGGTATAGTAGACTTCTCACATAGTTTTAATGAAGAATGTTGCTTGTTGTATTTTACTCCCCTATGTACATGCCCAACTCTCTTTTCACCTTCAGATAGATATATTTGTAGTGATTCCTGAGGTTGTAGGTTTTGTTAGATTCATTTCAGTTTCATGTGTAGATTTAATTTAAGAAATGAAATCTGAAAAAGAAGATAATTTTTCTTCTAGAGCAAGTTATGCTGCTTTGTAATATAGAAAGGAATTGAAAAGCTGATTTTCCTTCAGATCTGATGTCCCAGAAATTCAAGTATGGTCTGCCTGCTTTCTTTATCTTGTTTCTGTTAGAGTAAATGATACAAAATTATAATCATTTTATTACTATGAAAGGAAGATGCTAAAGTAGTTTTGAGAATGGTATAAAATTCAGATTCTTGCCTTCTGTCAAGAGTGAGCTTGTAACATGATCAGAACTTCACAGATCAGGCATACCCCTTTGCTCTGCTTTAATATTTGCACAGATCTTGCTGGTGGCAAATGAGACAGACCACCTTTGTCTATGACTCTTTAATCAACAGCCCAGAAACTCATAGGTCAGGTTTCCTTTGTTTTGTTCCTTGTTTGGAGTGGGATCCTGTAGCAAAGTAGGTACGTCCAGCTGCTGGTTTATAGCTCTGTGTCATCCATGTGATGTCATAGGTATTCCTCTTATCTGGAGTATGTGACTCTGTGCAATTTCTTGCGGATCAGAAAAATGAAGTTGTGCAGTGTGTGAGTTAGCATCCTTCAGTAAAGGAATTCGGGGCTTCTGGTTGACAGCCAAATACTTCGTTGAAGTTAGTGTGTGTTCAACACTGTGGCTGAGAGGAGGAAAGGAAGACTTCCCAAAAGGGAGAACACACTGAAGGATCTTGAATTTTTGAGGCATTGCTCAAACATAAACTTATTCTGAATGGTGACAGATTATCTTTTGCTCCAGTGTTTTGGTTTTCTTTGTTATTGTTGCCATTTACCCACCAGTTTTCATTTAGTATGTACTTAAAAAAACCCAACAAAATCCAAACCAAACAAACCAAATCTCTATCAGAATGAAAAAAATTCACTTTTTTTGTCCACCTGCTCATTGTTTATTTTTGTTGTGTAAGAGTAGTTACCAGTAGATATGAAATTATTTTTTGTTTCTTTTTGTGTTAAAACTGTTTTTTCTAATGCGTGCCTAGACTGTTACAAAGGTAGTTGGTGATACTCTTTGCTCTGTTTCCCTAGTGCTGAACCACATGCTCCTGATAAATTTACATAGAGCAGATTTCTGACTAAAGGTTGAGTTTGGGATTGGATTTCTTTTGCAAATACTTCACTTAGAAATGGGTAACTTTTTACCCAATGTATGACAAATACAAACTTCCCATTGACAGTGATTATCATCGTTAGCTGTGGCTGTAGCTAAATCAGTGTTACGTGAACATCTCGCTTAAATTTTGAAAAAATGAGCTGAGTTCTGTTCCTGAGTGCTAATAAGAGGCTGCAGCACGTCTTGATAATTGCCTCCAAGCTTATGGTTTGCTCTCAGCCATGTGTGCATTCCAGCTAGCACTGTGAGCAGTTCCGATTTAGAAGCTGATATGTGTTTGTTATCAAGAACATGACTAATGAACCTAAAGACTATTTTTTGAAGAACGTATGCTTTATCAGTGTGATAGCAGATAACAAACAGCAGTGTTATACATTTCAAATAGTGTGTTCTGCTGAGCTAAGACAGCACCTATGAAAGTGTATTTATTGCTGTAACTGAGATTTTGGTGCTTCCTGACACCTTCCTCCGGTAACAGGTGTGTGGAAGGGAAGTGACATATTGTATGCCTGTAGCAAAGCCTGCTTTTCTTTTATTTCTGTTCATGATGATTTGAGAAGTAAGACTTTTTAAGTCATTAATATCTTGAAGAAGCTTTTGTGTTCCAGTAGTTTTGTCGAATTTTCAGATAGTGAATCCCACAGCTTTATGTTAATGGCAGTGTCAAATTTTAGAAAAAGAAAAATGTGTACAGAATAAGGAGGTGTTAAAAACTGAGTGCATAACATTTCACTTTTCTACTTCAAAGTTTTTGAAAGGAGACTGAAAGCAATGGAGTCTGCTGCTTTTGCTATTGCAGTTTAAGAGATCTAGTGCAGCTCCATATCTGTGTGGTTTATAAAGAATGTTCTATTTTTGGTATGCTTTCTACAGAACGACTCAAATAATTGGCTTGGCTGTATTCCTGCTGAAAGTTCCATGATTAATAGATGGTTTTTTTCAGATCTCTTAAGGTCTTTTCAGTGTTATTGAAACCTCTTAAGGTCTTTTAGATATTATTTATTTTTCTGTCTATGGCTTAATTATACAACCTGTATCTGTTTAAAAAAAACCCAACAAAATAGCGATGTGTAAACCTGGGTAAATTTATAAATAGAAATTTTTCTCTCAGGCTTGATTTAGTCAGAAATCAAACTGTAGTACAATGTGTGAAATAATTTTTTTAGGTAAAGTGCTTTTTCTTTATTAGCTCTTCAAAAGAAAGATATTCCAGGCACCGTGGCACAAAAGCTAGAGTGTTTTCTTCCCTAGTGTGTGCCACACCTTCCTTTGTAGTCTGTGGTTAAGTTGTTGGGTTTCTTATATGTTCTATGTCATACTGAAAGCTCGTGTCTAGATTTTGTTCCTGGTATTTTTTTGGTTGTTTTGCCATTATCAGTTTTCCCCATTGGTCAGTTACCTGCTTGACTCTACAGACAACCTAAAAGACATTAGATAGTAGAGTCTGAAACTCCAGAGTGTTTATTCAGATGCTGTAGGACATGGGTGATGATCTAAGGTGGCAAATTTGTGCAGAAATCCCCCAGGTGTTAAAAAAATCGTGCAGTTATGTTTCTACTTACCTGGTCAAAATCTCTAGATAACCAGCAGTAGCAGGCAGTAGTCTAGAAACCAAACATATACCTAAATTCTGGCAAATGTTACCTTTTTGGCATCTGAAACTTACATTTTGCTTTAGCTTTTGCTTTCTTCTGTAGTGCTTTACTCCTTTGAAGTTAAAATACCAAAACATGTTGTTGATGATAATTCACTAATTAAAATAAACTTGTCTAACCAGCAGATTAAGATTTTGACCTCTGTATTTTAATTGCTTGACTTAGACTGTTGCCAAAACCAAACCTGTCTTGTGAGCTGATGACAAACTTGATGCAGGGGAATAATGTCAGGAAGTATTTGAGTAGAAACTATTTTGTAATAGCAAAACATCTGTTTGCTCTCCTGACTGGTATGGTCCTTTCAGTGAAAGTATGAAGATTCCTGGCACATAATTATTTCAATAATCATACATCTGATTTGTCTGCAGTGAGTCTTTGAACACTCAAAAGTTTCAAATGCTGAAACAAATTTGATTTTTAAGTTAGAATTCTAAATAACTGTACTTACTAGCAAAATGCAGACTGTATATCTGAAGAGATTCTCTGCCTCTGTTGACAGAGTTAGGGTCAGCATATTATTTGGATTGATGCTTCTGTTTTTAGTTACAAACCTGTCTTTTTGCTTCCTAATGCCAGTAAATAAACTATATTGTTTAAACTTAGAGCTGTTATTGTATCTGTACGATAAAAAACGTAGTTTGTGTTATAACTGGAGAGTTACTTTTCTGGTACAAGAACTTTGAAATACTAGCTGAGGCAAAAGTTATGTGTCTCTGTCTCTCTCCCAGGATAAGTTTGCAGTTGAATGGTAGTTGAGAACTTGGTTGACACTTGTGTTACTAACCTGTCACTGCCTTCTATTGTTGTCTCTCTTGTCAGAGTAGATTAGGCTTGCATAGCTATCATGAAGGTGTCTGTAATATGTGGAATGCAGTACTGCTGCTACAGTTAGTGTTGGGCAGAGAAGTGCCTATTAATGGGATTTGACAAAAGTCACAATGGAAACTTGTAAAGCAGAATGTTTTCGTACAGTTTGTCCTGAACACATTAGTGCTAAGTCAGCGTTCTGTTGATTTCAGACACCTGTCCTCATTGGTATCTACTCTTAATTTTCTAAACATTTCCTGATTTTTTTTTCAGGCTGTGCTACTTACATGTGTGTTTAGTGCTGACTGCCATTAACATGGAAACATGATGCTTAACAAATGCTTGTTCTGAGATTTGTGCCTTGGCCTGTAGCTTGCTTACTTGGGACATTGTCTGTACTGATGTTCTAGGGCCCTGTGTTAAGGCCTTATGGTTTGTTACTGCTGCTGAAAGCTGAAGTCCTGCTCACTGAAGTGTCCCTGTGCATGCTCATGGCACCCAGCGCATAAGTCTGCAAAAGTCCTGTCTGCTGTATGAGCTTTTACCTTCAGGGAATGGCTTTTCTCAAGGCATGATCACACAAATGCTTATGCTGGCACAAGAAAAGACGAGTGAAAAGCTGAAGACAGAAGGCAGTATAGGACTTCTGTGGGATTGTGTTTGCTGACATAAACTGTCCTGGCTTTGTATGTGGGTACCTGCTCTAGGGCAGAAACTGCTATGTTTTATTGAAACAAAAGCCTAGCAGTATTTCAAAGCCATACAAGCAAAACACAAGGGCACAGCTGTTGATACTGAGTAGAAAATGATAGTAGCTGCTGGTTTCCAATTTTTTTCCTTGCATTACCATGTATCAGCAGTTCTCTGTGTCAGACTGTGACAGTGCTGCAGCTCTAACACTGCACATGGGGTGTATGAGCAAACATTTCTGTCCTCTAGTTTTAGGATAATTTTATATAGGAGCTGTGGGAAAAAATGTTTATTGAACAATAAACTTCCTGCATGATGGCTTAAGTTATGGTTTCCTTGGGACATATTATCTTAAATTTTGTTTCAGGTACATTTGTGCAGCTTAATTGCTTGTAAACATAGCTGGTTAAATAAACCTTGAAGTATTATGTGTTTATGCAATTAAGCAGTTTGCTTGGAGTGCTGTAGGAAAACAATTTACAAATCATTAATATCCTGCTCATTTAATGACACAGTTGTTGCATAAGGGATAATCCAATGATGTTACGGCCAAATTGATTGTGAAAAGTTAAAGGTTGTTTTTCTCACACTTTTTTTCAGATGTTGACAAAGTTTAATAATGCATAATAATGACATTTTAAAGAAACATCTTACAGAATCAGAGCAGTGATGCATTTAGCCCAATACTCTACCTAAGGACAAAAGAACATAGTATTTAAGGCAGTTGTTAGCCTGCCTATTTTTGCTGTCCATTTCCCCTCATTTCCCTTCAGCATTCATATTTGTTGTCTTAGAAATATCAGAGGGAACATCTCTACCCAGTTCCTTTTGGCTCTTCTGTTCTTCTTTCCCGTCTCCTGGCAGGCTTCATTATCTTTTGTGTAAAGAAGGGTCTTTTTCTCTTGCACCATTTTAAAATTGACTTCCCTTGGTAGGTGGCTTTTGTTTTTGGCTGGTGTAGAGCAGCAACTGGAATGAATGATGTACATGTAGTTCACAGAATCACAGAATATGCCAAGTTGGAAGGGACCCACAAGGATTATTGAGTCCAGCTCCTAGCCCTGCAGAGAACCATCCCCAAGAGTCACACCACAGTTGTGTGTTCTTGTTCTATCCTGCACAGGTATGGCTGAAGACTGTAGTTGTATTCTTGCTTTCTTCTCCTTTGATAGATTTAAAGTGCTAGGCTCCTTTAGTTTCTTCTTTTGAGGGTATCTCTTAATTTCAGTGATCATCCTAGTAGCCAGAAAAAACTTCTATGCCCAGCGCTAAGTGTGATATTCCAGCTGAGATCTTGCCAGAGCATTAGTTGGGATCTAGTTTTCACTTGTTCAGATTCTGGTCTTTATTGCTAGGAGGAATGACCACCACAAAGAGGTGCCTGTGGGTGAACTTTTGGCTTTCCTGAAAACTTCTCTGTAGTAGCAGCTTTTTAGCTTCTGGACTTGTGTAGGAAATGAAAAGTAGAGCGCAGAAATAGGACCCTCTCTTCTGAACTTATTAGTGGACTGTAAGTTAAATCTTTTAGTCTTGATTGATAAATATATTGCTTCTGAAACATTGTCAGATCTTCCATGGAAACCTCAAAATAGTAAAATAACGCTGTGAATATATTAGATCTTAAATATTTGAGGCACTTCAGATCCTTGTGGAGGAGCCCTGGTAGGTCCTCTGTGAGCAAGGGAACAAATGTGAGGTGGTGGGTTTTGTTAATCTCTTCACAGATAAAAAAGTGTTTTCCTCTCTTTTATACTAACACTGAAAAGTCGTGCTCCTTCTACGTAAAAGGTAAATTGTTTTCAGATGGATGGAACTTTAATCTCGCATGTTGGAGTACATGGCTTCATTTATCCATGAAGCTGCTACTTACAGTCTTATTTATACATGACACTTAGTGTTTCCTAAAGCAGGCTTGGTACTTAGAGTAGTTGCGTAAAATTAAGTCTTGTGTGCCTTCTATCAAGTATGTTATCTTACTCGATTGCCAATGCTTGGTAGCTATAAAAAAAATAGTTATCTTCAGGAACTGAATTAAATGTTAGAATCATAGACTGTAATAAGTTGACATATACTTGTGTGTTCATAACCTTCATGCTTCTTGCGGAAAAAAAAGGGCTTTAAATCAGTTGTGAATTCAGAGATCTGTTGATAGGTAGGCAGTCAAGAAGTAAAATCAACCAGTAGCTAGTTGGGAGTAGTAACTTGGGTATTCCCTTTGTTTATAGCCTCCGTAGCTCGTGATATTATGCAAGTTTAATTTTACCTGCCCAAGCAGGATGCAAGTCAAAATAGAAATCAACACAACTTCTTTGTCTGCCATGATCTTCCTCAGTATGTGTAGTGGCTAGTTTTGCCTGAGTACTGTAATTATTCTTAAGCTTTTCCATGGTTCCCTTTTCACATCCAAGAGAACAGCAAGTTCTTTCTTTGCTCAGAAAGACCAGAGTGGCTCAACTAATGGTGGCATGAGAAGAGATGGGATGTGCTGAACAAATGTGAATGGGCCAGCTCTTAACATCTTGCTGTCTAGTTGCTCTCTGTACTCTAAGTGAACTTGAATAGTAACTCAGGACTTAGTTTTTCTTCCTTTATCACCTTAAATGACTTTATGAACTCTTTTTTTTGCCTTTAATCTTTCAGAATATCCCAGTTCCATTTTAATTATATTCTCATACTTTACTTTTTAAACCCAAATGCACAGTCTCCCCTACCTGGAAGAATATTTTGTATGGGATTTTTAAACAGTTAAAGCCAACTAAAGGGCTTACTCTGCCTGTTCTTGGAAAAACAATGGATTTGTTTAGGCCTCTGCATTCTGCAAAGCACTCAAACTCATCAGTGCTCTGCTGAAAGCTGTAGACCTGCAATCTGACTTGAATAAGTGCTATAGTTACACATCATTGCCGGGAAGATAGTGGTTACAGATACAGGGTATTTGTACTTGATTGAGGAAAATCTTGGATTACAGTGTGTCAGGTATTCAGTTTCATCTTGTTAATAGTCTGAGATGCTAACAATTTCTTACTAGGTGCTTAATCACTTGTGATTCAAACACATGAAGATGTATCAGAACAGTCAAAGTACCAACACTTTTGAATACTAATTCACCAAGGTTTGTTCACAGAGCAGCCTAAAGCTGCAATGTGTGGATTATTTGAGACTTCTTGAATAATCTGTGTGAGCTACAATACAGTCTTCAGTTTACATGGTTGTATTTTGAATGGTGGGAGTGGAGAAGGCGGGATAAAATTAAAGCAGCCTTTATTATTCTACTTGGGGCAATTTGTTTTAGTAGTTCCAGATGACAAATTTTTGGGTTTTCTTTTGTTCTAGGTACAAAGGATCTTGTGGTAAAAGCACAGGTTTTAGCTGGTGGTAGAGGAAAAGGAACATTTGAAGGTGGCCTCAAAGGAGGAGTGAAAATAGTTTTTTCGTAAGTTGTTTTTAAATTATCCAACCAAGCAGAAAAACTTAACAGTTTCACATTATGAATTGAACCTATTGCTTTCTTTAAAACAAATATTTTAATTCTTAACCTTAAAATAACAAAAATTAGTTAAGATTTTTTTTAATGCTACTTCTGTTTTTTCAGCAGTTTCTGTGTCACATTCTGAGCTTCTTTTATTCTAGTCCAGAAGAAGCGAAAGATATCTCCTCCAAAATGATTGGAAAGAAGTTGTTTACCAAGCAGACAGGAGAAAAGGGCAGGATATGCAATCAAGTATTTATCTGTGAGCGGAGATATCCCAGGAGAGAATACTATTTTGCAATAACAATGGAAAGGTCTTTTCAAGTGAGTAATATGAGAAATAGAAGTAAGCTAGTTAACTTGTTTTAACTGAATTTTTAAAAAATCAACAAAACTGTTTATTGTACTGTTTATTCATTTGCTTGCTTTTGAAAATCAAAACTGCATATGAGCTAAATTGTTTTCTAATATCTCTGACTATATGATTGCCTTGGTTTTTAAGTGCTTTAAAGAAGTTTAAATGCTACAATTTAAATTTACTGGATAATAAATAAGCATTGGTAGTCCCAGCTGAAGTTCCGAGTCACATGGCTGAAGAGGAGATGGGTGGAACGAGTGGGTTATTTTCATTTTGGTTTTAGTTTGCACTTACTACTGGATGCCCATATTAGCTATATTTTTCAAGTAAGTTCTATATGTGTGCATGTACATGTACACATGTTTAAGACTGTCAGGAACAAGATAAGTAAAAGTGTTGTGGAAGAGCAAATGGTCCTGTATAAATCAAACATCCTTTTTCTCTAATGTGGGAAGGTTCTAGATGTGTATGGGTGTGTCCCTCGATTTTGAGTGTGCTGCTAGCTTTCTTATGCCAGTGCTCTTCAGGAATTGATAAGAAGATTTGGGCCTAGAGGTCTGTCTTCAGAGCTTTCAGGAAAATGAATACCACAGTCTTTTCTGCTTGTATGAACTCTTTGTGGGGGTATGTGGTTTTTTAGGCTACAATTCAAACTGCGTTACTGAAATGAGTCAGTGTTTTCTGACAGACAAGTGTTCTGTTGTGGAGCATAGAGCATGAATTGGTAAATAATTTTAATGAAGCTGGGGTAAAACAGGCCTTGGAACTTTATTTTCTGAAGCTCAACAAAAACTGGGTTTTTGTTCAGATGCATCTATTCAGATGCTTAAGTGTTTGCAGAGGCACTGATTTTGGTAATTGGAGTATTTCTGGTGTGAGTATGAAATAATATTCTGTGGAGGAATTAGAAAGCTAGTTGTATTCTAATTTATTTTTTTTGTAACAGTATTAGGAATTAAATATTGTATTTGCTTCTTTCTCTTCCTCTGTAGTGTTCTTTTTGATAGGAAAATATCCATTGTGTTCGATTGCAGTACAATTATGTGACCTAGACACCTACATTCTGATATTTGCTGTAATGGAGCGGGGAAGATCGAAATGTTGCTGTACGAACCCCAGATTTGCCACAGGGTGGCGCTAAAATGCTGTAAATGAACAGATTCAGAATCTTAAAATCGTGTAAGCAATAAGCAAGGATCCTTGTGGAAATAAAATTTCCTGTAACCGATTTAAGGAAATTAGATAAAGAAGGGAAACATGTTTTCCTGACTTGTTCTTGCTCTTGTATAAAAAAATAAATCTTATTTGTGTATTTTGAGTGTACTGTGTGGGCTATTGCCTTGTGATAGGGATGTGCTTTGTTTTTACTGCTGACTTTATAAGTTATGTTTTTAGATGTGCTTGTAGTTGCTGTAACATGCATAGGATGCTCATGATGAGGAAATGCCTTTCAAAAGAAGGAAGTGTGAGGATTGAATAGTGCACAATGTTTATTCCTGATGTTGCAAACTTCTTCCTTTAAGGGGGGGGAAAAAGACTAAAATAGTCAGCTGAAACTGGAACTTGGTGACGTGGATATTATTTACCAACAGGGGTTTATGCTTTAGGCAAAAATGTTCACTTTGGTTGTTATTTTATGATGTGTTTGTGTTGAACCTTGTTACTAGATGCAGGATAATTTGCCAGCTATATGTTTCCATTTGGAAGGATGGTAATGGGAGGAAAGTGGTGTGGTTATTAAGCATGTTCTCTGAACTAGAGTCACATTTTCTATAATTAATTGTCAACAGTTATAAAGCTGTTTAGTGTTTAAGACCTCTGCTGATAAGTACACGTATGCTTTAGTATACCCCTGGTCATAATCCATGCATGGGTGCTGATAAGGGAAGGAAGGTAGGCTGAGGTGCTAAAGTGAGTATGTTTTAACTGTGAACCGGAGGAGAGATTTTTAGGTTTGACGATACCAAGTCCTTGATGCTTTTGTTGAGATTTAGACAGCTTAAAAAAACCCCAAACAACAAAACTCCTGCAAATGCTATCAATTCTGGTTTCTTAGGTTCTTTTATTATGGAATAATTCAGTGCTGTTTTGTCAGAACTCCATGACTTAACTTTCAGTGATGGCTATAGCTGCTGAACGGGTATGGTTTGCAGTAATTTATCACTAGGTTTTGCACGCTTACATTTGTCCTTGAAGTTGGAGAATGGCAGAATGAATAAATGAGTGCCTGGTGTTTGATCAGTGTTTGTATAGGGGTTAGTGGAGAACATGGAGATGAGAAAGCTGTTCTTTTTCTAGTGACAACCTAAAAGATAAAATTCATATGATTACTAAGTTCAATCTTTCTATCAAAATTTAAAACTAGTATGTCTGTGTTAATTGCTCTGTTGCTACAGTGGACACAAAGGACAGTTTTCCTTTTTAAAAGAAATTAGACCCAACATACACCTTAAAACTTGGAAAGTATTATTAAAAGGTTTTATATAGAAGTATTGAGTAGATAATAACACTCTCCTCAGAGCATACAAGTAAAATGCTCAAATAAAAAAAAATTTCTAACAAGGTTTTATTGCTGTGAGGTATCATATGGGAAGAGCAGAGTTTCAATTCTGTGATATAAAATTACTTATACTTTTTTTTTCCCCTCTCTGTTCTAGGGTCCTGTGCTGATAGGCAGTTCTCAGGGTGGTGTTAATATTGAAGATGTTGCTGCAGAGAATCCTGATGCGATAATTAAGGAACCCATTGATATAGTAGAAGGCATAAAAAAGGAGCAAGCTGTTAGGGTAAATGTTAATGTGGGAAAGTACACATTATCAAGGATGGGAGGGTTGCTTCTAAATTTTGTAAAGTGTGTATGCATTCAACCTACTGAGTTGTCATAAACCGTTTTTTGAAACAGATTTGAACTAGATATTTGAGTATTTTCAGGTTATAGTGTAAATCCAACTACTTGGCAGTGCTTTATCTAGCTTTTATATGGGTTTGTAAAGGCATGTGATAAATTTTTACTAGCTATGTTTTAGGATAAGTGCAGTGTTTTGTATTGAAAACAATCTTTTCGAACCTAAGAGTTACTCTTCTGTTTCCCCCAGGTAGACAGGACAGGTTCTACATCTGTAAATTCAATTGACACTGAAATAATAGCTAAACTGAGACACCTCTAACATGAATTAACTGGTAACCAATCTTTTACTTTCAGCTTGCCCAGAAAATGGGATTTCCTCCTAATCTGGTGGATGAAGCAGCTGAAAATATGATCAAATTATATAATCTTTTTCTGAAATATGATGCTACCATGATAGAAATAAATCCTATGGTGGAAGACGCATCGGGAGTTGGTAATGTTTCTTACTCATATTCTTCATGTACCACCTTGATGTTTTTGTAAATCTTGCCTGCTTTGCACTGCTAAAACTTTAGCTGTATACAGCAAGAGGATTTAGTGTTAACATGGTATGGTGAAAAACAAATTTAATAAAGCATATAAATTTGCCTAATCTAAACATAGTAGATATCTGCTCTAAATTGCTAAGTAGGATCCTAAGTTTAAGTAGCTTCCTTTTTTAATTTTTCAAGGTTTGTTTTTTTTTTTTAAAGAATGCATCTTCCACTCTTGAGTGACTACCCAGGATAAGGCATTCATGGAAGTTAGGTCTTTTCAAAATTCATGAATTGAAACTTGACCCATCTCATGTATCCAAATTGGTACTGTAAAGGTAACCAGAATAGTAGCATCTTCTAGAAATCTCCTGCCTTTACTATTCAGGTATCAGAATGACTGAATGATTGAGTTTGATGTATTGAAAGACATTATTGATGTATTAAATAATATCCTGATGTTTATCATGGTTTTAGCATATGCAATTGCAGAATAGTTGTTCAATCACAGCCAATTCCCCTCTCAGTAAAAAATAAATCTGTAGAGAATTTGTACTTGAACTCGGGTTGTTACTTTTTTTTTCCTTTTTTTTGGTTGTTTGTTTGTTTTTGTTTGTTTGTTTGTGTTTTTGTTTGTTTGGTTTGGTTTTTTGTGGTAGTGTCCTGGTTTTTTTTTCTTCCTTTTAAATAATACTGCTTAAATTAATGGTATGGAGCAGTCTCTCCCATCTGTATCTTGTACCTTGTCATTTTTATATTATTTGTAGTGAGGGATAGAAGTCAAGGGATACATTTGTACAGACAGAAACTTAGTTCTGAGGTAAAGAATACTCTAGGTTTTCCACGTCACCTGCTATATCTATGTAAAACCTAGTTTTGTGTTTTCTCCCAACACCTTTTCTTTCAACTCAGACATTTTTTTCATTGTGTTTCTGTGTGCTTACATGCATGCACCCACACTATATATATTTAATCTAAAAGCAAAAAGTAAGAGGGATTAAAAAACCCTCAAACCAGAGATCTTCTGTAATGATTAATTATATGCTAATTAGTGAAGCATAATTTGCCCAGATTTATGAAACAGCTTGTTGTAAGCTTTTTTGTTTTTAGAGTGTCTCAAGAAATAGCTGTTCTCCTTTTTGTGCAGTTAAAGGTATTTAACTGACTGCGTGGGTAAACTGGAGAGAATCTTGTGTTTAGTTGCAGTGCTAAGTGTGTCTTTTCCGCAAAACTTTGTGCTTGGACTGTATGACCTAGCTGCCTAGTTTGGCTTAACATACTTTAACACATTCATGTACCAGTTGAACTGTTATTCTGATATTAAATGATGGTTAGTTGTGGGGTTTTTTTTTGCTTTCAGTGATGTGCATGGATGCAAAGATAAACTTTGACAGTAATTCAGCCTATCGTCAGAAGAAGATCTTTGATATGCAGGATTGGACACAGGAAGACCAAAGAGACAAGGATGCTGCAAAAGCAGATCTCAATTATATAGGATTGGATGGAAACATAGGCTGCTTAGGTATGTTCTATTTAATGAATGTTAAATGACCTAATGGATTTATAAACTGAAGTCCTAAATGTTATCTTTATTCTCATGTAGTCAATGGTGCTGGTTTAGCTATGGCCACAATGGATATAATTAAACTTCACGGCGGAACTCCAGCAAACTTCCTTGATGTTGGTGGTGGTGCTACAGTGCAGCAAGTGACAGAAGCCTTTAAGCTTATTACCTCTGATAAAAAGGTGAGGGAAGAGTTGGCGTATCAAGGTCTTACACAGTGGTAAACAGGCATTGGAAGACAATGCTTAGTGCATGCTCTCCAGAAAACATGTTTTTATAAGAATAGAATTAGAAAGGGAAAAAGATGGATATGTTAGTTGAATCTTTGTGCAGATGAAGGAGGCATGAAAACCTATTGCATTTTTTCCCTTTTTAAAAAATAGGTTCTTTGGCTGTGTACTGAGTAGACAGTTTTGTGTTTTCTGGTTGAAGTTAGAGTTGTATTTGAATCTTTCCAGAAATCTTGGAGTTGGAAACTCCCACAGCCCACTGTTCAAAAGAAAGCAGTGTTTGGATGGGTTTTCACTTTTTTTTTCTCTTGGATCCATTTTGCAGCTGGATCTGCTTCGTGCATAGAGCTGTAGAGATGAAAGTTTGCTGTGCTGTGCACAAACAAGTTTCTAAAGTATTGGTTATGTGTAATGTAAGATAAAATAACTTTGTAATGGGCTTGGAAGGGCATTAATGTTTCATCCTATTAAAAGTTCATCAAAAGTGTTTGCATGTTATTAAAATAATAAATCGATTGAAACTAGAGGAAGAGCTGTACTATCCCAGAAAAATAACGTGAGGACTGGATTGATGGTCTGCATAAGAGGTGCTTATCTCAGCGGGAACTTAGCAGTTTGGGACTTTTTAAAAAGAAAGAAAAATATTAAAAAAGGGGTAACAGAAAAAGATGGGAGTGACTTGCAGAACCTGGTAATGATATGCTACTTTTGTACCAGAATGTTGGGCACCACTTGCTCATCTTTGGAAGGGACCAGAAACAAATAGTGAGTGATTTAACAGAGGAGCTTAGTCTCTGCCTCATTGGAAAGTCTTTTATTACCAAATGCAGAGTCTGACACACTCTACAAGAGTGTTTAGAATCATTGAACCATTTAGATTGGAAAAGACCTTGAAAATTGAGTCCAACCAGAAGTCTGACACTACCCAGTTCTGCACTAAACCATGTCCCTAAGCACCATGTCCACAAGTCCTTTAAATAACTTCAGGGTTGGGGGCTCAACCACTTCCCTGGGTAGCTCATGCCAATGCTTAACAACACTTGAGGGAAAGAAATTTTTCCCAATATCCAATCTAAAACTCCCCTGGTGCAACTTGAAGCCATTTCCTCTTGTTTTACTGGTTGTTATTTGGGAGGAAAGACCAACCCCTACCTCACTACAGCCTTCTTTCAAGTAGTTGTAGAGAGCCATAAGGTCCCCCTGAACCTCCTTTTCTCTTGTCTAAACAACCCCAGCTCCCTCAGCCACTCCTCATACGACTTGTTCTTTCTTCACATTCTCGCAGTGAATTGAGGGAACAGTGAGGGACTCAGGCACAGAACATCTAAATTGCAGAGAGAAAAGAAGAAAACAAGGAAGAATCCGGGGGTTGGTGATTTGGGACCAGTTTTTGCAATGCCAGTTTTCTGCTGATGTATGGATAGAGGGTGTCCAAACAGACTTAATGCAACTTTTCTTTTCTGCCTTCTTTCAGCTGCTCACTCTTTTATCAAAAAACTATGACTATAACTGGTATTGCTGGTGCTGAAAGTCAAAGCAGTGCAGCCTGCTGGTGTCATGGACTGCACTCTGGCTGGCACTCAGGGTTCAGTTCAGGGCTGGTTTGGAACAGCCTTCTGGGATGTCAGTCTCAGTTGCTTCTGCCCATCAGTAGCAGGAGCAATAACGATGTAACAAGATGAACTAGTCTAATTGCAAGATAATGAGAACCAAGTTTCTGTATATTAACCAGTTGCACAGGAATGTTTTGTCTTGTTAAGTTTATTCTGTCCTCCAAGGCTGTTTATCCATTTTGGCTTCTGCTTTATTTCATTTTTCACCATTGACTGTGATCTTTTTACCCTTCTTTTCCACTGCTTGAGTAGGAAAAAGATTATCCCTTAGCTGCCAGCTTAGCCCTCCTGAATAAAATTTATTTCAGATAGCTTAACTCTATCAAAAAGCATGCTAGCTTTTTTGTGAACTGTATAAACACTGTCTTGTGTAAGAATTTTTTAAATTTTCTGTGTTCTTTAGCACAGCTTCTTCAGTATGTGGAGGTACTGGTGTGGGAGGTACCTCTGCTGGAGTACTGTTAGAAGCGGAAAGATAAGAAGTTGACAGATTTGATTTCCTGAAGCAACTATTCTGCTCTATGTTATGCTGTATGTTTTGCTGTACTTTATAGAAGTGTACTTTTGTTGCCAGTGTTCTCTAGAACAGAAATGTTCCGTGTCTTTTGCAGAGTCCCTTAATACATTTAAAGAGCTTGAATTTTTCTTAGGCTGAAAGGCTGAGTTCTGCTTTTATCTGATGTGCCTTTGGCCATTTTTAACAGGAATATTGTCATTGATTCTGTAGGTACTGGCTATTCTGGTAAATATTTTCGGTGGCATTATGCGATGTGATGTTATAGCACAAGGCATTGTTATGGCAGTAAAGGATTTGGAGCTAAAAATCCCTATTGTGGTACGGTTGCAAGGTGAGTGTGCTTCATATGTATTTGAATATATTTCTGTCCATATTGACAATTGTTATTGAGCTTGTATATTGTGTAGCAAGTTGCCTATAAGTTGAAGTCTATGGAAAAATAAGGCAAACCCTGAGTTCAGATGGTAAGGGTTGGCAAGTTAATAAAAAGAGATTTCCTGCTTTGAAACTACTAAAGGTGTCTTCTAAATTTATTCACTAACTTTTGGAAGAGGCTCCCTAGTAGTAGTACTCTCCTGTTCAATGAGTGGCATTTTATCTGTTTCTTAAGGTACACGAGTTGATGATGCCAAAGCTTTAATAACAGCTAGCGGCCTCAAAATCCTCGCGTGTGACGACTTGGATGAAGCTGCAAAAATGGTAAGATAGCTGGTTATGAATATTCTTTTCAGAACATAGCATCTGTTGCAGAGTATTGAAAAGTTGAAACTCCATTCAATCAACTTAAGGTAGCTTAAGATGATAAATCACAGTGCCACTTATTATTATCAGAGCCTGAAGCAAGTGTTTAACAACTTGGTAAGTGCATAGTTTGTCAGGGAAACAACTATGCAGGCAGAAGCTATTAAACCCCACAAACGAAAAGCAGACCAGTGATCAGGTCAGTTGCTCCCCTTGGTATGGGAATGGCTAAGAGCTTAGCTTTATTAATTCTGAGAAAATATGTAAATTGAGGTGGATGAAAAAATGCAATGTAGCACTTCCTTTGATACACCACTGTATTTCAGTGTGCATGATTAAAACTGTAGTTGATCATCTTGTTGCCTCATAAGATAATTAGAAAGTCAGACATGCAGACACATTGTTTGTGATTTTTTTTTTTTGGGTGTATTTACCTTGCTTTGTTTTTGCAAATCACACTAGGAATGTGTAGCAACAGTAAAGATGAAAATTTTTGATCTGCAGAAAGTTAGAAGGCATCTGATGGATTTTATATCATGGGGAAACACATTTCTTTCTTTTTTTCTGCAGAACTACTTACTCAGTTATAACAATTCATTCTAAGCAGGAAGTAATTCAGAGAGATTTAGAGTTGTTATGCAAGAGAAGATGAGACTCCATAAGGTATCAAAATAAGATCCAGAAATGCTTGCAATAAGAACTCAGAGAAGAAATAGTTCAAGATATATAGACTCTCTTGTGAGCAGATACCCAACGGCTCCCAGGATAGTAGGGTGGCACATAAAATTTAAAACTTTTAGCATGTTATCAAGATATTTGGTTGTAAATGAGAAACAAACATTATTAACTCAGATTTTTTCTAGAAGACCTGACTATCTTTCATTTAAAAGTGGTTAAGAAGTACTGAACTAGGTAATAATCCTACACCCACCTCCCCCTTTAAGATCTTACTGATGATTCTCTGGCATTACTGTGTTTAAAAAGATTGATCCAGCTCAGTCAAGTTAGGATTGTTTTGAAATTAAGTCATTATTTTCTGTTTTTCAGGTGGTGAAGCTGTCTGAAATAGTAACCTTAGCAAAGCAAGCTCAGGTGGATGTTAAATTTCAGTTGCCAATTTGATCTGAGAAATGTCATGCCAGTGTCTAACATGTTCTCTGAAATACTGTGTTCTGTGGGATATTTTTAATTTTTCTTTTTGTGGAGGTATGGATTGACAGGCGCACAAACTTAAGTATCTGGTCTTTAATGTTAACATTCAGAATGGTCAGAATTCTTGTAAAAGCGTGTATTGCTGATACTTAGTCTCTCTTCATTGTTATTCTCAAGCCTCCAGCTTTTGCTGCAGAATGTCACTTGCAATATACTTCTGCATTGTCCAAAGTAAAGCTTCTGGTTGAAAAATAATTATTCTGAATAAATTTTGAAGTTACTTTACTTGTAAATTTGTATTAGACTTGGCTAAAAGTAAATATGACTGGATTATCTAGTTGTCCATGTGGAGAAATGTATTGAAACGGTATTTTATGTTGGAGACAGTTGTACTTAGCAGTACAATGGACATGAGCAAATCAATCATTATTTATGAACAGATGCATTTGAACTTGATCAGAAATATTTTTAGAAGTCCTTCACTGAAGTAACTGGTAACTCTTCTGGACAACGTGTTAAATCACTACAAAATATACTGTAGCACTTAGATTTTCACAATTTCCAGTCTTCGCAAAAAAGCATTGTGTAGTTTTATATATGAACAAGCATTTACCAAACTTCAAGGAGACAGGATACATAGATAATTAAAATGTCTCTTGTACATTGCTAATAAAATTGTACATTAATAAAATATCTCCCAAAACTTTTACTGACTTTTTTCTTTATTTGTTACCATTTTGAAAAATTGCATATACTTATGGATTAAACCATAATTTAAGATAGCAAACTAAAAGCTTTTTAGGAGTACAGTTACAGTGGCATATATGTTAATTTTTTTCCTCCTTGAAATGCACTGTGTGATTAAAACCATGTGAACTTCTGTTGAAAAGCTTGGACAGATATCATGCATATAACGTTCTACTAAAGAGTCTGTAACTGATCTCTGCACAGATAAATATGCAGGAAAGTGTTGCTTTTTGGGGAAATATTACTTCTGACAAATCTAATATTAAACATTAATTTTTGTCACCTTACTTACACCACCAATGCTGTTGATTTTGTCATTACATTGAACTTGGAACTTGGATGATGATCTGTTTACTCAGTACTCATTTTTTGTTTGTGTTTTGTACTGCTTTTGTTTAAAATGTTAGTTTCTTGGCTAATGATAGTGTAGTTTTATCTGGAAATAATGAACCCTTTCTATGGTGAGATTTCAGAATGGGAAATCATATAGTCATGAACTAAGGGCTTGGAAGGATTGTATAAAATGTAGGGAAACTCACAGGCATATCAGGAAACATGAATAAAACATTTTTGAGGTAGGTGGGGAAATATATGAAGAAAATTTATACTAGGATAGTGTATTTCAGTAATTTTTTGGCAGGACTAAAAAAAATCAGCGGAAATTGAATTCCCTCTGAATTTAAACTGGGTTATTTTTGATCCTAGTTGGTCTTTTACAACTGAGTACTGTATGCTGTTGACCCATCATGCTAAATTGGGCTTCTGAGTATGCTAAGAATTGCTTCTCTTCAATGGCCTTGAATTGATTTGTGGACATAACTAGTTTGAATACATTTGTTAAGCACTGAATAATTTAGAGGAGATAATTAATTTTTAGTATGTGGGTTTACTTCTAGCTTTATTTTCATTTACTTTTAAATCCGTGCGAACTGATAATATTCCAGGTAAGGAACATTCATAAGAAGGTAATTTTTTTTTTAAAAAAATCATACCTAAACACACAAGCCAAAAGTGACTTGATGTTGTGAAAAAAATGGCAAATGAAAATGGTCTTTTTGTACAAACCTGGTGTGGAGTGTGGGCAAAAATAGATCTGGCTGTCGATCCAGAATTGCTTACACCTTTTTTAAACTGTTAAATGTAGTTGAGTTGGGGAGAGGGAGCCAAGTCCATCTTTGAGAGGAATGTAAAATACTGACATTCTCACTAAAGTCTTTACACATAACAGACATGACAGAAAACAGCGTTTTGCCATTCGGGGAATTCTGAAGCCCACAGTATTCCTTGAACAACAGATGAAGAATAGGTGTGGCATAGGAAGGCAGCTGCATACAATTTGCTGACCAGAGTGTTCAGAAAGTAACAAATCACTCTCATGGCTAAAAGAATCTGTAGAGTGGAAAATAGTAGTGTTACTTCAGCAATGCTTTTGGCTTTGTAATCCAAGTATTTCCTAACAGGAAAAGAATGGAAAATTTCCCTTTGGAATTGGCTGGGTGTAAGGTGTTGAATATGATATCACAGACAGGATGGGAGACATGGGAGGAGTGTGAACAGTAATATGAAGGACTGTGACCAGGATGGTGTATATAGATGTGAGTCATGCCCCTTTCCAAAGACAGGGGTCTGGAAATATTATTTCTTGTTATTTCACTTGATGAAGAAACAGAACTAGCGATTGAGTGATTTATGTTAAGTATCTTAAAGTAAATAGGCACATGGAGATTGCTTTAATTAACAAGGTACAAGAGTGCTATGGAACCTTTTAATTATGTGTATGTTTTAATAATTCTTCAAAGTGTTTTGCCTAAATCAAAGGATGTTGCAACCAAGGAATATAAATCCATTTGGTTGATAATTTAAAGGCCCAAAGCTCATGTAAGAACTATCTAAATCTATTTAAAGCCTTGTAGACAACCTCGTTACCCATACTGTATTGTAATATTAATAATCAAAATATGTGTAAGAATGGAGTCTTGCTGAAATTAGTCTGTACAGCCAAAAGCAAAATTTCTAACAAAGTAAACAAAACATGAAAAATGCATAAACAACCTCTGTGCAGGACAACCTCTTACAGATGAGAGCTTCAAAGGAGCAGGATTTTTAATGACAGGAATTTGTGTTGGATGACTTACTGCCTTTTGATGCATTTGTTATTAAAGCAGGGTTTTGGAACTGTTTTTAGCATACCATAAAAGCAAATGCTTCTTTTTTAGAGTAGTGTAAATAACTGCTTCCAGTCTTGAAATTCAGATATTTGCTGGTCTCGTTTTCCTTATCAACCTCAAGTGTTAGACTCAGGACACCTTGTGGCCAGCGTGCTTGAGGACAGCTCTGGTGAAAGTTAAGGGTGAAAATTGTTCCGTAAATATTCAAAAATATTAAGTATCATATTTTATGTGTTATCTGCTCCACCAATTTCTGTTTAATATATTAAACCACTTTCTACTGAGATACTTCGGTGAAATAGCTGACCTTCATGGAAAACCAGACTATAGGATTCTACCTAGTATTAATATAGATACTGTTGGGGGATGTAATCAAATTTGGTTAAAACACTTTTTATGCTAGCATTCCTATGTTGAACAGTTTGAAAGAAGTAAAAAATGAAACTCTAAAGGAGTCAGGAATAAAGCTGTGTTTCAAATTACTTATGGGTCTAGTGCATTTAATGTGAGGAAGGCCTGTATAGTAACACCTTGAAGAACTCCCTGCAGCAAGGAGAAAAACTCCAGTTTCGTGAAAGGGAAACTGCTAAACTTCTTACCTTATGCAGATGAAAGTAGTCCCAGATTTAATGGAGGCTTAATTGCAAGCTAAGAGTGTACTGTTGTAAAACAAACATTTAAATTTGAATATCAAGCTGTTACCAACAAAAGAGAAAGTTGATGTAGGATGTGCATGAGGCAACAGGTCACCTGTGAACTGTGGGGGGGCTGTAGGCAGAAGGTAGTGAATTGCTGCTATTTTGTAGCGGGGAACCTGTGCCTCAGTGTACCAAGGCTTGCTTCTAAATGATTATGCCAGTCTGCCTGATGAACCTCTTAATCACTGCAGGTGCGTCTTTAATATCTGCTATATCCCAGTCACAGGAGGCTTCAGTATAAGAAAACTTCTGTACTGGATGGTGTCTCCAGAAAGATGTGTCATAAGGTTTTCTTCTCATGAGGTCAGATAGGGAGGAGAAAAAAGTGCAGCTCAATCTCCCTAGTGAACGGAGAGTGGGAAAGTAGGAGGCATCAACTTTCTGTTCTTCCCAAAAAGTTGCCTGGAAGTCAGGTGAAGTACCACGTACCTGAGGAAGAAATAGGAGAAGAGTTTATTACTAGATCTAATATCCTGTTTCAGCCAGTCTGGATAGACATCAGCAGCCTTGGTACCTACTGGCTGCAAAACATTTAATATGAACTGTAAATATCACTGAAATTCAGTTACTGCTGTTCTACATGACAGGGACTGTAAATGTAAATGTTCACCTAGTAGGGGATGCCTGGCAAAGGTACTAGATCTGGGTAAATAACAATGATGCCTCACAAATACTCTCTCCCAGTCAGGAGTGATTTGGGGTTTGGAGTATTTTTAGTCAGAGGTAGACACAACTGAGGCAAAACTACTCAAAACTGTCAGTGGCTGCACCCTGCAGTTCCTAGTCTGCAGGTGTGCTTTAGAACATCAGGTGCAGTTGTCTTCATTTAAGGTGAGTAGCTGAAATACTCTGCAAGCCAAATTACATTTCTTAAAGACAATTGGGATAATTAGTTTTCTAAGATGGTATATTATAAATAAGCATTCCTTAAAATGTAATGAAATTTTTCTTCAAGGTGCAAGAAACCTAATGAAGGGCCTATACTCATAGTTCTACTGCTTGATTTGTGATTTTTTTTTTTTTTACCCTGTTCCATTTAACTGGGCCAACTTACTTCCATAAGCAGGAAATGCTGAGGCAGTCAGTTGTTTTATCCCATGAGGAACAGGGAACAAAGAAGTAAAGTTACTTAGTTGTGGTGGCTGATACGGGTAAAATTGGTAAACAATTTTACTCACAAAAATAAAATCTGAAAGACAGAACTTGCTGAGAATTGATTTTTGACAAAGTATTTATGTTTATTCGGTTTTACCTGGCTCCAAATTTCATGTGTTAAAATACAAGAAACTCTATAGATGTGTAAGAGATAGAGGGAATGGTGTGTGAGCAATAGACAAAGAGCCATGGGAATAGTTTATTCCTAAAAGAGAGTTGTGGTCGTCTGTGTCTGCAGGGCAGGTTATTTCTGGAATGGTGTCTTTGGTTTCACAGGCAGTAATTATCCCCTTGCTCTAGAGAAGCAGAAATTCGAAGTGCAGGAGGAGAGCCTGAAGTCCTGTGTATTAGATGCTCCAACATACTCAGTTTCCTTAAGGGAAATCTGCAAAGTGGAGGGGTTTTTTGTTTGATTTGTGTGGTTTGTTTCGGTTTGATTTCCCCTTCTCACTTTCTTTTGAACTTGTATTATGCTCTGGACTAAAATGATCTTGTTTGGTCTCCACCTGCACCAGAGTTCGAAAACACTGTGAGGGGCCTTATCTGTACTCCTGTTTCCTACAGTTTCTGTCTCCCGCTGTAGCTTCTGCTGCTGCTTGAAATCTTTGCCAGTCTGTCCTTTCCTTTGCAATGATGGCTGATTTCTGCAACGTGTCGAGGGAAATGAGAAGGGACCTGAATGAGTATAGCAAATAACTGAAACTACTATTTTTATTTTTTCTATTGTTTTTGTATTTCACCCAGATTCTGATAGTCAGAGCGTGCCAGTAATTTTATAGTTATATGTATGTCTTGTATATATACATGCACGTGTCTGTGCATATGTATGTTTAAACATATTGAAAGTGAGATTAATATATATCATAAACTCAGTTTATGAGTTTGCTGCAGTACAATGTACAGTTTATATTATTAGTAAGTGTTCTTATTATTTGTGGTCCATTTCAACAGAAAAGATTTATTGACTGGGGGAAGGAGACAGTATTGCCTGTTGTTTTGGGCATTACCTATGAGAGAGACGTGATGTATCATTGTTGCACTGCATCTCTCTGCTACTACTAACTTTGTTATGTAATTAAATGCTGCTCGCAGAAGGTGTGGGTAGGCAGAGCTGTCAGTAGCTTCAGGAGCATTTGGGAATTTCAGGCTGTAGGGAGAATGCGTTCACTGGAAAATAACATCATACATGAAGGACAACACCAGGATGTGGGGGGACTCAGTCTTATGATCTACCAATAAGGAAACTCTTTCATCTTCTTTTTCCACACTTTTGACCTTTCCTGCACTAGACTGCATCAGATCTTTTCACTAAAAGGAGCTATACCAGGTGTGTTATGTGAGATGATCTGGTGGCTTGGCTGGGTCTACCCACCCATGGCTTGGCAAGTGGAGAGCATTCCTGGTCCTTGCAAAGTTGGCTGATGATGGAAGGCCCACAGCTGCTTTCTGGCTGGCAAACTCCAGGAGCAATTTTCAGTATTCAGTAGTTGCTCTCTGAACTAATAATCTTAACTTCTTCAGGGAAATAGCAAGTATGCTTTTAATGTTTTCCTTATATTCCCTTTAATTTACCATGATCCCAAAGGTAAGCTGCAGTGTTGTCCTTGCAATAGAAGCAAAAACAACAAAAAAAGAAGCAGCAGCAAAATCTAGTGAAACTTGAAGCTGTGGGATACCGAATAGTGCCCTCACTGCTGTCACAAGACTAATGTACCCTTTGCCCTCCTGGTCTCCCTGGCATGACCTCAACCTATCAGTGCCATGACAGGTTTATTGCAGTTTGTAGCAGCCCCATGACCGGTGTCTGCAGTGATCAGATGATTACCTCTGACACCTGCCATCTCCTTTCCTCCAAGAGCAATTGCAGCCATGACCTCTAAAAAAAAAAATCACCTGGAGCAAATCCATTTCAAAGAAAACTGACTTAAAGCAGCTCCTGTTCTTGGTGTTCTTGGCAGGTAACTAACGCCAGTACAGCACAACTCTTATGTCAGACACACTCCCTGACAGCTTGATAACTACTATTCTTCAAAAAAGGAAAACAAGAAAAACTTCTCTACTCCCACCCCCCTCCCATATTATTATTTTCTGGTGTTAGTTTCTTGCATCTAGGGAAGCTTAGCTGCATGTTCTGGGTGTTTAAAGCAGACTACTCTCCTTTGCTTGTCCTTTGACTTTTCCACTGTTTTTTTGGCAGTTTGCCTCTATGCATCTTCTGTGTTGCTTTGCTTTGCTGATTGATTGTTTTTCTCCAGAGCTGTCTGTCAAGCAGTGCTTTCATACATCAAGTCTATTACAAGTAATGCCATAACCCCACTTTTTTAACTAATGCATCTTTCAATGGTTAGAGAATCCTTGCATATCCTTAGGTGGTACCTAATGCATTGTTGCTTTATGCAAAGGAATTTTTTAAACTAAAATCCCTGTTATCAAGATGTACTGGGCTAGGATAGAGCTAACTTTCTTCAGAGCAGCCCATATAATGCTGTGCCTTGGATTTGTGGTTGATAACATAAGGATGTTTTGTCAGTTGCTGGGCAGCGATTGCACAGTGTGGAGACTCTCTCTGTTTCTTACTCTGCATTGCCCAGTGACTAGGGGAATTAACAAAAGGTGGGGTGGGGATACAGCCAGGACAGCTGACCTCAACTGACCAAAGGGATATCTTATGTCGTATGACATATGCTTAAGCAAAAACAACACTAGAGATTTTGCCTTCCAAGCTGACTGTCGCTCCTTGACTGTCTGGGCATTGGTCTGCTTGTGAGTGAGTGCCTTTGCATCACTTATTAAGCTGTCTCTATGTTGACTCATAAAGTCTTCTTGCTTTTGGTTTTCCTGCTCTTTCTCCCATCCCACTGGGGAGGGGGACTGGGCAAGCAGCTGTGTGAATGCTTATGTAGTTGTGGAGAGATCCTACTTGAAATGTGTTCCTAGTTTGGTGTGATTTGGCGGTGGGTTTTTTTTGGTTGGTTGGTTGGTTGGTTTGATTTGGTTTTGTGTTTGGGTTTTTTTTTTTTTTTAATTGTTATGTTATCACAGTCGTTGCTGATGTGATCCTCAGGTCAAGAGAAAGATGCCTGTTTCCCACCTAGATTTTTGTAAAGTGGCTAAGATGCTAGACACAAGTGCTGCCTATTTGTTTTGAAGTCACAGGCTGAGTATTTCAAGGGAAAATGACCGCTTAACTCCCCTGACCTCAGACTTGGCATAGACAGGGCCGCTGAGATCTGAATTGCTTATTTTCATATCAATTGACTCACACTTGAACATGACCTGCCCATCTCAATTTGTGCCTGAGTTTTGCAAACTTAGATAGTATGGTGTCAGGAGTGTTTTCTCTCTTCTTTTTCATATGCTTGCCGTCACCATCAGATACTAATTTCTTTCATATCTTTGTGATGGTAAAAAGAAAATAATGCATTAAAAGTTGAGGAGAGCAGGCTTGGAACTACAGCTGGATGACCCTTGGGATTAACAGCACTGTATTTGGGTTGCATTGTCCAAATGTTTTACTAAAGTTATTTCCTGCTTACCTTATTCTGCTGTCCTTCACTGTGGGAAAGCCGTGACTGTGCCTGAGGGCAGCTGGCTCTGCCCTAGGACCTGCCTCTGCCCTCAGCTCTCTCTGGCCATGTACCCTTCCAGACAGCACTGCTGCTGGGCTCAGGTTTCCCTTGTTCAAGCAGTGTGCCTGGCGTGCAGAGCGTGGATGTGCTGCATGCAATCAAGAGCATTGGCATGGGGAACATGATATTTTCTATCAGCTACCAGGCCAAAAACTGGGAGGTTTGCTCCCCCTTTTATACCATCTGTGTTGCACTGCTCTGTGGTATCCATTTGCCGTCTCATTGACTTGCACACTTCACACAGGCTAACATGGCTTCCTACATGTCTACCCATTCACATTGCTTGGAAAAGTGCAAGTTGGTTGAATGTATCCTACTGTTACTAGTCCCTGCCTGTAATTATATGACACCTGTATTGTCAGTGTTAGCACAGCTTCTCGTACCAGATTTGTAGTTTTCTTCATTTAATGATTCTCACTAATTGGCATGGACACTGAGAGTTAAATTAGCCCAAACTTGCTGGAGCAGTGTGATGTTGTGTTTAACATTCAGAAGTACCTTATAATCTCATCCATTAGATTAATACACAGCCAAACCTTTATTTGAGGCTCTTATCTATTTTCAGAGTTCATTTTCCTCTACTTTCACCAGCTCTTCATGTCCTCTTTTAGTTTGGACAAGTCAGTATGTGGCCATTCTAAAGATTTTTACCCATTTCAAGAGGGCAGGGGTATGCAGGACTTCATGGTGGCTGGTTAGTAGGAAGTTGTCCAAGTCCTGGAGCTTTCTGGTGGCTTCAGGCCATACCTCCTGATCCAAGCATGAACTAACACCAAGTGTATGGCAATAGGTCTTTGGAATAAGTAAAGCTGTCTTCCTTTTCAGCTGGATGAAGCCTAGAAACCTACCAGAGTATTTGGCAGTAGAAACCAGGCTGCAGAGAACAGTTTTGGCAGTGCCAGCCTGTATCTTGTGGAAGGTCTGTGCTATGGAACCACTTCTGTCTGCAGCACCAGGCTGCTGGGAGGGCAGCCATCCTGCAAGCCCTATGTGCTAGGATCCCACACTTCCTGCAGGCCAGGGTAAAGTGCATAAGCAGCGTTATGGAGTTAAAAGTTCGTCCCAAAGGAATCGAATAGGCTGCTATGCTGGTTTTGGCTGGGATAAAGCTAATTTTCTTAACAGTACCTCATGTGGAGCTACGGTTTGGATTTTTGACTGAAACAGTGTTGATAACACACTAATGTTTTCATTACTGCTGAGCAGTGCTGACATGGAGTCAGAGCCTTTTCTGCTCTCGCTCCACCTCCCCAGTGAGGGACCTGGGAGTGCACAAGGAGCTAGGAGGGGACACAAGCCGTGACAGCTGATCCCAGCTGGCCAGTGGGATATCCCAGGATTATGCTCAGCATATAAAGCTGGGGGAAGAAGAAGGAAAGGGGGCATGTTTGAAGTGATGGTATTTGTCTTCCCAAGTCATCATTATGTGTGATGGTGCCCTGCTTTCCTGGACATGGCTGAACACCTGCCTGCTGATGGGAAGTGGTTAATGGATTCCTTGGGTTATTTTTCTTGCATGCACATCTCTTGCTTTACCTATTAAACTGTCTTCATCTCAACCCATGAGTTTTCTCACTTTTGGGTCTTCTGATTCTCTCGTCTCTGATTCTGACATGGGGGAATTGAGGGAGCAGCTGCATGGTGCTTAGTTGACAGCTGGGGTGAAACTATGACAGCTGTGAAGAGAGATTCTCTGACCCCAAGACAAGAGTTGAGATGACATGATGCTGAGTAACTCAAAACACAAAGCTACTCCAATGAATTTTTAATGTTAGCAGATATAAATGTTCAAGCTGACTAAGGCCAGAAGCAGTAAATTTTGATACTTGCCTACTTTGCATCTTTTTGTCTTGTTCAAATATCTGAAATCTTGACTGAATTCAAGACTGAGCTTCTGATCACTTTCCAAAGTCAGATTTTTGTCAGCAACTACCTTTTCTTGATATTATACATTTGTCTGATCCATAGAAACGTTCCCATGCACATACTGAGCAAACGGACTATCTTTGGGAGTGATAGTGAAAATGACCCAAATGCCCTGAGTTCACACGGCAACTAGGAATAAATTGAAAAAGCAGAGACATATCTTATCCCCTTATTTGGGGTATTTGAACAGCATGCAACTATGCCTGCTCCAGGAAAACTCCCCTACAGCACACCTAAAACCCCTGTGGCCGCATACACACCAGTCAATGAAATAAGCATAGGACCTCCCTCTGGCTCTGAATTGGACTGAAATGAGATTACCTGCTTTTATACTTCTTACTCTCCAAAGTTTGCTGATGACACAAAACTGGGAGGAGCATTTGATAACTGAGGTGGTTGTGCTGCCATCCAGAAGGATCTCTAAGGGCTGGAGAAATGGGCTGATAGGAACCTCTGGAAGTTCAGCGATGCAAAAGGTGATGTCCTGTACCTGTGGAGAAACAGCCCCATTCTCCAGTGCACACTGGTGGAAGACTGACCGGAAAGCTATGCAGAAAAGCCTCTGGGCCTCCTGTTGGACAAGAAACTGGCCATGTACTAGCAATGTGCCCTTGCAACAAAGACCAACAGCCTCCTGGGCTACAATAGAGAGTGTCACCAGCAGGTTGAGGGAGCTGATCCTTCCCCTCTCTTCAGCACTAGTGAGGCATGTCTGGAGTGCTGAATCTAGTGCTGGGCTCTCCAGTACAGGAGAGACATGGACATAGTGGAACAAGACCAGTGCGGGGCCACAAAGATGATGAAGGGACTGGAGTACCTCTCATTTAAGGAGAGGTTGAGAGAGCTGGGGCATCATCCTGGAGAAGAGAAAGCTTGAGGGTTCTTATCCGTGTGGATGAGTGCCTGATGGGAGGAGTGAAGAAGATAGAGCCAGGCTCTTCTAATTAGTGTTTAGGTAAAAGGCAAGAGACAATGGGCACAATCTGAAACATAGCAAATTTTGTTTGAAAAGAAGACTTTTTTTACTGTGAAAGTGGTCAAGCGCTGGCACAGGTTGCCCAGAGAGGTTCAGCCTTGGAGATATTAAAAACCTGCCAGGACACATCACTGAGAAGCCTCTGAGGTTGTTTGGTGAAAAGAATCTTTGTGATAGTTATTGGCATCCTGGCAAACTGAGCTTGAAATGAAGAATACTTTTCCAATGAGACTAATGTGTTGTTTCCCCCCCCCCCCCGCCAGTATTAGCTTGCAATGAAACAGTTATTTAAAACATATTCTTAGTTGTGTTTTTTTTTTTTTTTGCCTACCTAGAGACCGATTCTCCTTCTGGAAAATTCCATATTTTTGTATGAGCATTTCCCCTGTTTTTATTACATGTAAACAGGAGGGAGGGAAAGGCTGAAGCTTGAATGGTAGTTGCTATCCTGAGCTATGTTTCTGATTCATATTCTCTCTGATGGCTTATAAGAAGCAGTTTGCATTGTAGAACAGACAGAAGGATTCCCAAGGAAAACGTCAGCTCTACTCTTCTGTCATGTGAGGGACTGAATGGGGCACTTGAGGGAGCTATTCACCTTCCTGTGGAAGTGGTGAGAAGAAGGAATATCCACCAGCCTCATGAAAAAGGAACTAAATGAAAAAAATAAATTTTAAAAGAAGTAACAGTCAGTTGTTTTAAGGAAAACCAGTGCTATTATAACTCTGCAAATAGAATAGTTTGAAATACATAAAGCAAAGTTGTGCTATGGGTAGATCTTTTCTGGAAGGAACTCTGCTTATGCTGGAATTAGTACTGGAGTGAGCCTAAACGTTATTGAGTTAAAACATATTCATTACAGATTTTGAAAGTCTGCTTTCAAGATGTGAGGGCTTTTTGCACAGAGCTGTAGCGCATATTGCTGCCTGTACCTGCGAGTTGCCATACTGGGAGGATCAAGAGACAAAAAGCTAATTTCAGTGGCAAGAGGCCAGTGCTTGGTTCTGTTGATAATCAGGGGGTAAATTTGAGCTTGATCAAGGGCAGGAGCAGCCTCATTTCAGGTTTTTCCAAAGGTGCCTTAGATTTCTTAAGTCAGGCCCCTGTTCTAAGTCTGCGCTTAAGAAGAACCTGTCTCTATTGATGATGTGAGAGACTGTCAGCATTAGACGTAATGCTTCTCTTTGATTTCAGCAACCACCAGCGTCTGGCAGCTTCCTTGGGTAGCTAGGCATCTTTGACAAACAGGCACCTTTGCTCCTTCTTGGTTTTACTGTGAACTCCATCTAGTTACTGAAGGAATGTTTGGTACTTACTGGAAGTAGGGAACACCAAATACCAGGAGCAGGGGTAAACGCTAAAGATCATCTAGCTGGGTAGAGATGTAATGTGATGCCTTTGGATGTCTGGGAGAGACCTCAGGAGCTTTGCATGAACACCCTCAAAGTGTTACTCTCTCTCTTTGCTGATGGAGATGGAATGAAATTCCCTAAAAGTGAAGCCAGGTTCTAGTTAAAGCAAATAAAAAATAGCCAGTTAATGGACCTAAACTAGAGAAATTTGTCATATGGATTTATAAAAATAAGTTTGTAAAACAACAGAAAACTAAATTTTGCTGTTTTATTCTAAGATGATATCTTCTTCATACTCTGTGTTACCAAGACTGATTAAATATGCTAGTATTTAAATCCTTCTTTGAGGTCTTCATGGAATCCCCTTTGGATTTAAATCTTCCCCACCTCCCTCTTTCAACTGCACTACTGACGGTGAAACCATCAGTTTCTGGTGGTTTAAGGTCATGCCTCCTCCATATGGGAAGTGCTCATACTCCTGTGTAGATCTCCTAGGTATCTTGATGACATCATGAACAAATAATTAACCCAGCAAGAGCTGAAAGGTTCTCTCCCTGAGAAGGTGAGATGGAAATAGCAAAGTGAAAAATATCTAAGCTCTCAACCTGGTATGTCCAATTAGTATACACGAGATGTCAGTCACACCTGATACAAGGAATTCATGTGAGTGGTTTATTACTAGTTTCTGGCTGAGAGCAGGCATGTTGTTGCTCATGGAAGCAGCAACCAGCTGGGTGTAAGTGATTTCTTGGCAGGCTGTCTCTGTCTCAGAGGGAATTATACCATGACAGAAGAGAACAGGGAGAGAATTGTGGTGGTTTTTCTCCTTCATGGTGAAACTCCAGTCTTGGTCCTCCTCTTGGGAAGACCTGGGAGACAGGGACCCACCATCTGACTGAAGATCAGGCATCTTTGCTCTGATGCTGGAAGGATAAAGGGTGGGAATCAAAACCCACCAAGGCAGATGTGCATGAGAATTCTGGAATTGCAATCCATTGGCCTGGAAAACCAGGGCAAAAAGGTTGGTTCTTCAAAGAGCCAAATGTGCTGTTTTCCAGACGAAAGTAATTTCCTGGCTGTCAGTGACAGCTCCTATTTAGGAAGATCCCGTTTTGTAGCTGTGAATGAAAAGAGCAGCTTGGCAGCTGGCCAGCAGAACAGTTTCTGAATTTACCACTGAAAACTTTGAAGAAATGGGCAAAGTTTGCTAGAAAGCAGGTCTGCAATACAGCAGGCTGTGTTTCTCCTTCTTGCAACAGAAAATCTGAGGAAAATTTGAAGGATCACAGAAATATATTTGGTGTACTTGCATTTACTGAACCATACAAAATCTAGTAGCTAGAATAGAGTACACAGAGTAACTCTGCATTTATCTTGGTCCTTTCTCTCATGAGTGCCAGCCCTTGGACCACCTTGGACCTCTTGTATGTAAGACATACACAAAGGGCTCTTGCCCTTTGTGTGTGTGTGAGGGTATACTGGTTCTAAACTGGTATACCTGGAGCCCTACCAAATAAATGTGTAGATAAAATGTAATTTCCTGAATGTCTCCTCCTGGAATACATCTCACTATCTGGAGAGCTAGTGAAAAAACTTCCCTACAGCAGACCTTTAATGCCTGGATGTAAGTACCCAAAGACACCAGTGCCAGCTGCAGGAGGATGCTTGAAGCCCTGTGGGTAAATCCTCTGGGGAATAAAAGCTGTCAGATCACAGCATTGCTCAGAGCTCAGGAGCCTCATCAGCAGGACGCTCATATCCAAGCTACAAGGAAGAGACCATTTTAATGATAATACTTGCTGCTAGATCATGCTTACTTTTGGAGAATCTCCTCTATGCTACCTGTTAACACCTGCCAGCTTTATGGAGTACATGATGAGTCAGCACCAAACTGAGCTCAGAAATTTAAATTTTCATTGGAAAATTAACCTTCATGTGACTCCAATGACATACATCTCAGTTGGTAACCCTCTTTAAGCATAGGCTCACAGGGCACTCCATATCCTGCCAATCTACCTTGTGCCCCAGCCTGTGGAAGAAATAAATTCTGTGGTGTGTGTCCCCCTGCCTTCCCATTTTGTCTAATTACTGGTGATTTTGGAAGACTCAGGTACCAAAGCTTGTATTCCACTCTCCTGCACAGTTGCCCATGCCTTACATTCCCAAGAATTCCAGCCATCCCCTCTTCACTCTCACTAATACTCAGTGCTTTCTGTAAAGCTTCTGTAATGCCCTTTGGCATTTCTAGCCTAAGATTCTGCAGTAGAAGGAAAAGTAAAATTTAGGGCAGCATTAAGTTAATTAAACTTACCATCAAATTAATCGCACAAGAAATACCGTGCAGACTACATTATTCATTGTCATGTTTTATTCAGTAAAATCTCCATTTTTAATATGTCTAGTATTACTGGAGGATTTTTACCCTGCTCTGCTAGAGTTAAGGGGCACAAAGGGTTTCTGGGGTTCTGTATATAAAGTCAATGTAATTTTTGTTCAATTGGTAAAAGATCCATAGTTAGTAAAAGAAATGAGAAGTCCTAGGTGTCTGGTTTCTTGGAAAGAAATAGTCAAATATGGGGGATCAAATTCCTGTATGTTCCAGTGAATTAATTTTAATTCATTACGTTTTCCTGTTATCTCACTTTCTAGCATTCCTACTATTCTCCCCCCTATCAGTTTTGTCCATCAACAAATTTCCAGTTCACCTCCTAAAAGTTTTTCTAAAGGTTGTGGTGCTGAAGCCTTATTACTCCATTATGGCACATCCCAGCATTATCTGTACGGCTCTGCTCCTGACCAAACTGCAGGAGGTCGTTATTTATGAATAATGCAGTGAAATACTACATAAGGTATGAGGTTAGGACTGCAAGACTGAGTGTTCTTTCGGGTTCTCTTCTTTAAGTGCAGCCAAGCAAAAACGAAATAACATGGTTCAAAGAGTTCTTCCATTCCAGGGGGGCTATGGATCATGGTCCAAAAGAACTAGTGCAATATGAAATTATGGGCACAATAACCCAAGGCATGCTTTGAAAAGAGGTGGTGGGAATGTAACTTCCCTTGGAGAAAGGAAGGAAATTAATGAAAACTGAAACCATGGGGTAGAGACAGTATTATTTAAAAAGGAGTGCATAAGGAAGGAATCATTAGGAAATGTGCAGCTATGCTGTAACACAGCACAAGAGAGAAAGGGAGCTCAAATAAGCATATTAGGTTTCCTTGCTTAATTGCTATGTTTATTGAAGATTATTGTTGACACAAAGATTATTGTTGTTTCTTTCCTCTTCTACCTCCTTCTACCACCTGCCCCATTCATGGTCAGCAGTCTTAACATTTACAATATTATTTTCCTGACATCTGGAAATTATGTCTAAAATTTGCATTTTTCAAAATTACAGCAAGAGTCCACTCACCCAAAAGAGTTTAAGGAATTCTCCTAGACCAGCTTCTTTATTTCCTTTTAAAGCAGTTTTTCTAGTTCTCAGCAACTTCATGCATTTTTATATTCTATACTGGTATCCCTGTACCATGAAGGTTGGTAGCCCTTGCCAACATGCTTCAAGCCAGAAGCCTTTAGAGCATCTTTAGCATCAAAAATAAACCCCTGTTCCTGTAGCTGTTTGAAGAAAGGTGTGAAAAGCGGACTGTCATGGTGTGATATTCGAGTGCTGCAGTGCCCAGAACAGAGCTGCTGTCTCCAGGAGGGGAATTCACACGGCTTGGTGGCACCTAACCAGTGAAGGAGGGAGAGCTGGGCGCCTCAAAGTGGATTAGCATCCTACATCAGTCTGTGGGGAAATGAGAAAGAACTGAAGATATTCCTGAAATAACTGTCTACCTGCTGTTGCTGTATTTATACCTGCTCTTTGATATATATAAGTTGGGGCCTTCTCTTCTCTTCAGAAGAGAAGATGTAAGAAAAGGTTGTATTAGTAAAGTTTATTTGCGTTCTTGCTCAGGAAATAAGAGACATGGTTTCTACTTTTTCTTTAACCTGAAAAGACTTGAAACTATGTTGCCCCTTTCTCATCTTTGCTAAAACTTTTAGACAACAATAACTGCAAAAACATCCACTTGAGGCTAGCCATTTACCCCATGGAAAGGCTGGCTCCAAAGGCTGCATTATGATAATGTTGCAACTATAAAGAGATTTTGGGAGGTGGAGACCTGTGACAGCAGGAGACAGAAGCTGCCTGCAGGAAATGTACTCTCTTCTGTGTTATCAATGAAGACCAGACCTTCCTCAACATCTACATCCATCAGGATGTTTAACCCAAAACCTGAGGCTCTAAGTTCTAAGGATGTAGAACAGGATGACTAAGCCACAGAATATGATACAGAGTACAGTGCTGGAATGAGGATTTGGCTCAGGAGCTGCTATGAACCTGAGCAGGAGCTGTTGCCTTGCATGACTGCAAGCTGGACACTTCCACAGAAGGAAGACACTGCTGACAGCTGCTTGGAAGCATTGATCCTGATGCAGGTACCCACTGGCGTCAGGGAGAAGCAGACGCTGGGAGATTCTCCCAAATTTGCAGCTCCTGTGCCCTTTTCTGGTTGGTCAGGCTTGCAAGGATCCCACCTACAGGGCGATTCTTGTCGTCCTGAGGTACTGAGCTCCCTCTAAACAAAGAGCATCCTGTGGCAGGAATATGTCACTGAAAAGCAGCAACCTGGCTGTGGGTGATCAAAGGAAGTGGTGGTACAACACGCAGCTGTACACTGGCCTGCTTTCGCAGGCAGGGAATTTACCACTGGAAGGTGAGATGAGTGTAGTTAATGACTCACTTCTGCAGTGCCCATGGCTTCTCAGCATCTTGTGCTTGGAAGCATTTGCATGACCGTACCTTCAAAACAGAAACATGTTACACAATTGCAACTCATAAGGATTATAAACCCATGTTTAGTTTACAGCATGCTCTGTGGGCTCACTGACCCATTGCTCAGGGCTATTTTTCATTTATTGGTCATGTAGCATGATTTGATTTAAGCTTTGGATACCAGTCCTGCCAAAGAATGCAATCAGTGTGGAACAGCTAGAAAAGTCACATCACATGACTAGGAAGTGGGTCCTTTTTGTTTTGGACGAAGACCTATGGTGCAAGTGGCTCATGGAAGGACCTGAGCAATCGCAGCTTCTGTGTGTTCAGTCCTTTGTTAAGGGAGTGAGGGAGATCAGCACCTTCTGCATCCAGCCTGGAGATGAGCTCTTGCAACAGCAACTGCTTTGTCTTTTTTGTTGTTTTCAGAGTAGTGTCCTCAGGAGAAAATTCCAAATGGAGACAGCTCATAGCCATGAATTATACAATTCCCTGCTTTCATATTAGGACTCTACAGCAGCCATGGAAATTCAAGGCTGACAGTTCAAAGTAACTCTCCTGTGTCTTTCTTGTTGAGAACACGGGAAGATAGGCATTATTATGTGGGTTGTTGGACTGAATAAATAGATGCTTTTAGATGCAAAGTTCATACAATGGCATTTGAGGATGCTATTCAGTAGTTAATTCTGTGAATAATAAGGCAGCACTGAAAGCATTCAGAAGTCTACATAATAACTTGGGATTTGGGCTTTGAGAGAGACTTGCAGCAATAATCATACATGTCAGCACTGTTTCAGGGAGGCAGGAAGTGGAGGAGTACCAATTGATGAGCTTTGGTTTTGTTTTTGCACTGTTTACCCTGTTTGTTTGGGTTGTCAAACTGAAATTCAAGAATCAATCAGCAAACTATAATGGACGTATTTTCATTATGGCACAAGGACCCTCAAGTGTCCTCCACTCGTGTATTATTCACACAAATGGATGAACAAATAAGTGATCTACTACAGCACACAAATCCCAGGGTATCTGCACAACTTTAAAACTACATTAAGGTCCAGGCAAAGCCTCCACTCTCCTGCAGTTGCCAAGGCAAGAGTCAAATCTTGGATTATTGCAGAAATGTAATCACTTGCCCCATTTTTTTAAACTCAAACACTGGTAGATTGCTGGATACAGAGATGCCAAATGCCTGTGTGCTGAGAGGACTTTGAAGTGTCTTCAGGACGGACATTAAGATTCTCTCCATCTCTAAACAGTCTAGGAGACATCATCTCACTGTGAGAACTGAGCAGCCATCACTGCAAGAAGATGCTTATATCTCTCTTACATGCCAAATTTTGCATATAAAACCTTGAAGACAAAATCTCTGCAATGCTTTCTGAAAAGCCTAAAAGTTTGGGATTATAAACTACATTTTGTGAGAGACACTGGCTGGTGTGCAATGAGCAAAGCAGGGAGCATGCAGCAACAGCCCGAGGGCTTCCTTGGAGAGCTGAATCCTGACCCTGCCTCTGCCATAGATGCAACGCATGAATGTTTTTAGTTGAGCATTTCCCTGTTCACATGCTCCTTATTTTCTGGATAGCTGAACTGTGACTCAGAGCCTGTGTGCTGAGAGCTGAAACTTTGGTCAGGGAGATTTTTTTTTTCAAACTGTGCATTTAAAGTGCTATTTAATACCAACTGCTCAAAGGTCTAACTCTGGATCTCCCAATCAGAGGACTCAGAATTTGCAAACATCCCTTGGTGCTTGTTTTGTGGCTTTTCCTCCCAGCTGTGAAATGGGAAAATGCTCCCTTGAAGCAAGGGGCTTCGTGTAAAGAAATCAATATGATAATGATGGGTCCATACAAACATCTTGGTGATCAGAGGAGGGCTTAAAAACTCCACTGCGCATCAAGGAGTGAACCTAGGGCAACAGGAAGAGAATAACATGTTGACTTGCTGTTCATAAACTGAACACCTTCCAGCGTGTGCAGTGAGGGAAGTGAAAAAAGCCCCATAAACTTTCTTGATTAAATATTAACATGACAGATAAACAGGAGGGGTAAAATGCAGCCTGCACAAGGCTGTCTTTGCTGTGTTATCTGCCACAACTCTCCCAGGATGCTGCTGCATGTTCCATGGCTGTTCTCCCTCAGGGCAATAACAGGCGCTTGAGGAAGTGAAGTGTGTCCTGAAGTTAATGGCTTTATTTACTTTGTATTGACTTCATCTATGTTCTTATGGCTACAAACAGATGGTTGCATGATTCTATATGGGTCTTAGACTTTATTTTGACCATTCACATCTGAAGTCTTTTTTTTTTTAATAAAAACACTGTATATTTCTTCACCTTGGTGACTTTTGCTACTCTTTCCTTTTCCCAGTCACCATGACGGCACAAGACTAAATTCTTCTGGATTATTATTTCCTTTGTATTTTACAGCAAGACTTGAATCTCCAAATAAGGATATGAAAAGGAAAAGAGCTCATGGTTTCCATCTGCTGTAAACCTTCTCACTAAAGTTGCTGTCCTATAAAGCTACACCATGCTACAACTTGCTCTGAAACACTGCTTAAGAGAGGAGGAGGAAATGGACTGTTTTTACAGTATGTCTTCAAGGAAAAGGACAAACAAAAGACAGATATTGTCACAGCCAAATGTAAAGATTTGTCCCTCATTAAGGATGGGATGGAAGAGTGGACAAGGCCCTATGCACCAGCCCTTACAGACTTATTTTGAAATGATGCTCTGCAGTACACACTGACATAGTTTGACTATTTTAGAAATTACAAGTTTTCTTTCTATTTTTAATGCTTTTTAAAATGTTTACTAGAGTACCACAGTGAATACTACTAATAATAACAAAGGAACACTTTAAGAATAAGTTTCATTTTTTCCTAGGAAAGGAATAACCCAGCTCTAAGCCATCATGGTCCATGGATAAGCGGAGGAATAAGAACTTGAGTTATTCTTGACATCACCAGCAAATCGGGACATGTCTCTACCATTGCCTGAGCTGTCAGATACACATTGGTATCCCAGATACCATTCTGAAATCAACATCTTTTCAAAAAGATGCTGGAAAAAGATATCAGAATAGTTTCTTCATGGGGTGTCCACTTCACTTGCAACAGGTGAACTCTGATTGCTGCCAGACCAATTCAAAGGCAGATTGGACTGTCTGGGCAACCCACACTTAGAATGGAGTTTTCTGACTTAATTCTAATAACAAACCAGAAGAAGAACAGCAATCAAGGTAGCTAAGAAAATACAAGACCTAGGCTTTTTTCTGACTTTCTCTCTGTTGCCTGTGGTGACAAAGCATACAGGCTGATGCATCCATCACTACTTCTAAGTATGCATCCAAACAAGTTTGATGGTCTAAACTAGTATTCCTCAGACATTTTCCAAGCCAAACATGCTTTACACTGTAGCTGTATTCTTGAGATAACCCTGCTACACCCTTTAGTTTACACCCTTAACTTTAGCTGCTCAACTCCTTGAGGTGGAATAGGGAAGAAAATTAGGAAAATAAAAAGAAAATCAACATGCATATATTTTTATGTTATCTCAGAAGTTTTTCTTAAAATTTTTCTAATCTTCTATGATGCCCTTTTGACATATTTTTGTCAAGGAGACCTTCAGGATTGCAAATCAGTTCCTCACTTTGCAGACATGTGGTACCTCCACTACTTGATGGGCCCCAGCCTCAGATGACTGATCCTGAAACATGCTCATGTGTCCTTTCTGCATTCTCTGGCATAACAGAGCATGAAGCATCTGCATCCTGCAGCCCAGGCACAAAGAGAGATTTACTAAAATAAGGGAAATAATTATTTTTTTTTTAAAGCCATGCTGGCTGCTCTAAAAGATCTCTATAGAAATATTTCCAAGAAGAGACTACAACAGTTCACACATTGATGTTTTGATTGTTGCTAAGTAGGGCTTATTCTGTCTCGAGGACTTTTCACTGTGTCATGCTCTGCTAGTGAGGAGCTGCAAAAGAAGCTGGGAGGGAACATGGTCAGGACAGGTGACCTAAATAGACCAAAGGGATACTCCATATTGTAGAACATTATGCCCAGTATATAAACTGGGGGAGTTACCTGTAAGAGGGCTGATCACCGGGGTTGGACTGGGCATCACCATCACGTATGGTGAGCAATTGTATTGTGCATCACTTGTTTTGCTTCTGTCACTCTCTTTCCTTCTTCTTATCATTCCAATTTTTACTATAATTATTCTATTTTGTTTCAATTATTAAATTACACTTATCACAACCCATAAGGTTTACCTTTTCCTTCCGAGTCTCCTCTCCACTGAGGGAGGGCGTGGGGGGAGTGAGTGAGAGGCTGCATGATACTTAATTGCCAGATGGGGTTAAACCACACCAGCTGTGTTCAGTTATTTCCTTTTGAAAGCTTTCTCACCAAAAGTATTCACAGAGGTGTTCATCCTTCTTCAGATTGCTTGGAACCAAATCAGAAGCTACCTTGTTGTTTAATAATCCTTACTTTAATTTCTACCTCACTTAAAACACATATTTATTCTCCAGTGGATCAAATTTAAACAAGTAAAACAGAACTTGAAGTGGAAGAGCAGCATGAAGCCCACAGTAAAGCCATGGATTTTATGGAATCATCTTTTTTGTTCAGGAAGATGTATTGTGTTCAAATAAAGGCATATTGATTATTTTCTCTTCTATAAGCTAGTTGTTACTGAAATGAAATTCACTCTTTGGAGAGGTCAGCACTACAGATCACTAAGCAGTGCCAAATTAAGACAAAGCACCTGCCCTTCACAGGGAAATTTAGAGGTAGGTGTCAAGCAGTGTTAGAGTTTGAAGCACTGTCTAGGGCAGTCTTTCTTCTCTTCTGCCTCTCCCTTGACTATTTTGGCAGTCAGGGGACTCATGCAAGATGATCTTGGAAATATGTTTCAAGTTCTGAGAGCTCCATAGATTTTCCATAACCTGGCTTAATTATCTCATCCATTTCTGTCCAGTTCTCCATTTCCATTGGTAAGTCCTGTGCCTAGCAAGAGTTGCTGCTCTGAGCTTATTTGAGGTGAATTTCTTTCATCTTGTGTCTCATATCTATGAGAGCTGAGCAGAGGTATCACTAGGAAGTATGAACAGGATCATAGACGATGCTTACCTCATGTGGATGTAGGATTCCTGGCTCCATTACACAAGGTGCTGTGTAAAATCAAAGGAGGACAAAGCAGTTTTCTTAGTTTATGAAACAAAACCCGATGAGCAGTTCATGAAGCAGTCTAGCTTTGTGCACATATTGCCTTTGTGGCAATTACATTCCTCTGAACAGGTGTCTTCCTCTCCTCTCCCCCTGGGTAACTTCTGGATATTCTGGATATGTAACTATTCAGTATCTCATGGTATATAGGGCAAGGGAGGCAGGAATAGCCTTTTTGGGCAGGCTGATTTTGCAGAGACACTCTTCTCTCTGTTTGCTGAACAGAGATTATAGCAAAGTACTCTTGCAAAGGGATTGGGGAAGTCCCAAAGGTCAAGCAATATTCTAATTTGAGTATCTCCAGTGATATTACCTCTGCCTGATGGCAGTGCTGGATAAGACAGACATGTGTAGGCATAATCCTCTTCCTCTGAAGACCTTTGAAGACACCTGACTCTGATACATGCTTTTTTTTTTTTTTTCTGTTCTCTAGTTTGGGAGCTCTGGCATTTATTTTGGGTGGCTAGTTCAAGCACCTACAACCTGGATGTGAAATGGATTGCTTCACTCCTTTTGTATTTATAGCCAAGGGCAGTAGGAATTAACAAGCTGAGTCATATCCTGGCAATTTGAACTCTGCTTCTACCTGGCAAGCTGTCTCGTTGTTATTTTGAAGCAGGTCAGACCCTCCTGGAAGCATTTATATGGCACCAATCATTATGCAATTCTTCAAATCAAGGCTCACAGGAAGTACTGTGATATTTCAAATACACGTGGGAGATTTCGATTCATGTCAAATATAAAGTATACAACTATTTAAACAAGCTGATAGTTTGTCAGCAGGAACCCTCGTGGTGGCTGCAGGGGTGCCCCTTCCGGAACCCGTGTGGCGTGGGGCTGCCCCCGGTGGGGGAAAGGAGAGAGGGAACTCTCCAGCATGGCTTTGCGCCCTTGTGAGAGAGGAGAGGGGAAGCCTCGGAGCACACAGAGGTTTGCTGGTCCGGTTTGGGGGAGGGGAAGGGTGCTGGGCAGGCCATGGGGGTCCTCAGACTGGAGGGTGGGTGGGCGGGGCAGCTCTGCATGAAGTGTCGCAGGTAAGTGGTGTGTGGGAAGATATGTGGTAACATGGTGGGGGGAGGATAAGGTCAGGGTGGATAATGGTTTCCTCTGGGGGGTTGGGGGTCTCAGCCAGGCTAGGGCCTTGAGAGGTACTGAAGCCCCGGGTGGGTACAGGGGTTGGAACAGTTTTGTTTGTTTGTTTTTGGCTCACCTGTGGCTACTGCCCAGGTTTGGTATGTCCTGGATATATTCGTTACATCCTGAAAGGGTGGTCAGGACAAAGGGTTGTTACTGGGTATTTCCTTGGGATTGAATATAGATAGCTGGCAGAAAAGTAGGAAGTGTAAGACTTGCCCTAATTGTTTTAATAGGAATGAAGCCTGTGTACCCCTATGTGGTTGTGAGCTATGCTGGTGATGGCACATGTCTTCAGTAGGGTCGCCCATGCCAGACAGGTCAAAACTGTAGGGCCAGATACAATATATCCTTGGGCAGGATGAGCTCGTTAGTCTTCTGGCAGTCATCCTAGGAGAAGGACAACTCTAATCCCAAACCGGAGCAAATGGATCTCACTTAGCCCTGTAAGGCCATCCATCTAAGAGAAGGACACTCTAATCAAACCTGCATCCTGAGGACCTCGCTGCCACCGTCCAAGCTTGCTCGGCCCTGGCAGATGAACCTTAGGATTAAAGAATGGGCCCAGTTCTGCGCATACTTTGTCTTACCTAAAAAAAATCCATTGCACAGGCTTGAAGGCCTTATCCACATTCGCAAAGCCCTGTAGCGACAGGCGAGGGTCAAAACGGCAGGTGAAAGATGCACTGGAAGCCACAGACCCAACCCTGCATGCAGGCGGTTCAGGATATTGGTCATTTGAGACTGACTGGAGATGACAGTCTCGTGGGGCAGCACCCTGAACGACCAAGCAGCCTTTTCAAGGACAGTACTGCTTGCTCCACTTGGAGAGGGGCCTAGAAAAGGTGGCCTAAACAAAACTCATCTCCCCCTTCACCTGGTTGGTTTACCGCAGCCAATGGGCATCTTCTACTAATGCGGTCACACAAAGATCAAAAGACAAAGGCACACACCTGCCTCCAAAGGTGTAACCAAACTGACTCTAGCATGCTGGAACATCAGAACCATGCTTGATTCTGTGAATAGTGGACGTACTGAGCGTCATTCTGCCCTAATTGCCCACGAACTCTCACATCTCAACATCGACATTGCTGCTCTCAGTGAAGTCCGTCTCCACGAGGAAGGCAGCCTTAGAGAACACGATGCCGGTTACACACTCTTTTGGTCAGGTAAACCCAGAACTGAAAGGCATCTTTCAGGAGTCGGCTTCATGATCAAAAACTCTATTGTTCCTAAACTCGAAAATCTGCCAACAGGTCATTCTGACTGCATTATTTCCCTATGCCTTCCACTACACAACAAGCAACATGTTGTCCTCTTCATTATATATGCCCCAACTCTCCAAGCTGACCCTGCCGAAAAAGATAAATTTTACACCGACCTGCGCCGCCTTACCCAAAAAGTTCCTGCAGATGATAAGACCATTATCCTTGGTGATTTCAATGCCAGAGTAGGAAAGAATTTTGAAGCCTGGAAAGGAGTATTAGGCAAGCATGGTGTTGGAAACTGCAACGATAATGGTCGACTTCTGCTAGAATTCTGTGCGGACCAACAGCTCACCATCACTAATACTATCTTTCAACAGAAAAATAGTCTGAAGACAACCTGGATACATCCTAGATCCAAACATTGGCATCTCATTGATTATGTCTTGGTGCGATGGAGAGATGTTCGTGATGTCTGTCACACCCATGTGATGCCCAGTGCAGAATGCCAAACAGACCACTGACTTGTGCGCTGCAAACTTATCTTCAATCTTAAGTTCAAACTTAAAAGGGATGGTATCCCAAGGAGGAGACTCCAAGTTAACAATCTCCAATCAGCCACAGTGAGAGACAGATTCCAGGCAAATCTTCAAACTAGGCTCAAAAATCATTCTATAGATTCTATAGATCCCTTTCCTGAAGCACTTTGGCGCCATATTAAAAACAGCATCCTGCAATCCTCTGAAGAATCCTTAGGGTTCTCCTTCAAGAAGAACAAGGACTGGTTTGATGAAAACAATCAAGAGATCCAGGAATCGTTGAGGAAGAAGAGAACTGCTCATCAAGCACACCTTGCACTGCCTTCCTGTCACGTAAGAAAAGCAGCCTTTCGTCTTGCATGTAGCAAGCTCCAACAGAAACTCCATGACATCCAGAACAAGTGGTAGATCAATCTAGCTGAAAAAACTCAATTATGCACAGATATGGGTGATCACAGAGGATTTTATGAGGCTCTGAAAACAGCATATGGGCCTACATACCAGGTCCAAANCATGAAGTGTCGCAGGTAAGCGGTGTGTGGGAAGATATGTGGTAACATGGTGGGGGGAGGATAAGGTCAGGGTGGATAATGGTTTCCTCTGGGGGTTGGGGGTCTCAGCCAGGCTAGGGCCTTGAGAGGTACTCGAGCCCCGGGTGGGTACGGGGGCTGGAACAGTTTTGTTTGTTTCTTTTTGGCTCACCTGTGGCTACTGCCCAGGTTTGGTATGTTCTGGATATATTCATTACATCCTGAAAGGGTGGTCAGGACAAAGGGTTGTTACTGGGTATTTCCTTGGGATTGAATATAGATAGCTGGCAGAAAAGTAGAAAGTGTAAGACTTGCCCTAATTGTTTTAATACGAATGAAGCCTGTGTACCCGTATGTGGTTGTGAGCTATGCTGGTGATGGCACATGCCTTCAGTAGGGTCGCCCACGCCAGACAGGTCAAAACTGTAGGGCCAGATACAATATATCCTTGGGCAGGATGAGCTCGTTAGTCTTCTGGCAGTCATCCTTTGAGAAGGACAACTCTAATCCCAAACCGGAGCAAATGGAGCTCGCTTAGCCCTGTAAGGCCATCCATCTAAGAGAAGGACACTCTAATCAAACCTGCATCCTGAGGACCTCACTGCCACCGTCCAAGCTCACTCGGCCCTGGCAGATGAACCTTAGGATTAAAGAATGGGCCCAGTTCCGCTCATACTGCGTCTCACCTAAAAAAAATCCATTGCACAGGCTCGAAGGCTTTACCCACATTCGCAAAGCCCTGTAGCGACAGGCGAGGGTCGAAACGGCAGGTGAAAGATGCACTGGAAGCCACAGACCCAACCCTGAATGCAGGCGGTTCAGGATATTGGTCATTTGAGACTGACCGGAGATGACAGTCTCTTGGGGCAGCACCCTGACCGACCAAGCAGCCTTTTCAAGGACAGCACTGCTTGCTCCACTCGGAGAGGGGCCTAGAAAAGGTGGCCTAACCAAAGCTCATCTCCCCCTTCACCTGGTTGGTTAACCGCGGCCAACGGGCATCTTCTACTAATGCGGTCACACAAAGATCAAAAGACAAAGGCACACACCTGCCTCCAAAGGTGTTCCATGCTGGAACATCAGAACCATGCTTGGTTCTGTGAATAGTGGACGTGCTGAGCGTCATTCTGCCCTAATTGCCCACGAACTCTCACGTCTCAACATCGACATTGCTGCTCTCAGTGAAGTCCGTCTCCACGAGGAAGGCAGCCTTAGAGAACACGATGCCGGTTACACACTCTTTTGGTCAGGTAAACCCAGAACTGAAAGGCATCTTTCAGGAGTCGGCTTCATGATCAAAAACTCTATTGTTCCTAAACTCGAAAATCTGCCAACAGGTCATTCTGACTGCATTATTTCCCTATGCCTTCCACTACACAACAAGCAACATGTTGTCCTCTTCATTATATATGCCCCAACTCTCCAAGCTGACCCTGCCGAAAAAGATAAATTTTACACCGACCTGCGCCGCCTTACCCAAAAAGTTCCTGCAGATGATAAGACCATTATCCTTGGTGATTTCAATGCCAGAGTAGGAAAGAATTTTGAAGCCTGGAAAGGAGTATTAGGCAAGCATGGTGTTGGAAACTGCAACGATAATGGTCGACTTCTGCTAGAATTCTGTGCGGACCAACAGCTCACCGTCACTAATACTATCTTTCAACAGAAAAATAGTCTGAAGACAACCTGGATACATCCTAGATCTAAACATTGGCATCTCATTGATTATGTCTTGGTGCGATGGAGAGATGTTCGTGATGTCTGTCACACCCGTGTGATGCCCAGTGCAGAATGCCAAACAGACCACTGACTTGTGCGCTGCAAACTTAACTTCAATCTTAAGTTCAAACCTAAAAGGGGTGGTATCCCAAGGAGGAGACTCCAAGTTAACAATCTCCAATCAGCCACAGTGAGAGATAGATTCCAGGCAAATCTTCAAACTAGGCTCAAAAATCATTCTATAGATTCTATAGATCCCTCTCCTGAAGCACTTTGGCACCATATTAAAAACAGCATCCTGCAATCCTCTGAAGAATCCTTAGGGTTCTCCTTCAAGAAGAACAAGGACTGGTTTGATGAAAACAATCAAGAGATCCAGGAATCGTTGAAGAAGAAGAGAACTGCTCATCAAGCACACCTTGCACTGCCTTCCTGTCACGTAAGAAAAGCAGCCTTTTGTCTTGCATGCAGCGAACTCCAACAGAAACTCCATGACATCCAGAACAAGTGGTGGATCAATCCAGCTGAAAAAACTCAATTATGCACAGATATGGGTGATCACAGAGGATTTTATGAGGCTCTGAAAACAGCATATGGGCCTACATACCAGGTCCAAAGCCCTCTACTCAGCGCAGATGGTCAAACGCTTCTGACGGATAAAACCTCCATTCTGAATCGATGGTCTGAACACTTTCAGGCTCTTTTCAGTACTAGCCGTGTAGTTCAAGACTCAGCAATTCAGTCCATCTCACAACAACCGGTGAAGAATGAATTGGATGTTGCCCCTACTTTGGGAGAAACTCTTAAGACCATACAGCAGGTGAAAATCAGCAAGGCAGCTGGGGTTGATGGAATTCCACCTGAAATCTGGAAACATGGGGGCCAAGCACTCCATGCTAAATTTCACGAGTTTGTGGTGTGCTGTCGGGAACTAGGTGAACTACCATCAGACCTTCGTGATGCAGTCATCATCACTTTGTATAAGAAGAAAGGAGTTAAATCAGACTGTTCAAATTACTGTGGTATTACTCTGCTCTCCATTGCTGGCAAAATGCTGGCAAGAATACTCTTGAACAGACTAATACCCACTATAGCAGAAGGAATTCTACCTGAAAGCCAATGGGGTTTCAGAGCCAACAGGAGTACCACAGCCACGGTATTTGTTCTCAGACAACTGCAAGAGAAGTGTAGGGAACAGAACAAAGGTCTCTGTGTAACCTTTGTTGATCTCACCAAGGCTTTCGATACTGTGAGCAGAAAAGGTCTATGGCAGATTTTGGAACGTTTAGGATGTCCCCTCAAGTTCCTTAAAATGATCATCTCACTTGATGAGGATCAGCGCGGCAAAGTGCAATGCACTTTCTGAGCCCTTTCTAATAACCAATGGTGTGAAACAAGGCTGCGTTCTTGCACCAACTCTATTCACAATCTTTTTCAGCACAATGCTCCAAAGGGCCACGGCAGACCTCGATGATCAGGACGGTATCTACATTCGATATTGTACTGATGGAAGCCTATTCAACCTAAGGTGACTGAAGGCCCACACTAAGAACTTAAATCATCTTGTCCGGGAGCTGCTTTATGCTGATGATGCCACCCTTGTTACCCACACAGAAGCAGCTCTGCAGTGTTTAACATCCTGCTTTGCAGACGCTGCTGAGCTCTTTGGGCTGGAAGTCAGCTTAAAGAAGACACAAGTTCTCTATCAACCTGAACTTCAGGAAGACTTCCATCATCCCCATATCACCATTGGCCAATCAGAGCTCAAATCAGTCCAGCAGTTTAATTACCTAGGCAACCTCATCTCCTTGGATGGTAAGATTGATGGAGAGATCAGGTTAGCAAAGGCATATAGTGCTTTTGGAAAACTCCATAAAAGAGTATGGCGTAATAAACACTTGAAGAAAAGTACCAAGACCAGTGTTTACAGAGCCATTGTGCTGTCTACTCTCTTATATGGATCCAAATCATGGGTCATCTACCGCCACCACCTGCGTCTCCTAGAACGCTTCCATCAACTCTGCCTCCATACAGTCCTAAACCTCCACTGGTCAGATTATGTGACCAATGCATCTGTTCTAGAACAAGCAGCAGTCACAAGTATTGAGGCTATGTTGCTGAGAACACAGCTGTGCTGGGCAGGGCACGTCTCAAGGATGAAGGACCACCGCCTCCCTAAGATCCTGCTTTATGGTGAACTTGCCACTGACTGCCACAAGAGAGGAGCCCCGAAGAAAAGATACAAGGACTCCCTGAAACAACATCTCAGCCTTGGCCATATTGATCATCATAACTGGTCTACTCTGGCCTCAAATCGGGAGGCCTGGAGACACACCATCTATAATGCTGCTGCTTCCTTTGAGAAAACACACAGGATCACTCTCGAGGAGAAAAGACAACACAGAAAGAATCGTGCCTTGCAGAATATACCACCTAAGGAGTCTTTCTGCTGTGTCTTTTGCAATCAAACATGTCTATCTCGTATTGGCCTCATTAGCCACCAGCGTGCCTGTAACAAATGTGGATAGAGCCTTTCCCAAATCTTCGTTTGTGAAGCCTAACCGTGATGATGAGTTTGTCAGTCTAATATGTGACTAATCTTTGTAAACCATATATTACACAACTCTGTGCTTTGATTTAATTTCCATGCCTCATTAAGAATTTCAGGCTTTAATCCTAATAAGAACTGTTTGCTATTCTTTGAAATTATGTAAGAAAATATTCAGCTTTTGATGAGGAATTAGGAAAGAAAATAAACCATTTTCCTGTTTTCCTAGTTTGAATAGATATTTAATTAAAGTGACATGCCTTGGGCAAAACCTAATTAATACATCATCTCTCTACTACTAAAATTAATGGAATACTTATGACTCCTCAGCTGCAGAAGGGACTGAAAATTTCTTTTCTGTCTTCTTATTCATTTTTCTTCTGACCATCCATCATTATTTTCTCACTGGAAGAGGGAAGCTTTTTTTTCCTGATCATTTATTTTTGATGTGTGCTGATGGATAATTTCCTGCTAGCTCTTCCAACTTTTCCCTTTTGATCATTTCCATTATGACTTGTAGCCTGAGCAAATGCCATGGTGAGGCTTTTCAGTGAAGGTAGCAAAAGCCCAGTTCAGCCAATGCTTCCTCAAACAGCTTTTCTTGTTGAAGGCTCAACTATGATCAATATGTGGGACATGCTGCCTCCTACCCTCTTCCAAGATGGGATTAGGGAGTTTCCTGAGGAGTGCAGAGCACAAAGCTGCTGGGAACTGCAGGATCCCTCCGTAAGTTCACAGACGTTGCCGGGAGAGATGTTATGCCCTCTCCCTGGGCTGTGCTTGTTATAAGCTGAGAGGGCAGGAAGAAATGTCTGTCCATCTGGCAAACACGGTGGCTATCGCATTGTGAGGCAAATGAACATGGACATCTTTACCCCACTAACCACAAGCTCTCATCTCTTTCCTCTGTTGCACTGGAATCAGTAGCACCTGGCAAGTAATTAAGACAAGAGGTCACACCACTCTGTGAAGTGATGGAGTAACTATTAACAACAGCATATAGGACACAGTGATATTATGAATAGACTCTTCTTCCTGTGGGATAGACCTAGTCTGGAGTTCCCCTTCCTTGCATGCCTTCTTGAAAGCAACAATTTTGAGAGCTTCACCATCAACATGCCTGTGTCTGTCTTCTCCACCTTCTTCCTGTTCCTTCTAGTTTGTGTCCATTGTTCCCACTGATATGAACAGCCTTACAGCCTTTCTTCCCTTATTTCTGTGTGGGTTGAGCTCATCTATTTACAACAGTGAGGGCGCTTTCCAGTCGCTGCTTCTTTGATGTGACCTGCCTACTCTCAGGATGCCTGTGTGTATCAAAACCCACTTATTTCTTGATATGAGAGGTGGTGTTGTCCACAGCACTGCTGGTCTGTCCCTCGGATGCTTTGATTCACCTTCTCCTCCCTGAAGTGGTCTGTAAATTTCTCAAGGAGAAGATCTTTCCCATCTGATTTAATTTTATAGGCTGTAGAGAAAGAGAAGTTGATGGTATTGGCACAAGTCCTACCAGAATGAAGCTATTCCCACAGAGTGGCTAGATGTTGGTGATGAACAGTTGAACTGGATTCATTGTATTCTGGTACTCTGTGAGGATCCTGCATAAATGCATGCCTGTAATGCCATGGCAGAAATTCTCTGAGTGTGATGGACTGGGTAGGAAGATGAGAAAGGTGGGACATGAATGACAGAAAAATGGAGAATCTACTTGTCTTGAACTACGAAGAGGTCATGCTTGAGGCTAAATGACAGTGAATGCATAGGACACCAGCCCCTGCTGCTGTGAACAAAATTTGCTTACCTCTCATCTTGCATCTCTGCCTATAGCTCCTGTTCATTTACCACGTGTGTGCTTTGTAAAAGGGGAATGTGTATTCTCTAGTGCACATTACCAAAGACCATTGTTCACAAGGAAGAGGGGCATTCAGGCTGAGACCCTCAGCTTTCACAGCAAAAGGAAGGAGGAGGGGAGGAGAGAGGCAAGTCTGAGAACAGAAGAAATTGGAGAGTCATCTGGTAACAGAAATCAGTGAGTGTCAGAAAGGAAAGGAGGGAAGGGGGAGGAGGGAGACAAGGAAAAAGGACTTAGAATCAAAAATAAAATCAGCAAGTAGGGATGTAAGAGATATTAAACATAAACATGCTGAGGGCTACTGTAGCTTTTCTTATCACATTTTTATTTCATGCTGATAACAATTCTTTGTGGTGAATTTGTTAGATCATTTCCAGACAATAGCTCCTAATCTGTTGCAGGAGATTTTATGAAAGCTTGTGCTATTTCTGCCCCTCTAGGGACTGCAGTTCACTTCAGTGAAGATTTGAATTGTCCTTTAAAGAACCTCATGCTTTTTCATTAGCCTGCTAATTAAGAAGACTTAAGCTTGCTGGAATGAGTTTGCACCTTGCACTGTCATTAAGGAAGGAAAGTAAGGTTGAAATTGGTAAATCCTGTGACTTAGGATTTAGGACGTTTTGTAACATTTGTTGATCTCACCAAGGCTTTCGATACTGTGAGCAGAAAAGGTCTAAACATCCGCTGGTCAGATTATGTGACTAATACATCTGTTCTAGAACAAGCAGCAGTCATAAGTATTGAGGCCATGTTACTGAGAACACAGATGTGTTGGGCAGGACACGTCTCCAGGATGAAGGACCACCGCCTCCCTAAGATCCTGCTTTATGGTGAACTTTATGGCCATGATGATGATGATGATGATGATGAACTGGACAAAGCATCGCTGACAGGTTGCTCTACGAGCATCAGGTTGGGTGTTTCAAGCAGTTTTATTCACTGGATACTGTAAAGTGTCATTACGTTCTCCTCCAGGAAGTCTTGTAATTTGCAATTGAATTTAGCTTTGCTGCCCCATAGAGAAATTGGCTCACTTTGTGGCATGTGGGACTTTGGGAAGTTTAATGTGGCTTCACATTTCCTTCCTGGCTCCCACGGCAGTCAAAGAAGGGCACTCTTGTGCTCTGGCTTCTGTGGCATTCCAACTTTTTTTGTGTGATATTTTATATATATGTCACATTTCTTAGTTCCTGGATCCCAGAATGGGTGTGAAGCATTCAGCATATGGAGAAGCAGAATTATTAGTACAGTGGAAGTGAGAAAGAGGTTTGTTACTCTTTGAAGCTTGTGGGATTAGGCAATGAGTGAAGGGAATACTGATCAACTCCAGGGCTGGGTTTCTGCAATCCAGAAGTCTGTAGACATATGGATGAAGTTGCAGGCATGGCAATTGTCTTTGTTGCTGCTCTCATCCTTTTTCCAGGATCACAGATGCACTATCCTAACTGTGAGGTACTTCACACCCATGGTAATACATAGATCTGGCTTCTAGAAGTGCTAATGAAGAGCCTAAGTATTTCTTCCTACAGGTGTGACCAGGCAGCAAACTAGAAACGACCTGAGAAAAGGCAGCAGCAGTGAGATGGAGAAGAGGTGGTAAGTGCAATGTGAGAAATGTGAGTGGGAGCATGTGGAGAGCTAGAATAGGGAGAGAAGGAAAATTGTGTCTTCAGCATCCCATGGAGGAGGTATTTTCCTAGCCCCGCAAGCTGCATGCAGACAGGCAAGGTAGGAATTCGGCATCCCACAAGCAGAGCTGTATGGCACTGTACTGCAGCACTAAGCTCCTTGTGGGTATAGCATTGTGAGTCTGCTTCAACATAGCCCTCAGGTTTATTTATCAGCCTTTGTTGGGAGCAGTAGGACACTGAATAAGACCTTTTTCCAAAGACAATATTCTAGTTGCATTCAAATGCATAAACATGAATTCCACAGTGAAACAAAACAAATAAAGGTAAAGTTGTCTGAATCTTGATGATCTTGTTCCCTGCTTCTGAGTTTTGTTTGTGTTGCAAAGACAGCTGTGGTGCTAGGACTGAATTCTGTGAAATTAGCTGGTTCCCAGTCCCAGGTATCTAGGCATGGGAATGTATTTCCACTAGCAATCCAAAAAAAAAAAAAAAAGGATTTCTAGAAAAGGCTTTCTATGGGTCTCTGGCACTCAAAGCACACACATCCTTGCTTAGGACTTCCAACCAGGAAAGGATTTCTCAGTTTTCATGGCAATTGCAGAGGGATCGATTCCTTTTTGCCTTGCTGCCTTGTATTGTAGGAAACAAGCCATCTGACTTTATATTTTCTATCAGAGATATTTGAATTTATTCTTAATATTGTGTCAATAACAAATTGTTATATTTCATGATTACAGGATAGAACGAATGAAAAGTGTAGCAGGCTTCAGCCATGTAGGCTTCGAGCTCTGTGTTGCTGAAGGCTCCAGCAGTTCAGAAGTCCTGCATTCATGCATGGGGTGAAGTCATCTGACAGACTTCACATAGGAGAGAACCTGTTCCATCCCTAATTGCTCAGTGCTCACAGGAATTTTTTGATCATCAAGCTGTGGCTTTCAGTACTATCAGAGAAATGAGCACTAGGATAACAGCTGAGGGATTGTTACACATCCATACAAAAAGGATGTGTAACATCTTTCAAGCTTTCAAGATCCTTTTGGAATACAAATCATTCAGTATCTTTTCTGTTCAGATTGTCACCAGTCAGAGTTTAGCAGGAATACCACAGGTTATGCTATGAAAAGGAATGGGCACCAATGCTTCCTTGTGCTTATAGGTGTGCAAAGACAGCCCCTTCTTTCCTCTGCCTGACTTCCAGCTTGTCTGGAAAATCAGTGTTATTAAAATAGAAAAGATCACTTATGAAGGCATGAGACAAACATAACTGAAGGCACTTCCATCAGTGTTTAAGGTATTTGGTTTAAATTCTACCCCTGTACACTCATAAACAGTGCTGGAGCATTGGCTCAGTCAGTGCTCTGATGGGAAAATAAATACCTGGCACCAGTGCCCAGAAACACCAGGAAAAAAAATCTAACTATCCCAAACAGACAGTGCCAGAGGTGGGGGGCTGTAACAGCAGTGGTCCTCTGTTTATGGTGTTATATTATTTCATAGATGACCTAATCTTATTTGTTTATGGCAGTGATGCCACTGGTCATCCAGGTTTCAGCTTTTTCCTAACCCTATATCTTAGCTGCCTGTGGAAATGACTACGATAAGTAACTGGTTATTTTGGAAGCATTTCTGCTGCACCACAACAGATTAATATTCTGGAGAAACAAATCACAGTGTGGAACATCTCCTCTGCAAATTGATATTTAGTGGAATTATTATGTTTTGTAGCCACACACAGCAATCCCTCCACTCATTGTTATGAGAGACGCTGTGTTCAAGACTGAGCCACAACAGAGTGGGCTGTGTTTCCATGGGCTGAAATGTCTAGACGAGGACCTTATTCTGCTTTTGCACAGTTGAGAAGAAAGAGGAGAGTGATAAAAAGACTTCTTACTTTCAAACATAAGCTGCACAAATACTTACTTCTAGGTTTGCCCACCTCTGGTGTGGTAGTTTCACACCTTTCCAGAGAAACTTGAACTGACATAGCACCTGGATAGAAGTTACACACCTGAGCGCCTGCCATTTTTTTCTGTTTTAACCTTCAGGGTCTGATCCCAAGAACGACATTTCCCAGATGGGGAGCTGTGTAGGGCTGGAACAAGCATTGTGGCTGTACACAGCCTCTGAGCATGGGGCGTGTTCCCATGTGTCTCACCACGTTCAGGTTATTTGCAGCCTGATGCTGGTTTTCATTCCTGATACTTTACTTTTTTTAAAGAAAAATGCCTTTTGCTGGTGACTCCTTGTTCCTTAGATTGTGTCTGTATTCCTGTAGAACTCCCAACAGGGAAGTACTTTCCTGGCTAAGTGTGGTGAATGTTAGTAATTACTTTCTTTCAACTTACTACAGTTCTCAGGATTAAGATTAATAAAACACTGACTCTCAACAAAGAAGCTTAAATAAAGAATGGGTGCTTCAAGTTCAGCCTGCTATATTGATCAGATACTGTCATTTATTTCCACCTGTTCACTGAAATAGTTTGAGGCTGTTGCATAGCATAGGCAGCTAATGGCAACTGTACTTGACATGAAGTGGTTTTGACTCAAATGCCATTGAGAATAAATTTAAAGTATTGTTATCTAGATATCACAGAAGGGACTAAAATCTAGAGCATAAACCCTAAAGTAATACAGACAGATAGCTGCTGGACACAGAGCAAGGAAGGAAGTCTGCCTCTCTATTTAAGTACACTGGACTGGTGTTTAGTCTAGCCTCATGCCACCATAGACTGCAGTGAGGCAGTTGCAAGCAGGAGGAAAAGGCAAGTGATAGGATTGCTAAAATCATCAGACGTGAGAAACAAATACGAATGCCAAGGCGGACATGGCAGAGCCTCTGACTGGATGAAAACAATGGGTTCTGCAAATGTATTAGGAGCTCATAAGGGGCAAATGAGAAGGACAGGACAGCAGAGAAGATGACTCAGCAATACGCAGTGTTGGAAATTTCAGAAGGATCTTGCCTTCCCTGAAGTGACACTTTTTTATTGGCACAGAGATTCTTCCTCGTTGTTTGTCCTACTGTATAATATTAAGCAGTAACTGAAAATAAGTTTTAACCACCTCATCCATTTCTGTCTCAGTGTTAAAGAAGCAGATGAAGTTGTGCTGCTTCTGTGACCTTTCCTGACCTTCACACTTTTATTTAAAGAGTTTGTCTATTTTGCAAATCTCGGTGGCATTCACATTCAGAAGACATCAAGCACAGACCTTGCAGGATTAATATGTGCATATAAATACATGCTTTCTATTATCTCATGTCATCAACTCACAAGTGAAATGGCTTAGGCAAAAGTATGCAGGTACAAAGCATAACTTTACTCAGGGTAACAGCTAAAATGTCCCTTGCTCTATGGTGTAGTTCAAAGCAGTTGCTAAAAACCTGGCATGAAAATGTTTGCTGACATTTCTGTGAAAGACCACTCTATGGACTGGGACACAAACAGCATTTTATTCCAAGTTTGCTTACCCAATAAATAGTATAAATTGCACTGCCCTGCCAAGAGTTCATCTTTGAGCATTTCATTTCATAAACAATCCTAATCCCATCCCATCTGTTTTGCCATATCCCAAACTTTTCTGATGTACTAAGACTGTAGATTATTCCCTGGGGACTTGAAAGGGAAAAACAGAAATGCCATGGCATAGTATATGCCATATTGAAACCACAGAGAATAGTCTACAAGCTTCCTCAGGGAGGAAGTTTTAACACAACTGAATACTCAGTATTTTATGCTTTCTCCCAAAGTTTATATTAATGATGTGAGCAGTTGTATTTTTTTATAAGCATGTAAATACGTGTGTGGGAAAAGTTTCCAGACCACAAAAGGGTTTTTTTCCCAAATGTCTACATCCTTATAGGAGACGATAACTTGGGTCTGAGAAAACAGAACGTATGTGTGGTACTTTAAGACCTTTCACAGCCCTGTGGCCCCTCCAAGGGTACAGTGAGAGCTCCCTGGCTTTGGACAACCTTCACCTCTTAGCACTGGGGAAGTGCAGAGTCTGTGGGTGGTGCCAGAGATGACTTTGTGAAGAATGAGGGAAAGGTTTTGGTTATCCTGTGTTATGGTTTCACCCCAGCTGGCAGCTAAGCACCATGCTGCTCCTCAGTCACACCTCCTCCAGAGGACTGGGGGCAGAATCAGAGGAGTAAAAGTGAGAAAACTTATGGCATGAGGTAAAGACAGTTTAACAGGTAAAGCAAAATCCGCAAGTGCAAGCAAAGCAAAACAGAATTAATTTACCACTTCCCATTGGCAGGCAGGTGTTCAGTGGTCCCCAGGAAAGCTGGGCTCAATCATGCATAACAGTGGCTTGGGAAAACAAGATGACATCACTCCAAACATTCTCTCCCTTTCTCCTTCTTCCCTTAGCTTTATATGTTGATCATGATGCCATATGTTATAGGATATCTCTTTGGTCATTTGGGGTCAGCTATCACAACTGTATCCTCTCACAACACCCTGTGCACCCTCACTCAACTCGCCGGTGGGGTGGGGTAAGAGGCAGAAAAGGCCTTGACACTGTGCAGTAATGAAAATATCTTTGTGTTATCAACATTCCTTTGGTTGCAAATCCAAACCACACCCCACATCAGCTACTGTGAAGAAAATTAACTGTACCCCAGTCAAAAGCAGCACACCCTGAAGTCATTAATTACGTATTACTTACCCTGTATCAATGGACTGAACTGGTTTTTGCATCTTAAAATAATTGTGAATCTCCTAATCAGAATCAATTCTGATGTCAGGTTAGGAGCAGGTGTGAAGGCTGCAAATTCTGATGTCAGGTTAGGAGCAGGTGTGAAGGCTGCACCTTATGTAGAGGTTATTTGGTGACACAAATGGTGATAGGTGCTGTCAATTTGCTCTCCCCTCTTCCTTGTACCTACAGGAGGAAAGCAATTTACTGGCTTGCTTCCCATATGATATTTTGGCAGTGTCCCAGGATAAAAAAAAGCAGCAGAATTGCATTTGAAACTTTTTGCTTTTGAAATCCTGGGTTCCTCTGCCAGCATTTACAGTCAAGGGCATAGCTGAGGCAGGGAGGGGAGAGGGTCTGATGAACTTTCCCTTTTTTAATGTCATATTGGGGGTTTCTCACACCACAGCACTTTTCATTAGAGGTTTTGAGCGAGGGGTGAAAAGAACTCAGGCACATTTGGAAAGAAACAGTATGCACAAAAGATTTAAAAAGCTGACGGTCCATTGTTTTAAAGATCCATGGAAGTGGGGAACTTCCCCAGTTGAGAATGAGAATGCAGGACCCATCAGGTGCATGTTGTTGCTAACATGTACAGACCATAAGTGCTCTATTCTCTGCCTCCCAGCTACTGCTGAAGCTTTTTCCCACTGAATGACAGATGATGTCTGAAAGGAGGGGGATGAGCTGTGTCACATTTCTCACAGTGCTGCCTGCACACATAACAAACGCCTCTCTCTTTGCCATATAACAGCTGTGCCAAAGCATGCTGGGCATTGCACTGTCTGGAGATTTAGAGTAGGGAGAAATGTGGAGAGACAGGGAAGACAAAGATGAGGGAATAATATTAGTTTAACAGGAGAGTCTGTGCCTGTGAATGGACTACAAAGCGGAGAATGACAAGGTCCCCCTTGAGCCTCCTTTTCTCCAGGCTGAACAACCCCAGTTTCCTCAGCTGCTTCTCATAAGACCTGGGCTCCAGACCCTTCACCAGCTCCGTGGCCCTGCTCTGGTCATGCTCCATCATCTCAATGTCCTTCTTGTAGTGAGGGGCCCAAAACTGAGCACAGGATTCAAGCTGTGGCCTGATCAGTGCCAAGCACAAGGGGATGATCACTGCCCTGGTTGTGCTGGCCACACTATTGCTGATACAGGCCAGGATGCCATTGGCCTTCTTTAGATTAGTGCATCCTTCTTTTTTTCATGCTAAGAAGAATGAGGGCAGCCTGCTCTGAAGCACGTAACTTCAGCTGATGATTTTCACCTGGTCACTTAGTGCTGTTTTAGTTATATTAGGTTAGAAATATTTAACCTAAACCTGAAAATATCTTAAAATGGGAGATTTAAACAGAAAAACATGTAACTTTAGCTATCAGTAGGTGCTTTGAATATTTGATTAACTGTCTAGGTTTCCTTGTTACTCTTTAGACATGATCTTTCAGCTCCAGCAGTAATTTTGGAAAGAGATCTGAGGATAAAGCCCCAGGATCTGCCATCAAAAGATGTATTAGTCAGTGAAAGAGAAGACACTGTTGTGATTAAGTTAGTAAGCTATGACTTAAGACCTTGGAATCTCTGTCTGAGTTTTGCTGGAGGCTTTATTAAAACATCAAGAATACAAATTTTTTTTGATCCCTCTCCTCTATTCATATATGAGATGTCTTGTAACTATTTCTCTGTCATCCAAACTTTCCCTAATGCTTGTACCTCAGTGTGTTTCACAGAGGTCTCTCCTCCTGGCAGGGACTTTTAAATATCCCTTGATAGAGCTACAATAAAACAGAAGCAAACCATGAACAGCTTGAGAAGGGAAATTACAAAGCTGAAGTATGTATTCTACTAAGGGCAGTGGACAAAAGCCTACTGTATATCACAGAGCCTCTCTTCTTCTGTTGTCTGACTACCTCTGTCTCAGATTTATGTTATTGTGGGTAATTTCTTACTCCTAAGAACCTGGTTGATAAAAAAAGAAATTATTTTGCATGCTTGCCTGCACATGTCTTTTGGAAGGGAGTTTCAGAATAGCTCCACATTTGAGCACATACTCCAGAGTAAGAATAAACCTGGCTACACTAGGGAAAAGCTTAATGTTTTGCCTCAGAATTGGCCTTTCTCTCTGAGCTTCATGAACAAAATCTGTGACTGTGTCTGCTTCAGGTAACTTTTTGCAGTGTTAAGCTAGCCAGCTCACATCCTAGTGATTGCAGCATAGGGCTCATGGGGACTCCGAAAAACCATGTAAGGACATTAGCTGTCACAAGCACCCTGCTCCCAGAGACTATGTTGCTGTTTGAACCCAGGCTGCCTGTTTTCAGCATAAGGTGGTTGTTTTTGTAAAACTATTTCATCCTTTGCTTTATATCAGTAAAATGGTTCACTGATGGCTGCAAGAAGCTTTCATGGTTTTGCTGGTGTCAAGTGCTCTGTGTGTAGCTCCCCCTCAGTGCCTAGAAAACACACCACATTTTGCCAAACGTCCAAAGGGTATCAGTAAGTAGCATTTGAACAGCCTTCCCTGCATTTAAAAAAGTATATATCCTCATTGGACTCTTTATGCCAGCCCTGCAGAGCTGTCTTTGAAAGGCACTACTCTTAGAACAAGATTCTGTCCCACTAATGGAATGATTTGGGTTGGAAGGGTCCTTAAAGCTCAACTAGTTTTAACTCCCCTGCCATGGGCAGGGACACCTTCCACTAGACCATGTTGCTCAAAGCCCCATCCAACCTGGTCCAAGATGCATACAAAGAGTCAATTCTGACTTAAAGCCAGATTATATTCCAAATAGTTGAGAAAGTATTAATGTAAGCAAGCAGAATGGGATAGCATGTTGCAGCAATCCCTGGACAGAGTAGTAAGTGAATAAATCTTGCATGTACCTGCTCTGCTCTGGACCTCTGCTTGCTGGGGTTTTCATACCCATGTAAAGACCTTTTCTGCCTGACTGATTAACCAAATTATCATTTTTCCACCTCAGTTTGCAGGAATAAGCTGTATTTCCCTTTGAAAGATGAATTCGAGACAAATTGATGCTTTAGATCCAGCAGAGAAGATAATCGCATGTGAACTGATTAGCTCTTCAAGTGAATTACACAGTTAGTTCCATTAGGAAACTGTCTTTACTGTTCACTTCTCTTAAACTCCTGCTTACATGACGCACTTGCAAAGTTACATGTTTAGATTACTGGATTTATCTTAGTTTATGACTGTGCTGCTGTTAATTATGTAAATGGTATTGTAGTCTTACATTTATTAGTTTTCATATACAACAGCTATTTTCCTGCATCTGTTCTTCTTGCTTCATGTTTTTCTCCCCGGTTTGTATCTCATTTTTGGGGTATACGCCAGCAAAATGACATACCACTGAAATCAGAGCCAGGACTCATTAGCTCTAGTAATTACCACCTTCCTCTGTCCTAGAGGCTTAGAGCATCACTGCTTTTCCTACTGTCAGCCAAGACTTTCATTAGCACAGCCGTCCACAGTGTTAACAAACTCACTTGAAGCAATGAGCTGGTTCTATGTCCACCTAGAATGTAGGTATGCTCTTCTCCTAGTTAGTGAATCTCCTCCCTCTTCTCTCCCTGCATCACTGACATAACAGCCAATGCAAGATATCAATGTACATTTGAAAATCTCCCTCCTTATGATTATTTGCAACGTCTTTCCACATGCAATCAGAAAAATATTTTCTCTCAAATACCACTCAGATTTCTGCCCTTTGCTTCTCTTTCTCCAGGTTTCACTACTCTTTTCCACATTGGAAACTTCTGTTGCCTCTCTCTTTCTCCCCACTTTCTAAGTATCCCTCCTTGCACTAAATCATAATTGTGCTTGCCTCATGTCTGCATCCCACATCTTGAAAGGACCAAAAATAAAATGAACAAGAAAGATACATGACTATTTAAAAATTCCAGATCCAATGTCCCAGAGACTACCTTCTTGTGCATTGTGTGGATTAAAATGTGTGCTGGGGAGGCAGATCTGCAGACCGTGTTTCTTGTCATGCTATAGATTTACTGATAATCATTTCAGAAATGTGATGTCCTGTTATTATCTGTGCTTTGTTTATGCTATGAAACATTTATTTTATTTTGATGGGAGCCTGTTTAACACACTGTTGTTGAAAGGGGTTTTTACCACTCAGTTATGAAGAGGAATGGCGTTTGGTTTATTTACTTGTTGAAACACGGCATAGCTAGGATTATCTTTAGTATTAGCAACAGATGGTTACTTCTTCCTTCTCTTAAAAATCCTGAGTGATAGGAACGTTGTTATTTTTTGACACTGAAGATGTTCCATTCTCTTTGAACTGCTGGGGTTAAATGTCAGATTTTGGGTTTGATTTCCAACTGTTTTGTATCATTGCTCTTCTCCTATCCTTTCCTCCTGATAGACCTTATAGCTACTTGACAACAAATAGCTTTGTCTCATTTCCTGAAGCCTCAGTGAGCCATGCAAATGACTTTGCAATAATCTGCAAATGCCAGAATGTTTCAAAACCCAATCTGAATTTCTATACTGACAGAAGAGTTGCCCTGTATGGTATGTCATTGCACTGGATCAAGGGTAAGGCTTTCTAGGGCTAATTAGCACTGCAAAATAGCTTCTAAAGTTTTCTACTAGGAAAGTGACATTTGAAGACTTATGCCATTAACTAGAACATAAAATGGAACTAAATGACCCTTTTTTAAAAGGTAATTAGATGTAGTTACAGCATTTACAAGTATTTCTGTCATACAAGCAAGCGTATTTCCAGAAAAACAAAGCAATTTGTTAAGGATGAAAGCCTCATTCTCAGATAGGAGTCCAAGAGGAGAAGCTGCTTGTGGAAAAGCATGTGTGTTATTTGTTTGCCTAGTCCTGCTTCACTGTGTTCTTAGAGAGTGGAGGTCAGACCATGAAGGGCAACAAATTGGCTTGTTTCCACAGATACCAATGGATCTGTGAGGTGGTGTTTTTTTAATTGTTTTGTTTGTTTGTTTGTTTGGTTTTGGTTTTGGTTTTGGGTTTTGTTTGTTTGTTTTCCTCTCCACACTGGCCTAGGTCTAGGTCTTTACTATAGAAGGATTTTCAGAGGCAGAATTTGATCGCTTTTGTCCCCATCCTGATAAGAGGCATTTCAAACCCTAGAGTGGATGCTGCCTCTAAACCGAGCTAAGCCTGGAGGGGAGGTATGTGTTTGTACAAGCCCTCTTCCCATTGTAATCCAATGTCTATCAATTGTACCTACAAGCATTGACTACCACTGTCACATTCTTTGTGGTAGAACAGGTTTAGAAGTTCAAATAATGTGTAAGATGGCACAAGAAATGCAGAATCTGAGTCTGAAGTTTCTTGGGGCTCCCTGAATCTTGAAGGGACAGCTCATTTTCATGTGCTGAAATAGAGGTGGTAGTTTCAGGTCTGTGAGCCTCAAAAATATGCTGAAGTAAGTTGGTCTGGAGCTAGCCCATGCTTAAGACTATTACTGCATATAGTATTACCCTGAGACACATCAGATCTGCCGTGGCCCTCATCCAATAAGGTACATAATCATATACCTAACTTTAGGCCAATTAATAACTTTCTTCAATCAAATTGCTTCTTTGAAGCTAATAGGGCTATTCATGTCTCCAGGTTAGGCATACACATCCAAATCTCTTGCTTAATTGGAGTCTGTGATTCCTTATATTGGCCAAGATCTAGTGAAAAGATTTTATTAACAGTGAAGTCAAAATTACATATTTCAAGTTCCTTTCATTATCTCACCACAGAGCATTTGTATTGTTAATTAATCAAACGGTCATCTCCAATCAGCTTTCACAGTGCTTGAGAATTTTACAAGTATATCAGTATAACTAAAAAAAAGAAGGGACCAACTCTCTTAGTATAGTTAGACCTTCTGAATTTATACGTTAGATCATAGGGAATTTAATTTAACATTCTCTAAAGACTTTCACAGGTCTTTTTCTGCAAGGTATTTTTTCCCTTATCCATTTATTTTAAAGCTGTGGTTTTGCACTTCTATTCTAGTTAGTTAATTTTTATCCTTAAGGGTACACTGTATTTTTTTAGTTTCTGAATCTTCCCTATACTTTCACTTCCAAAAATAGCAAAAACCTTTTTTGGAGAAATGTGTTATTTATTTTGCATTTGTCAGAATGAGTAGGTAATATAACCCAGTGTTATAAATAATGCCTGCAGGTATATAAACCCCTGTACGGAAGAAACAGACAGGTTTTTAACACAGTATAAGAGGTAGGAGACTATCTAAACTCTTGGTTTGCCTTCTCAGGGCTTGAAAACTTACGGACCTCTGCATGTACAGGGCCAGATGTTGTGTTATTCAGTCAGCCCTGTGCAAAATGAAGTTGTAGCTGTGGGAAGCTGTATGAAGTCTCTCATGGTTCAAGTTTCAGACTATCTGATCAAGCTATGCAGGCTGTCCAGGTGACACAGTACTAGACTCAGAGGCCCTGATTTGTAGATTATGTACTCTAAAATGTAGATTATGTACTCTAAAATGTAGGTTATGACTTTTTATGGTGATGGTGGATTTGATAAGGAGAAGGAACCAATAGAGAAAACATAAGATTTTTTCCCCTGTCTTTTTTTGGCTGTCTCAACAGGGCCTTTCTAACCCTGAGGTGCTGGTTTAGACCATTTAGAGCAAGTTGACATTTGGACCAGAAAATGAACATGCAGTGTGCATGTTGGCTTGGGTGAGCCATAACCTTTGCTCTTCACTTCTGCAAGTACACCACTTTTTCTCTGTCTACACTATTTCACTTGGTGTCTGTTTAAATAAGCCTTATGTCTCCTCCCACCTGATAATACCTCAAGCTTCCTTTTATACTTCCCTTCTCTTGGCTTCTCCCAGTATGTGCCCCAGTGATTTTGACATTCAGCCCTTACTTAGACTGCTACTCCTCTGCAAGACCACTCTAGCATTTCCCAGAAGCTGTTCTCATAACCCCCTGGCCCATGAGCAGGGCTTTCAAGCTCTCCCTGTGTGCCTTGAAATGTTACCTAATATTTAGTCTTAACCAGCTGGTATGGAGCATGCTGGTAGTCACCACTTTTCTCTTGATGTCTGTGGGTTTCTGACCAAGTGCCTTTCTCTGCATGTCTGTGAAACTCTAGATAGGTGAAACAAATCCTGCTCCCAGCATTGCTTCTTCCCTCAAAAAAATATCTATTGTAGTTTAAAGCCCTCGCGTTACAAATTATTGCATCTCTGCAGTGCATTTGTAGTACAGATGTAGTACACAAAAATCACAGAACAAGAAGACATCCCTATTTTCAATTTATTGGGAGGTGAGATAGATGCAGCGCGTTACATCAGACTCTCGATTATCTATAAGAAAAAAATCCCAGACCATACTGCCTGGCTGAATGATGTCTTCCCAGAACGGAATTAATTTTTGCTCTATAGCTGCATTGACTGATGATGGAACGGCCAATATTTGATGGGGTGTTGCTGCCAGCACCATGACAATAAAACAAAGCAATAAGGGACATGGTCAGCACTCAGACAGCTGAGCAACATTTGTAAAAGAAATTCTACAACTTTGCAGTTGCTGAAAACATGTGCTTTGATGTGCTAAATTAGCATGTAAACTCAAAGCTGAAGGTTTGAAGCACTCAGCATTGCAAAATAGTGTTAAGGTATTTAGTAAATGGAAATGAACTTCAAAAGAAAAACAAGAGCATAAATGGAACTGAAGAGATTTTTTTTGAGTAGAAAATGTACCTAATGATGGCATTTTTCAGTGCCCTGTTCCACACAGGCAAATCCAATGAGGGTGAATGTCCTCCGTTATCCCAGAATCAGATGGCAGATCCTGGAGAAAGACTCAGTCTCGGTCCTGATGTAGCTCACTCAGGCGGTCACAGCACTGTAGCTGGGGGCAGGCTGTCACATCTGCCTGTGTCCCCAGGCAAGAGCTTGGAAGTTTGCATGTGCTGGGCAGGCAGCTGCTGCTAGGCCATTGCCTGTGGGATTAGCTGGTTATTTAATTCTAGCCTGCAAGTGACTTCCGTGGGCTGCAAGTTCCACTACATGAGGCTCTAGACATCCCAACAGGAGAGGAAAGAAGTGTGTGCATGGACTTGCAAAAGTGAACTGTTAGCTTATTGCTGCATTCCTGACTTGTCTATGGGGTTTTTAACAGCCAGTTATTGTTGAAACAGTTCAACAAACCTATTGCCAATACTTTTGGATAACGTGGTTCTCATGAATCTCAGTTCAGCCAGAAATTTTGAGACATGTTGAAATCTTTTAGAAAGGCACTGGTACATTGAAGTCAGCAGTTGTAAACATGTACTTAATGCACAAATAACCAAATAACCAAATCGTGAAGTGGTGCTGCACATTGTAAAATATCTACATATGAGACAAGTGCCTCAAACAAGTGCCCAGACATGAGTATGTAGTGCTTCCTTAGATGCCCTTGAGAACCCAAGACAAATGGCAAAAAAACCTATAGAAGACTTGCATCTATCAGCAGCCAGAGGCCCAGGGGTGTATACTCGAAATGCATATGTGATTTCTCACCTCCTTGAACATTCACAGTGGTATAAACTTAAATGAATGGTAAAGTGGGTTGTAAAGTGAGAAGTATACTTATTAGGGTATATTTTCATTGCCAGTTCTTAAGATACTTTTTAGATATATTTGTCAGTGTAGATCTTGGTATGCTACTAACCAGCCATCTTCTAACCCCCTAAAAACTTCCCCACATTCCATTGTGATGCTACAGTGCCATACAATAAGCTACTAGGGGAATTTGCTACCATTTTCAAGCAATGTTTCCCTGTTTTATAATGTAAGAAAATGTCTGTATCTGCCTATTCTGCCAAGAAGCCTGTAAAAAGTCTTGAGAAACTCAAGAGGGGAACAGAATTGATAATTGATTTGACAAAGGACAACACTTGCAGAGACAGAGGGAAGAAAGGCTTCTCCATTTCTGAAGTGTCTTGTAATTCTGCTTTGTTTTAGGAGAGAAGTGGTGGAAGGAGATTAACATGTTACTGGTGAATAGAGGCAGTCACACAAGCAAATAAACACTGAAGGCCTTCAATGACTTTGATTTTAATCAGTAGTGTCTAAAGTCAAGAGAGAGCCAGTGTGAAAAAATGTATGGTTGTTCACACTTTCCTACAGTTCAAGGTTTCTAGAATTTACAATGTTTGAAGCATCTCCAAGTCAGTTACATAAAAAATGGATAATGCTTGCAAGATTGTATAAGAAGCTTGTTAACAAAACAAGGGAAGGGGACAAAGACTCATCACTCAATTGCAGTAGTTTGTGTTGTTAACAAAGTCAGTTTTGAAAGGCTTTGCCTTTATACTGGAAAACTTGTGTGCTTTCTTCAAGAATCATAGAATGGTTTGGATTGGAAAGGATCTTGAGAGATCATCTAGTCCAGGAAGACCGAGATCATCTAGTCTGAGAAGTCATGCTTCCACCTTACTCTTTGCCTTGGTGGAGCCCCTGCTGTTGAGAGCATGTTGGGCAAGCCACTTGATTGGGGAAGTCTGAACTTCTGCACCCAGTGCTGGTGATTAGCTGATATCTGGCAGTCAGCAATATAATTGCATTGGAGTAGAAATGAAAAAAACCCAGTGCTTGGTAAAGGTTGTTTAAGCAGTCATTAGAATCTCGAATAAATATTCTGAAATATTTTCTTGATAAAATATTATTTGCAGTAATTGCATATTTTATCTTTAACAGTTCAGTATATTCATTACCTCTCTGATTTTTTATTCAGACTTAAACTGTAACAGCTTATTTAAAACTGCATTTATTATTTTTCTTATGCAGGTTGCATAAATGAGTGTCAATAGCAGCAGTATGGAAATTAACCAACTTATAATTACAATAGCATTAAATATATTTTGCTAGTGTCTGAATGGAAAACATTTCAGATGAAAAATTAATTCCACCCACTTGAAACAGGAAATAAAAGTTGTGCTTTAGTCTTTGCCCTTTAAAAATAGCTGTTAGTCAGATTTTCATTTTCATTTTTATATATTTCAGGTTTTCTGTTAAAAAGAAAGTCAGTGTTCTTTCTTTCAAATAGAATTATTTAAAGAAACAAGAATAAGGTATGTTTTGGAAATATTTAATAGTATACCTAAGGAAAATTTAGCTTAAACTGCAAAGCAATGGTAAATAAGTTGGTGAATAAATCTGAAAAAATTTCTCAAACAAATATAGGGCAAATGAAGTACCTATACGTACTTTGTGTTGCTGTTCAAGCCTCATGAGTTATGTATGTCTTCCTACTGCATGTGAAAGACAGATAATTGCAGGTGCAAGTTGTCATTTGAGTGTCTAAGGGTCCAGCTCTGCATGCAATGTAGGGGAACAAGAATATGTGTGTGTTCATATATTCATATACATCTTGTTCAGCTCCCAGTAAGACCAGTTGCTGCTGGAAAACCCCATATTAAGAATATGGACCTGAAAAGACATAGCTGAACCCCTAAAAATAGTGGGGGAAATGCTTTGATAAAAATATTCTTAATGCCAGATCCATCCTGGCTTAATTTACAAGGCATCCATAGACTGTGTGCAGCAGAACCAACGGGAGAGAAATATTTTGGATATAACAAGGTATATGTACCATAGTTGCTTAAGCATATTATGAACAGAAGAAAAAAAAATCTTGAAAGTAAAAGTCATGCAAGAATGCAAGTAAAAATTCTGGAAAGATAGAGAAGGGCCCAAGAATAAGGCAAAAGGTCACATGAGGTAGTGTCTTGTTTCTTACAGTTTGCAGTTGGCATCTTGAAGGATGATTGCGGATGACCAAGCTCCACAAGGGTGAAAAGCATCTGAGAGACTAGTCAAGGCCATTTTGACATATGTGAGAGAGAATTAGTCCATGTCTTTGACTTCATGCTGGTCCTAGCAGCAAAAGCAAAAAGAGAGATGTGCAAGCAAGAATCTAAAGAAACTTGGCCATGAGGTGGGCCGGGGAATAACCTCTCCATTGTTTGTTTTGTAAACTACTTAAGAAGCTGAAATGATCAAATAAATACATTGCTGTTAAATGAAATCTAGAGAACCATTTTCTATTTATGCACTTATACCTGCGTAATTTTTTTGCAGAGCTCTTCTCTTCATTGATGGCTGAAAGTCCTGTCCTCTTTGGAGAAAGCAAAAGATGTTTGAAGATGGAATCTAGTTCAAAGGACAAGGATGTAGTGGGTTTGTGTAGTTAAATAACATTTCTTTTTCCCAGGAGGAACAGGATATTCCATACCATGTTACGTCAGTCCAGCTATAAGAGGGAAGGGAGAATTAGCTCGGCCCTTCTTCTTCCGGGATGGCCCTATAGGCAGCTATGTCTGTCCGAGATCCCGTTCCATGGGGGAGGTAGGATTTTTTACTGTTAGTTTCATTTTCCTGTGTGTTTGTAGTGTTATTAGTCTCTTCTTTTTTTCTCAGTGTAAATATAAACTTTTTTCCTTGGTAAGCTACCAAGTTTTCACGTTTTTCTTTTCTTTTGTCTCCCCTTTGTGGGGGGGTGGGGTGGAAAATCTGTGCAGCCTCGGTGGACACCTGGCGTTCAGCCAAAGTAAACAGCTACAAAAGGATAATTAGGATAATATTAATAGTCACGTAAAATTAAAATAATTAAATAATTTTAATGTAAGAATTAAAATATCTTTAGCAATTAATTTTCCTAGGTGTGTGAAGATAGAATCTGACTCAACACAAATGAAGAAAAACTGATTTTGTTTCCTGAAATTCCCAACTGAAAACAAAGATCCGTCAAGGGCCAAGTCCCAAAGCCAGTTTTTGTTGTCACTGACAAAAGTGACACAACAGGTGTGTCAGAAATGAGAAGCTACTATTCAGCTGAGGACGTTGAACTTTGGAGTTAATTAATGACTTTTTAATGTATTTCTACTGAAATACTGTTTGAAGCAGTCCCACTGAAGAGTAGGAGAGAATCAGATTGTCCTTTTTACAGGAGTTTTCAAAATGCTAAAATTTGTTTTTAACTAAAACTGTCAGTTTTTGACGCTTCCCACAAAAATAGTTAAGAAATATTTGGAAATCTGCCTGTTTCAGTTTAGTGGTAACATTAAAATGTTTTGAATAACTTTTGCTTTTAATACCTTGATATTGCAAACCCAAATAAAATTTCAAGATGAAAATTCAGACCTGATGGTTTGAAAAGGATTGAAAGAACTAGGTTGGCAGAATGTCCTGAGGGGACTGAGTTAGCAGCCTTCTGAAGGGGGTCTGCAGGGAAGCCAGAGGGGCACTCTGCATCAGGAACTTGTGATAGGACAAGAAGCAATGGGTGCAAACTGAAAGAGGGGAAATTCAGATTAGGTATTAAGAAGAATTTTTTTACTGTGAGGGTGGTGTGATACTGGAACAGGTTGCCCAGGGAGGTTGTGGATGTCCCAGCCCTGACAGTATTCAAGGCCAGATTGGATAAGGCCTTGAGCAACCTGGTCAAGTGGGAGGTGTCCCTGCCCATGGCACAGCCAGTTGGAACTAGATAATCCTTAAGGTCCATTTAACCTCTTAACATTCTATGATTCTATGATTTCTTTCTTTTTCCCTTTTTTTACCAAATGAAATTTCCCTGCAAGTGATATGTGCCTACAGAAAGGTTTTATTTTGTCAAAGCAGTTTTATCACTGCAAAAAATATTCTGTAGAAAAATGTTTGACTGATACTAGTCCCCGAGACTTGTTGATCAGCGAAACTTTAGGTGCTTAAATCTTACATAACCACTGCATAATGTATGATTTAAAGAAGACAAGACTTTACAATTTTTTAAAACTGACAGGATGAACTGCAAGATAATAGACTTGGCCTGAAAATGCTAATTCTATCAATATACCTTATGCCAGTAATGTTTTCCTTTGCTATTTTAGATGTGTATTCTAGTTGACCAGAAGGAATGGCTTTATTGCTATAATTTCTGTTAGCCTATGATAAAGGTTATTTTTTAAAAAAAAATGAGCCTATGCATCTTCATTTGTGCTCACATGAATTTACATGGAAAGCTGCATTTTGGGCATTTTTTTCTTCTTTAACTGTGCTTTGACAGCTAACACAGGTTCAGCAGCAGCAGGCTGTATCCAGATTACTGCTGAAAGCATCATACCCTTTGTATGGGTGTGGAAATCAGGCAAATTTACTGGAAAACAATAGGTATTGAAGGAAAGCAGTACTTACACAAATGTCCATTTGAGATGAAGTTCTCAAATATGTCCATTTCCTTGCCCAAATGTTGATTGCTATTCATGCTTAGTTGTTTGCCTTGGGTAAAGAACACAGAAGGGAGAACAGAAAGGCTGTTGCACAAAACCCGAGGTTTGTGAAAGGCATCAAGAAAAGACTGTATGAATGCAGAAGGAAAAAGACAAACACAGAAGGTGACACAGAGCAGGCTAATGCCCTCAGTTCCTTTTTTTTTTGCTCCAGTTTCATCCAAAAGGTTAACTGTGATTGAATACTTAATACAATGAGTTATAACATAAGGATATAAGCTTTAGGATTAATCAGAAAAAGAACAGGTCACGATAAAGAATATTTATATTCAAGTAAATTGGAGGCATTTTGGCTAGTTGGTCCTAAAGGAAACTTCCTATGGATACTTGAGGAGGAATTGCAACAATCTTTGATCCACTTGCAAGCACATCCCAGACATCCTGGCAAAAGTAGGTCCAGAGGGCAGGAGAAGACATTGCACAGGTCACCTAGAAGGAGAAAAAGGAGGATCTAGTGAATCATTAAATCATTTAAGTTGCGAAAGACCTCTAAGATCTTAGAGGTCTTTTCCTCCATTAACCTGGCGCTGCCAAGCCCACCACTAAGCCATGTCCCTAAGCACCATATCTAAATAAAACAGTTTAAGGGCCCATACAGAAAATAATTTGGTGATATATGCCAGATGATATGAATTAGTTAAGAACAAGTCCTGTTAAACCATCTATTTGGCTGACTAAGGGGAATTAAAAGGTGTGATATATTTTGGCCTGAGTACAGCTTCTGGCACCGTCTTGCATGAGCAAGTTAGAGAACTATGATCCAGTTGAAATAATGATGAGTTGGGTGAATAATTGCATAAAAAATTGCTCTAGAAACTGTTGAGAATTATTCCATCTTAAATTAGCATTTTAAGCTGAGTCTTGCAGAGGTCTATCTGTTTTACTCAGTATAGACATGAATGAGTCGGAGACTGGAATTTGACAAATGCTTATAATCTTTTTAAATTAAACAAAATTGTTAAGAATTGAAAGTACTTTGTTGGGCCAGATTTTAGTTTAAAATAATCTAGATCTTTTGGAGAAGTGATCCAAAATCAACAAGATGGAGTCCAACCAAGGCAAGAACAACGAACTGTGGTTAAGAAAGAAAAAAGTAAAAGGCATTTATCAAATGAGAAATATCTTCCAGTGCAGCTGTACTGTGAAAAAAGCATTTGAGAGTTGGAGTGGAGTACAAGCTGGGTCCTTTCTGGGAATATATTATCAAAAGTGTAATGTGCAAAGCACATGAAAATAAATGTATGTCTCTTCACTGTGCTAGTGAGACCTCAGATGGAATACTGGTACTCATCTGTGAAGTAGAATGAGAATATATAGGAGACATACAGAAAATAAGAACAAGAATGATAAAAACTTTGGATTGTATAAGAAAAGCCTGTAGTAAATGTCCTTTTTCTAGAAAAGAAGAACAGTGAGCAGAAATTACAATCTTTTCCAGTGTTTAAAATGATTGCTATTAGAGTGGTGATCATTCTTCTCTTTAACTGGGTGGTAGGATAGGATTTAACCAGCTTACCTAGCAAAAAAGAAATTCCAATGTGAACTGAAAGAGATCACTTTGGGAATTTATTGGATCATTGTCTTCAGACAGTATTACAGATGGTTCAGACCAGTGCCTATTAGAGAGGTTTTCCTGGTGACTACTTATATCTATGCAGGATCAGAGGAAGGTGTCGAGTAAATCAACTTACAGAGCCTTGCATAACCCTGTTTTTGAATTATTTTATTGATTAGCATTACCTCATGGGGATTCTTTCTTGAGAAGATTTTCAAAGATATGTTAACTGCCTTCTTGTCACACCTGGACTGAAGGACTGAGCAGCAGAAGGTGCCTGCAGGTGAAGACCTTGGTGCACAATGTTGCAATACACCTGCTGTATGGATGCACAAAGTCATCAGTGTGCACTGCCTGTCTCAAAACTGGCACAGTCTCTAAGAGAGCAATTGTTTTGACTATACAAAATCCCTATTTTAACTGGCACAGTTTTCTTGCTTTGTTTCTAAATTAAGTGATTACAATTGGGCTGTATTAAAGGAAGCAACTTTTTATCACAGAAAGTAACCCTTGTGGATATCCTCAGCTAAAGACAATCAGAAATTGAAAAAAAGGGCCATCAGCAAACTGGTATTGTCTGTTGCTAGCTGGAGAAATCTATTCTTTATCTGATACACTCTTACATCCTGTGCTGAATTGCATCACCTTCTACCTTTTGAAAATTCAGAATAAATTTCAATTCCTTTGGCGATATGTAGGGATACCCCAGATACATAATGAGCAGGATAGAAAGTAATAATTCAGAGGTAATAGTGACAGACAGTTGGTTTTCAAGTTCTCAAAGCTTGAGGCTAGTGTTTAATGACAACAGCTTACCTGAAACTGCAGTTCTTCCTTGCATGAAGCCTCATGCAGTGGTCTTCTCTGTTGCCTAGGAGTAGGACTAACTCTTACCCTAAATGATGCCAGAACTTGAGATCCAGCCAAAGTTCAGTACCCTGGGCTATAATTCTTACACGATGGCTCAGAGATGTCTTGTGAACATTGTTGTCAAGCAGCAGAGGAAATCAGTTTTGAGGCTGATGAATTGCAAGCTTATAAATCTGAGTTGTCTTAGTAACACAGTCTGCAAGGTAAAAGTAAAAGGAAGTGAGCTCCTTTTCTTTGAGGTTGACTGTGAATAGCCATAAAATCTCTTAGCATGTGACCTGGATTTATGAGCAGAAAATATGAACTTGTCCTGCTTAAACTTATACTGTATTTCATTTTAGGGTAGGAGGAGATTTAGATTAATAAGATAAATTAGTGGGTATTCCCTTTGATCCTTGTCATCACAGGGTGGTTTCTGTATTAAGGTTGCAATCCAATGATCTGTTGGTGAGAATTTTTTGTCCTTTTCTCCTATACAGGAGTAGGTTGAGAGGCTGAATGTTGGCTTGGTTGGCAATGGGTCATTCCTAAAGGAAAACTTTGTGTAAATTTTATGCGTGATGATGTCTTAAAATAAAGTAACCTGCACTTTTTCACACTGGCCATAGGTCTCTCTCCAGACCAATAAACTAAAAGATCAGTTTAATGTTCAGTAGTTAAAGTAGAAATACTCCCTTTGCCAATAGTGGGACTTTGACAGGGTATTTTTTAAGTATAGAAAATTATCACTTAGTTATATACACTCTTCTGTATTGTTAATCAATTTGATGGACAAGCTGCTGTGTGAATACATATTACAGAAATATTGAACACTGTGAGTTCAGAGAGTACAGCAAAACAAAGTAAGGCCTGCAGGTGTGCTGAAAAAAAGATTACCTCTTCCTTTAATGTGGATTTTTATGGGTTTCCATTGAACAACATAAGTTATATACTATTTCCTATTTCTGGAATAGGTAGAGAATCCATCTGTAACTGAACTCCAGTAAATCCTGGTTGAGACAGTGTCAAAATCACCAATGAAAATGTTTTTCTGAGGAGTAACTTAAAATCATCTGTACTGTCTGTACTCCTGATACTTTGATTTTGGACAAATCTTTTTTAGTGCAGAATTGCCTAGGACACAGAAGTTTGCTATAATGCAGCTTCTGTTGAATGGAAAATCCTGTGCTTTCATAGGAAACCACTTAATCTTTGCAGCAGTCTCTGTGAGATAGTCGTGAAGTTCTTACTTGCGCTTCCACTAAGGTCAAAGACATTTTTTAAAGCAGAAGATCCCATGCAAGAAAACTCTTCAGTATGTGCAGAAACATATCTCTAATCAGAAAGTACTGATGTGAATTTTTAGTGAAGTAGACGTATTGGCAATATCTACCCTTGATGTTAGGGAAGTGATATAAGGACGTGTCCAATATGTATGTTTTGACGGGGAACATAGGGAATTACTTTAGGATTAGGTTTCATGTGAAGCCTGTCATTTTGGGAGAGCTGGGAAGACCCTCTTCTCTTTTTAAAGGCATTTGTAAACACAGAAGCCCAGATCCATTCTGCTGAACCTAATGTACCTTAATGAGGGCTAATGCAGGAGGCCAGTCTCCCTGGGCTATCCTCCTGGTCAGCAGTGCTGGAACACATTCAAAGCTGACTCTCACTAGAGAGGGTCTAACTGTCACAAAGTTGGATGGTGGAATCTTAACCTTTGTAGCCAAAGTCAAATAAAATCTAGTGAACTGATGAACCCCTGGGGCTGGTATAAAAGATAGAACAACATGGCAGATCCTCACAAATCCTCTGTATTTTCAACGCAGCAAAATTAAGTACATGTCATCTCTTACAGCCCACTCTGTTGCCATGTCCTGGGTCTGAGATGTTAAGAAGCAACAGCAAAAAGGTCCTGGGAGGAGGGTTCCAATCATATAACATGCTTAATCACAAAGTCTGGCAGGAAAGGCTGGAAACCAGAGGTTCATTATAGCTTTTGAAAATCGCAAGCTCTCAAACTAAACTCACAACTTCGTAGGAAATGGCTCATCAATCTGACTTCTTCAAGGCTGGTACTACCAGCTGATAGTTTTTCAGTGCCAGTGACCTAATTCCGAGCTTTTAGCAACAGGCCGAAATACAACACTAAACATGATGAGCCTGCAATGCTTCTAGGCTACATTATGTTTGCATGGTCCCTTGCCTGCACAGGTTGCTTAGCCAACATGCCCACAAGCCATACTGCTATATTAGTGTGCTACTAAGCCCAGTCTGAAAGGCACAGTCTCTTAGTAGGTCCTGCTGGTCTCTCTGTGCCTGTGCTAAAAGAGCTGTGCAGCTTCTAGACAGCTTGGAGTGTAAGCACTTGTGCTGGTTTTGGCTGGGGTGGAGTTAATTTTCTTTGCAGTGGCTAGTATGGAGGTGTGTTTTGGATTTGTCCTGAACACAGTGTTGCTAATACAAAGGTGTTTCTGCTACTGCTGAGCAGGGCTTGCACAGAGCCAAGGCCTATTCTGCTCTTAGTACCGCCACGCTGGCAAGGAAGTTGGGGGTGCGTGGGAGCTTGGGAGGAGACACAGCCAGGACAGGTGATTCAAACTGACTAAAGGGAGGTTCCATATGACATCATGCTTAGTATATAAAGCTGGGGGAAAGAAGGAAGAAGGGGAGGATGTTTGGAGTGGTGGCGTTTTGTCTCCCTAGGTAACCGTTTTGCATGATGGGGCCCTGCTCTCCTGTCTGGCTTTTACCCTTCTGATTCTCTCCCCTGTCCCGCTGGTGGGGGCGTGAGTGGCTGCATGGGGCTTGGTTGATGGCTGGGGTTAAACCACGACAGCAGCATTCATCTGAGTGTGGGAAAAGGCCATAGTACTGGATCCTACTGTTCTGTACTAGGGGTGGACAGGTCATATTCTGTACTTTCACGGTATGATGTAGAGTATGAGTCCCTTTTAACTCTTCTCCTGCTGTAAATCCACACTTGTGAACCTCTGTGAAATAGTATCAGGAGTGTCACCAGGTCCTAGAGACCTTATAAGGATCTCTCAGGTAGGATCAGTATTTTTTCAGGACAAATTATTTCTGAAATTCTGAAATGTTTTGTATCATGCTAGAAACAGAACTCTGACATTTTTCACACTACAAGAATATTGTGAATAAAGTATCTGCAAAATGGTTAAGAAAATAAAGAAGTTATCAATAGCAGACAGAGGAAAGAAGGAACAACTCCATGGGAATTGACAGGAGTTTCTCACTCCTGCTAACCCCTAGTCCACAGGAAAATTACTGGGCAGGTGACAAATGAATTTGTCCTGACAGGCTGCAAAGTTGATGGGTGGTATTTGAACCCTGCTGGAGCGAGTTGCTGAGTAGAAGGAGTGAAATTGTAGTCATTAGCAGGAATTTACCAGACTTAGAGGAAACAAACAGGTGCTAGTAAACACTGCAAAGTTTCATTTTGTTTTGCATACTGATGCTTTGAAATGTCTACTTCTGACTCACAAAGTAGAATAATTTTGCTTGCTAAATTTTCTCAATTTTGGTGTTTAAGCTGTTTTATTAACAGGACAACAGATACTGATACTGCCTTCTGAGATATTATGATTTGGGCATTAGGGAAAACAGAGAAAGCATTCTGTAAATTATTTTTTGTATTTTCCCCAATCTCAGTTGAAATATTAGTCATTTCCAATAACCTATTGCAGACACTTACTCAGCATCTGTTTCTTTGAATGGTTGTAAATGCCTATATTTCTGTTTGCAGTGTTTCAACTTTCTCTCTCTACCTCATCTTTGAAAAATCTTCTAAGGCAACTTTAAAATATATCCTTCAAAATATATTTGGAATGCCTTTTACTTTCAATTTTACCTTCATTCTCTTTTCTATACTTTTAAAAAAATAATAATTCCCCTACTCTTCCAGCTTGCTGATTGATTTGTTTTTCTTCAGAAGCTTTCTGAAGGTTGTATAATGAAGCTAAAATGAATTCAACTTCCATCATTCTTGCTTCCCTTTGGAATCTTACAACTATTGTATTCACTTCTAAAGCATCTGAATCTAAGATGGAAGAAGGTTTCCAAACAGTAATTCATCTAAATGTGTCCTAGTCCATAATTTCTGTGTTTGTGCTTGTCTTTGCCTCATACAGTTTACACAAGGGACAAGTGGATAATGTATCTGCAAGTAGAAGACAGATATTTTCTTCACAAAAAAGTACATTGTTCTCGGTACCTTCTGTACTTTATGTAATAGCTAAATTGTGTCTAATTTAAATTATGTAGTAGCCAGTGAAATCTAGGAGTAAACCCCCTGCACTTGGTAAAATAATAACAATGCAACTTATTTCTTACTACCGTTGAGGCAATAAAAGTAATAATGATGGATTATTTTGCAGTGTTTTGCAGATATAGAGCATGCATAAAGTATTATAACTATTGTTTCCACTGTTGCTTTGAGCACAGATGACAGGTTGTCACTCTTCTTAGCATCCTTCTTGCATTAAAAGAGTACTTGTAGAAGACTATAAGCATTCAGAAATGCACATGGGAAAAGTTCATCCTCCCCCCAGTTTTCAATTATGAATCTATAGATCAAGGGAAAATGCTGACTTTTGAAATGTAGTAGGAAAGAAAAAGCATGAAGGTGAAAAATTCACCTTCTAGTGATGCATTCTTGCCATGGAAAAAAAAAGAACTCTACCCTACTTGTAACTAGCTCAAGTCTTTTCTTTTTCTTCTAATTTCAGGAAGTCTGAAGACTTTCTGTTCAATGAGCAGTTCAATATCCACCCGACAATATGTGACATAGTTTCCTAGCAGAGACTTTCATTGTTCAGAAGAGGCTCTTCAACAGCCACCAAGCCCTAGCTGGCACCTCTCTGCCAAAGCTAAACTTTCAAGCTTGGTGTAGCTTTTGGTGGAAGGGAAAAGGACAGGATAAAGCTATCAAGTCAGCCACGGGACTTGCAAATAAAGACCTTTAAAGTGATTCATTTTATGAGGAAGGCAGCAGAGAACATGAAGTGCATCTTTAATTACTTTGATACTGTTTGCTGAGCAGGAGTGTATGTCTATGTCATATGTATTTCAGCAAGTCTTCACCATGCATCTATTGGGAGCATTCCAGCATTCTAATTTGAAGGCAATTTGCTTCATCCCTGCCTATTATTAATGCTCTGGTTTATTAAAAGTCTCAGAGTTTATTGTATGTTGTTCCTGGCAGTTCAGGAGCTTAGAAGAGAGCAGAATGTTTTCCCCATAATGTTTCCTCTTTTTAGGAAAGGAAAAGCATCTTTGATGTTTGTCTTTTGGATTTCATCCCAGGTGAGGGATATTAGTAGGAGATTTCCTGAGCTAATTCAGGTCTTAGATTATTATCCACTGTTGGTAGTCCAGGCTGGCAGCAATGACATTAATGGAAGAAGTACCAGGGCGATTAAAAAGGATTTCAAGGTGCTGGGTTGATTAGTTAATGGGACAGGAGCACAGGTGGTGTTTGCCTCAGTTCCTGCAGTAGCAGGGATAAATGAGGAGAGGACTAGGAAAACCCGTTTTATCAATAGGTGGCTAAAGGAGTGGTGCCATTGGCAGAATTTTGGTTTTTTTGACCATGGGGCAAATTTCACGGTACCTAGTCTCCTCAAATCAGATGGGCTTCATCTATCTAGGAAGGGTAAGAGGACTCTAGCCCGTAAGTTGGCAGGGCTGATCAGGAAGGCTTTAAACTAGGTTTGAAGGGGGAAGGGATTGAAACCAGGCTCTCCAGAGAGGAGCATAAGGGTGGAAAGCCCGAGTTAAGGGTGAAATCAGCAGCCCAGCTGAAATGCATGTACACCAATGCACACAGCATGGGTAACAAACAAGAGGAACTGGAAGCCATCGTGCAGCAGGAAAGCTGTGATGTAGTTGCCATCACGGAAATGTGGTGGAATGACTTGCATGACTGGAGTGCTGCCATGGGTGGCTTGTTTCCCTTTGAGAATACTTGGGAAGGGAAGAGCAGGATCAGCTAAATGAAATCTGGTCTTCTCCTTCCAGACAGTTCAGTCAGCTTAGTAGACAGTGCTGTAGCCTACTAACAGCTCTGATGGTGATCACCATGTCAATTCAAGTTCAGCTGAAAAGGAACTTGTTCAAAGCAATTTTGTCTTACTAAAGAGAACACTGTCTGCCAGAATGTACACCTAACGTATATCACAACTTTTTTGTTTTTTTCCAAAATACCCTGTTCTGCTTCTACCTTCCATCTTTTCGACATGAAAAAGTCACAGATGAATCTTTGTGATACTTTGGGAACAAACACATCAATCCATCTGTCAGCAACTCTGACCAACATGACCGAATGGAAAGGACAGCATGAAGTGAAAGCAGCATAGCCAAAATAAGTGTTAGTCTAAAGGGTATAAGTGGCACATGCCCATAGGAACATTTTTACATCATTTGCCATCTGAAGCATACAAGTGTGTTTTTTTTTTTAAAGCCAGCTGCTATTTTGCAAAACAGAGTGGTTATGATATAAATTCCTGTATCCATTTTAGGTCTATGCAGTCACCACAAGGCATTCTGCACCGGTCTTTTTTTATGTATTTTATAATAAATAGGATGAAGAGGTTCCAAAGTTGGATACCTGGCTTAGTCAGGTCTGAAGAATATTCAGAAGAATATCAGTAGCCACAGAAATGGACTAATGGGAAGCTTGAAAGTTTTCTGGGAAAGCATTCAGAGAACAGACTAGCAGGCAGGAGGTGTACAGTCTTTCAAAGGACTAACAAAAGCCTATCCAAGCTTTTGTGCTTTGCATGTTGCTCTTGTCTGATGAGAAAGAGCACTGAGGAAATGAATATGACATTCAAAGATGTTTTGTGTGAACTGGTGTGTATGCTGTGATTGCTAATGCCTAGAGACATGACAGAAGGTGATAATCCATAGGAAAATATGTGATAGTTGTACTCAACAGGCTACGAGCTTATGTCCAAGGAGCTTATTAGAGAACACACAAAGGAAAACTGTTTGGGCCTTTTAGATTCAGGTGGCAGGATATTGCCAGGGCTTTTTTGTCATCAATATGTGGTGACTTGCTGTGACATATCTCTTTGGTCTTGACACCCTCTTGAAATAGAAGACTGTACATGATAGATCCTGTTTTGAAGGAGCACTTTGAATGAAAATATTGGAGCGAGTTGGAGTGGTGGGAGAGGCAGTCTGGAAGAGTCACTACAAGTATTCATCTTAGGCTGGATGAGGACCTGGTGGTGATCCCTAGAGCAAGAAGTAGCCTCTGAAAGATGTAGGCAACGGAAAGAGAAAGCAGCCAGGAGATAATTTAAATGGTTGACTCCTGGAACTTTCCTGTAGGAAAGATGCTTGACAGCAGGGTATCTTTCCTTAGTTTCACAATATTGGTAAGCTGTCAAAGTTGGTTCCCAGCAGAGTCCACAGCATGGTGCTAATAGTGATTTGACATGAACAGATCTGCTACAAGCTGGGAATTCCCAGGACCCCCAAGAACTCAAATATTGACTCCATCTGTGAATTTCAAAACACAGACTTAGGGAACATAAATGGTAACAGCTTTATGACTGTAAACAAACTGTATCTCTGATTTGTCTTATCAGGTAGCTATGTCTGTGTTCCAAAGACACCAGTAAATCAATACTAAGGCAAGCCTGTAAAGCCCAAGGCATCTGCTATTTTCATTAAACTTTTGCTCCTAACATGTTAGATTCTACAAAGCACAATCCTGACAGAAGAGTTCTGCTGGAGCAGTGCCATGCAAAAGACAAAGGAGGAAGTTGGAATAGCGCCAAATATCATAGAATCATAGAATGTTTTGTATTGGAAGGGACCTTAAAGATCATCTAGTTCCCCAGCCACGGGCAGGGACACCCTCTACTAAACCAGGTTGTTAAAGCCCCATCAAGGCCATCACCCTGGCCTTGAACGCTGCCAGGGATGGGTCATCCACAATTTCTCTGTGTGACTTGTGCCAGTGCCTCACCACCCTCTGAGTAAAGATCTTCCTAACATTCAGTTTAAATCCCTCTTCTTTTAGTTTACAACCATTCCCCCTTACCCTATGTCCCCCTACATGTCCTTGTAGAAGATTCCTCTTCAGCTTTCTCTCTTTGTAGGCCCCTTTAGGTACTGAAAGGCTGCTATAAGATCTCCCCGGAACCTTTTCTTTGGCAGCCTGAACAACTCCAACTCTCTTTGTCTTCACAGGAGAGGTGCTCCAGCTCTCTGATCATCTTTGTGATCCTTTGGTGATTTGACCCTGGCTGGACACTGGGTGTTCACCAAAATCGCTCTATTACTCCCCTCCTCAGCTGGACGGGGGAGAGGAAATATAACAAAAGGCTCATGAGTTGAGGTAAGGACAGGGAGAGATCAGTCACCAATTACTGTCATTGACAAAACAGACTTGACTTAGGGAAATTAGTTGAATTTATTACCAATCAAAATCAGAGCAGGATAATGAGAAGTAACTCAAATCCTAATAAACACCTCCCCCCATCCCTCCATCCTTCTCAAGCTTAGCTTTACACCCCATTCTCTACCTTCTCCCCTCGCAGTGGCACAAGGAGGTGGGGAATGGGGGTTACAGTCAGTTCATCACACGTTTCTGTCACTGCTTCCTCCGCAGGAGAGGAGACCTTCCACTGCTCCAGCATGGGGTCCATCCCACAGGAAAGAGTTCTCGAATTTCTCCAATGTGAGTCCTTCCCATGGGCTGCAGTTCTTCACTAATTGCTCCAGCGTGGGTCCCTTTTCAAGGGGTGCAATCCTTCAGGAACAGACTGCTCCAGTGTGGACCTGCCTCTGGCCAAGGCCAAGTCAATCAGCAATGGTAGTAACACCTCTGAGATAACACATTTAAGAAGGGAAAAAAGTTATTGTGCAGAAGTAATTGTGGCCACAGAAGAGAGGAATGAGAATATGTGAGAGGAACAACTCTGCAGATGATCAAGGTCAGTGAAGAAGGAGAGGCAGGAGGTGCTTCAGCCCCTGGAGCAGAGATTCCCCTGCAGCCCGTGGTGAAGACCATGGTGAGGCAGTTGTGGCCCTGCAGCCCATGAGGGTCCATGGGGGAGTAGAGGTCCACCTGCAGGCTGTGGAGAGCATGTGGATGCCTGAAAGAAGGCTGTGAGCCCATGGGAGGCCTGCGCTGGAGCAGGCTCCTGGCTGGAACAAAGGTCTCTGCTGTTGCTCCTGTTAGCAGGGGATTTCCAGGGAAGCCTCTGGAATGTAGAGAGCAGGGATGTACGATGAAGCTGGCTCTGAAAGGAGTACACAGACAAACCTATCCTTGATTCTCACATAGGCCAATCATTTAAGAGTTGAACTTGATTCTTGTGGGTCCCTTTCAGCTCAGAATATTCTGTGATTCTGTGGTTCTGCTACAACACCACAAGCTTTTTGGAGAGGTATGTTAATTGTATGCCAATCACAGAGTTCAGGTGACTAAAAACATGGAGGGTCCCATATGTGAATCTAGGGGTCTTCTTTTCCAAATCTCCAGCACAGAATTTCCTCACAAAACATTAGTTTTTCATTTGTTTGGGGGTGGGTTTTTTTTCAGTGTTCAGGCTTGTGTGCTCTTGAAAAAGTTCAATCAAGAAATAATTGGCAGAGAACAATTATTTTGTTATGTTTTTGTCTTTCTTCTGCTTGAGAGTTGTCTTCGTACAAATTTTAATATTAATAGGTCTGTTACTTGTAAATCTGGATGACTATGTCTGCAAATACATTCTATCTTTTAGATTCTTATGGACTAACTATGACTACTAAACCAAACTTTTTATTAGGTTTGACAAAAACTTGTCCTCTGTGAAGTGACTATTGTCAGAAAGAATATGTTTATAATATATTCAAATTATTTTAATGTTTGAGTATAGAAATATACCTTGTATTTGAAAAAGAGCATTTCTGTAGGAGCACAGCAATTCATAAAAATTAGTTTGAAGATCACTCACATAGGTATGTGAACACCACAACTATCACATTTTGTAACAAACACACTTTGCTTTGAAGTGACTTGTCTCTTCTTCCTGTAACAAAACCATGATACAACTAATATAAGCAGGGGTTTTTTTTTGGCCAGAAATCAAATAGTAGCCTTATAGTCATAGGAATGGCAAAATAATAAAATACACATTTAAGAAATAGGAAGGTTTACAGTAAAACAGATTTAGCAAAGCTAACTCACGCATCTTCTCTAAAAGACGTCTTCTCTTATTCACCCATTAAAATAATAATAATGGCCAGTCTTCGTGAGCGAAGATTTTGGGAAAGGTCATTAGCCCTTCGAGCCTGCGCAGTGGATTTTTTAGGTGAGACACAGCGTGCGCTGAACTGAGCCCACCCTTTAATCCTGAGGTTCATCTGCCGGGGCCAAGCACGCTTGGACAGTGGCAGTGAGGGTCTCAGAACGTAGGTTTGTTTAGAGTGACCTTCTCTTAGATGGATTGCCACACAGGGCTGACGAGCTCCATCTGCCCGGGGGGCCGGGAATCGAACCCGGGTCGCAGCGGTGAGAGTCCTGCACCTTAACCACTAGACCACCAGAGGCCCCTCATTAAAATAAACTTGCTGAGCAAATTGCTATTTTCTCTCTGAAAGGTGTATTTCTTTTGATTCATTGAAGTGCCTGGTATCAAGGGAAAATGTCTGTGAGCAAACACCTCTGACAAAATGCATATTAGCTGTGCCTCATTTTCATCCACTCATTTTATAGAGTGAGCAGTCACTTCTGCAGGCTGAGGTTGATCAGATGAAATGGCAAATGTAGTGAAAGTACTCAGAAACATGTCTGGGATGAAAAAAAGAAATGCAGTGGATGACTTAGTTTGCTTGCTGTCTCTCTCCCAACAGAAGGGGAAATATCGAGATCATGAATATTATAGGTCCTTTAAAAACAAGATAAGACAGAATATGCAAAGTGATTAGGATCATGATCTTCCAAAATCAGCAATGAATCAAAAGCCTCAGATTCAAGGCAGTTTTTTTTGGTGAGACATGTCAAAATTGAGAGCCTGAGGGAATCAGAGATTTTAGTGCCATTTGCATGGTGATAGGGACAGCAACAGTGGTATCGTGAATTGAACAACCAGCCTGGTGTGATGCATTGTTTGGAGTTCATTGAGAACTCTTACAACACCAGTGGTCAAGCTGAATCTGACCCTAGGTACAACTAGGGTGACAGCAGAAAAAGCCAGATAACTAGAGGAGACCATACAGACAGTGCAACATATATGGCCTTTTCTGAGTGCCATCCCAATCTTTAACCATTTGTCACTCAAAATACAAGCCCAAATAATCTCTGCTCTCCATGAAGTGGTCCCATAAGCAGGACAAAGAACATGAGTGGGTTGTGTGGGTCTGAAGACTGCAGGCATAAATATTGAAAGATATCTGTGAAGATGTTCTGTATTTCTTGCTCCTCATGGCAAGATTTCCTGTTACTCTGCTAGGCTCAGAAATTCTCTGCAGTCATCTACGTGTGTGGATGAGACAATAAGTGGATATCTGCAATAGACGATTGAAGTTGACAAGACAATGGTCTAGTGGTTTTGTTTTCTTTGTCTCATCCATTAGGAATCTAGTTCACACACCCTGGGATTGCAGTGTGATAGAGATCAGCATGAAATTCACTTAAAAGTGCATTCCCGCCCCCAAATGCTAAAGTAGCTGCACTATGCTTTTGCTTGTGTTCCACACAAGTTTTATCAACCATAGTGTTAGAAAAATTGCCTGGCATCCAGTACAATGTTCTGCATACACTAACCATATCTGAGGAGCAAGTTATCATAAGTAATATTGTCTTGCTTTGAGTATTTTGAAGGATTCATAAAATAGACAACTGCAGTTTTGGCTCTTCCCTTCTACTCTTCTTTTTTCGGGTCATTACATTTCTTGAAAATTAAAAATGCTAGATATTCTGAGGCAGAATATGCAAAATTCATAGCAGACATATCCAAGCTGAAGCTCAGAAGCTTCAATTTTGGCAATGACAGTGATGTATTTAGAAACATTGCCAATATTCAGTGAAAATCTTTTACTTAAGGGGAAATTAATTCATCTTGAAAACAGGGAGATCTGAGAAAATCTGATGATCTCATCTGAAATAATCCAGCTTTTTTCTCTGGTGAATCTTAAAGACTTTTAGATAGAAACTCTTTAGCCTCAAGTCTTGATTTGGCTTCTTATATTGGTTTAAATTTTTTCCTTCTGTCACAAAATATTTCTCTGTTTTCACTGTCCTGGCTTTTAGGATTCATTCAGTTTGGACTGGGAGATTTCAGAATAGAAAGCTCTGAATTTGTAAGATTGTAAAACCACAGCTGAGAAACCACAAAGTTGGGTCAAGGTTGGTTGAAGTTTCCTCTGACGTGTGGGCAACCCCAAATTTCACCATTCTCAGTATGAAACAATCCTCATTTGGCAACTACTTTGTCCTTACAATTCTGTCTCCACAACCAAACAGCATAAACCCCAGACTGCTTTTTCAGGAATTGGCAGCATCATGCCAAGGCTTTTGCCACTCCTTGCAGGCTGCTAGCCTCAGCAATCCACACCTGCCATATGAAACTTATCAAAGGTCACATAGTTTCTTTCAGGATAGAAAGATACTGTTTTGGAATTAAAAATAAGTTGGTGAGATACAAGACAGGACAAAACGTGCTAACTCAGCATTTGGGAATGGCTCTCAGCTCTTGTTCATGGCTCTGAGGCAACACAGGGATTGATGAGAAAGGTAGTTTTACTGACTGTTCCAAGGGACAGGTTATTAGGAGAGAATTATGGCTGTGCTTTTTTGTACATCCATTCTCATTTGACTCAGTCATAAGCATCTCCTTGTTAAAAAGGAAATTCTAATTAAAAAAAAAGTCAAAGAGCTTCAAAACTGCTGCCGTGTATCTACTAGCATTAAATTTTATCCACAATGGCACCCATTAATGTTATAAAAGACTGCTTAAGAAAAATTCAGCTATTTTACATGATACCGGGTATGGTGGAAGGAGCAATGTTTGGTACAGGTGAGTAGACAGTGTTCTTTACCCTAATTTAGAACCTAATCATCTTCCTACCACAGCAGCTTCAAGTCTTTGCTGTTGATTTCAGTGGAAAGAGGATCAGCCCTATTGATTTTCTGTGGGGAATGGTAAGAACTTTAAACACAATCAGCATTACTGCTTTGAAGGATTTATTTAATTTCAAGCATTTATTTGATCTCAATAAAGTAAATTCATTAAAGTAATTTCTCTTTATAGTAATGGCAAGATTCAAAAGGCAAGTCAAGATAATAACATTCATAATATTGCTGGACTAAAAAGAAAGGGAGTCTATGCCATATTATGCTTTTCCTCCTCCCTTGCCTTATACTGCCTTAGTACATGGTGCGTTCCTGGAACAGGGGTGTTCCTGTGCGCTCCTTGATGCATGAGACCACTCTCCCTCCCCACTGAGTCAGAGCATCAGGCAGTGCATGTGAAGGAAACCGTGACCAACCTTTCTTGTTAGGCCATGTCGTACACAAGATCTACCATGAAGTCTATTTTACTGAGATTTTTATAAATACCATCAGTTAATATCTGAATGTCTTCCAACAGCACTTTATACAGTATGAATAACATCTGTCATATGTTGTTTGTTCTCTTTTCATTTCTGCACTTGGGGAATGGAAATGGATGCACTGACATTTCTTGTTTCAGAAGGGATTTTAAAGAAAAATAAATATATATTTACATGTATTTATGTGTATAGAGATGACAGAGTCAAAGCAACCTGTTTTGTCTGGAAGCACCACATGTCAGGGTTGTGGTGGTCCCTACTTCACTACCTGATTCAACCCCCACAGACACTTGTCTTTTCTGCACGGACAAGCTGCACTCCTTTTCTAGAGAGTCACAGTGTCCTCTTTAATATGATTGCCAGCCACAGCCTTCATCTGTGTGGAGTATTTTGGAATGCATTTTTTTCAGACCATTGAAGCCCCAGCAGAGAAATCAAAAACACTACTCTGAGCAAACAGAAATTTATTTGCTGATCAGTGTTGCTGAAGTGTAATTGCAGTTGGTCTTAATGTATTATTACCTCAATTAAGTCTCCCTTTTGAGGAAAAAAATAAGGTATTTTTGCTTTAAGCAACGAGAAATAGGAACCTCGTAACATAGTGACATGGTCTGTCACCTGACTTACCACCTCCTCTGTGTCACAGCAAGTCAAAACAGGATGTAGGAGCACAGAGAATTTGTGATAACACTGGCTGAATCTGTCAGGAAAGAAGGATTTTTTTTTGCCTTTGTTTCCTTCTTTGTTTCTTGTCTAAACAGACAGGACTGAAAAGTTTGGCCCAATTTTGCTCAAGCTTAATACAGGAAGATGATATTTGGGAAGATGTGACTGTACATTGAAATTGTAGGGCTGTTTTGTTTGTTTATTTTAGTCCCGTATTGATTTAACACACTTTCTAACCAGTCTGGAGGAAGGTGAATAAGGACAATCTGGAGGGATCTGCTGGGGCTCCTGTACCTTTCCACACCAAACTGGAAGTGCTTAGCATCAATGAGCTCCAGAAAGCAGCAGCCAGGTGGGATGCCCAAGGACATCTCAAAAGGTCCTTCACCCTTAAGTGTGGGGAACTGGTCTAAGCTTGCAGGACAGCTTACAGGACACAGCTCAATCTGGAATAAACATGAGAGGTTAGTGACTGCATTTCCACTGCATTGACTCCACTGACTGCATTTCACTTACATGACAAGGTCAGTACAGATGTTAAACTGCACTCCAACCATGGATTTTTCTACTTCTGTAGAAAAAGCCTGCAAGTACTGGTACTGGAAAGAATAAGGAGCTCCTGAAAAAGAGAGGATGTATGGAGCTCAGAAAAAGTGCTGCACACCATGAACTGAAGAAAGTTCAATCCTCTTCCTCACTCAGGGCAGCAGGTGGCTGTCAGCTCCTACTACGTGGAGACACAGGTGCAGATTGACATCTCAGGCTGCTCTGCAATGTGTGTGAGGGTTGCATGTGAGGGTTATGTTTCACAAGTGAAGAACTGCATTGAAGAAACCAAAACACACCTAAGGTGTCCAAAAGGAAGCCAAACTCTTTCCCTTCAAGCAGTTATTCCTGGAGTTACCTTCTGATTGAGTAGAGGAACATAGATCTATACAACTGCCCAGAGATGAAGATGATGTCTTCCATTCCTTGTCTTTGCCATGAGTTTCTTTTCTTGACAACATGTAAAGTCAGGAAGGGCCTGAGTACCTCAGCAGATGGCCTATTGAACCGAAATGTTTTTTGACCTTGCATTTGGATTGTCAACAAAATGATAGCACCAAATCAGCTCAAAGGCCTCTGTGTTGAGAGTTTGAGCTTCCTAGAGAGATATAAAAAGCCTCTTTTGTTAGTACAAATGACTGTGGGCTTAATATTTATTTTTTTACTTGAAAGTTGCCCTATGATCCTTGAAGAGCTTTCTACAATTTTTAGGAAAAATCAATGTTACATATTTTTAGATTCAAAGCTTATATGTATTCCATTTACGAGTTGTGTAGATATTGTCTCAGTTCGTGTTTCCACCATAAAAACAGTGTAACATTAACTGCAATTTTTGTGAAAAGCTTTTCCGACTAGTATGTGGCAATGACACTCAGTGTTGAATATTTTGCTTTATTTACCTGCTCTTTCCTTCATTTTAAAACACAGATGTCCAAGATGTATAATGCACAGTGACTTGGTGTCATGTAGGGGACAGACAATGGTAAATGGATCTCTAATGTAAAAAAATAGTTTTCGAAGCAGAAGAAGTGATTGTGTAAAATAAGATACAATCAAAATGTACTTTACAAGGCAGGAAGTTGTTGTGGCCTGCTCCAGCAAATGTTTTGATTCCCAGACCTCCAAATAATTGTAACCTTAAAGTAAACAAAGTGCATAGAATCACAAACACTTCTATTGAGCCCTCTCTCAGCAACACTATTGAAGTGTTCAACCCATAAAATATTTCACTGAAAGGCAAATGGCTTTTGTCCAATTAGGCTAATTCTCTGAGAGAAATAATGTTGTTTCAGGAGGAAGAAGAAACAAGTTGGAGATCAAAGGAAATGCCTAGTGAAGCAAAATGGATGAAAAGTAATCATGGCTAGGCTTCGCGAATGAAGATTTGGGAAGGCACCCACGTTTGTTGCAAGCATGTTGGTGGCTAAAAAGGCCAATACGAGATAGGTACGTCCAATTGCAAAAGGCACAGCAGAAAGACTCTTTAGGAGGTACATTCTGCAAGGCACGATTCTTTCTGCATCGCCTTTTCTCCTCAAGAGTGATCCTGCGTGCATTCTCAAAAGCATCACCTAATCACCATGAAAAGTAATAGGAATCGATTAAACATCTAAATGTTTTGTTAACTCCATGCTGTAGGAACTGCATACTGGAAGACATAATTTCTAGTTCTCAAGAGATGGCAACTTGCCACCAAACTACAAAGATAAAGCGGGTAAACGATATAGAGGAGCAAATGTGGTCAATTATTCTGACTGCAGACAATACATTTGAACAAATCTTTATTGCATGAAATCTTTTCCTTCTCTTCAGAATCAAAACTTAGTACAACTCCAGAGTTCAGAAAGATGGGCAAATGTTTTATGTTTGCTTAAGACAACTGTGAAGACTGCAGGAGGAATCCAGACAGGTTTAGCTCAGGCTTTTCTCCACATCAAGTAGGGACAGTAAGGTTGTTCTAGTAGTCACAGGCATGACTCCTCTTTCTCATCACAGCATGAATAGCATATACTGGGATAATACTGTGCAGCTTATTGCAGCCTTCTGTGCATAACCTCACTAAATATTGCCTAGTGATAGCAGAAATTAGTGGTAGGTCATGGAAAAGCTCTTTCCTGGGTTTTAGCTCATATGTTGCCTTCCAGTATTCCCTACTTCCTCCTTGTCCGATTTGGCTCACCAATTGTATGTTATTACAAAGTCTCCAGAAAGGATGTCAAAATACCTGTAAAAAGCCAAAAAACCAGAAATCTCAGTTTATAAGAAATAAATGAGATGGACAGCTTGTGAGGTCATAGAGTGAGGATAAAGGAAAATTTTTGAACTAAATGTTGCTCTAATTTTCCCACCTTATTCTTGGCAATATTTTTTCCTTTGTTATTTTAAGATAGTGATATTGTTCAGCAAGGAGAACTAGGATGTAAATATGAATTAGATGTTGTTCGTAACTCACAGAGATCAGAGGATGATAAGAGATGATTCACCTCCATACTGATCAAAGTTTAGTCCTGGTTAGCCGGAGTGGAGGACTTCTGTCATCTTGGTGAATGTAGCTGGAATATGGATCCAGCTGTGTAATCCTGGCCAGCCTTCTTGACTGGAGTCAGGAGATGCCTTGCCAGAGCCATAATGTCTGCAACTGCTTGAATGCAAACCTGTTATGTCTTGACAATTGTTTTTATGCCCCATCTTCATTTTGGGTAGATATCATCATCAGATATTCAGCAATGAGGCCAGAGTTTGGGACTGGTTTTTGCTTTCATGAAAACAGAATGACATGGGCAATTACTTTAAGTGCATTTCCAGCACCTCTCATCTGTGTTACTTGTCTCTTTGTTAAATCCTTTCATATGTAGGAGATGAAGCATGTCACATACTCCAAAAGTACTCTGTATTCTGCAGCAATGGCGGCAGTGTTTGTGAGTTGTAACTTTTTCGTAATTTATTTTCAAGATGCATGCTTCTTCAAGTCTTTCACACACAGTTTGTTAAGGGGCAGTACATCATATTTTTCATCTCACATTTTAGTAAAAAAGCAATCCATCAATCATAATTAGAAGCACTGAACCAGATTTTGCAGTGTGGCAGAGGAACGCTCAGTGTGAGGGAGGAGGAGATAGTTCACAAACCCACACAGACTGCTGACAATACTTGTTTGGCTTCACTGGCATGGCTCCCATGACACCTACAGTGGAGAGAGGGACAAGTGAATAAACTCTGTAGGTCTGCTGGAGGCGAGGGAGATTATTTTACAGAAGACAGGTAGCAGTGAGCTCCTTGCTTAAGGGCTCTGCACTGTGATACATGTATTGCCTAAAACTAGATAGTGTGAATACCCTGGTGTGAGAGTATGGAAGAGATGCCAGAGTGGTTCCACAGCATCAGGAAAGCCTCTGTATAGGTGAGACCTTGCAGAGGCTGGGTTGGGGGATTGGTATTAGGTGAAATATGCGTCTCTAAAGCCTCCAGGAGTAACCCATGATTGTATCTTCTGTCTGTAAAAACATGGCCATCCCACCTTAAAATGTTTTAAGAAAGCACCCATGCATTAGCACCTTTCATTATGTGTTTCTTCACGAGTCATAGAAGACTCCAGTTTGGAAGGGACCAAGATTATCTGGTCCAACCGTTCATGAGAACAGGAACCTATATGAGATCATCTAGTACTGTCTCTGCTTAGATCTCGAAAACCTCTAGTAATGGGAAGTCTACCACATCTCTGGGGAGGTTGTTTCAGGGATTGTTATCAATTTAAAAAATGTCTTTATTACGCTAAAATGAAACATATCCTGGTGTACCTCGTACCCATTGCCGCTTGTCTTCTCCATGTGTCTCCTAATGAAGAGAGATCCTCCCTCTTTGTAGCCACCCTGTAAGTACTGGAGAACTGTGATCAGGCCCTCCTGAGCCTTCTCTTCTCCAGGGAGAGAAGACTTGACTCCATCAGTCTTTCTTCATAGGGCAGACTTACAGCCCTTTGATAATTTTCATAATCCTCCTTTGGACCTTCTCCAATCTGTCTACATCTTTCTTGAGTTGTGGGGTTGAGAACTGGACACAGTTCTTCAAGTGAAGCCTGACAAGAGTTAAGTAGAGTGGGATCATCACATCTCTATGTCTACTAGTAAAGCCCCTGCATTCCTTCTTTCTTCCCGAGTGGAAGTTCAATTTTTTAGATTGAATGCCCCAGATAGATATGAAGCATCAGGAGAAATTGCAAAATTGATGAAAGAATCTCCCGGCCTTTTGTTGTAACCTTTCACATGACGCACTACGATTAATTTCATGTTCCTGAGGGATCTCAGTAATTTATCTTAATAAATGTATAATTTGCCAGGGAGATTTCTGTTTTGTTTTTAGGTTATCCTAAAGTAACTTGAAAATTTAATTTACTGAATCTGAATCTCAATGCTGAGCTGGAGTTTTGGAATCAATAATCAGACAGTAGCTGAATAATGAGGCTAATAGATAATTAGAAAAAGCATACGGCTTCCTGAAACTCCATTATTCATGCCAGAAAATCACTGGGTAAACACTGTTAGTCCAATATATTCCCTGACTGCTGAGTAAGTGAATCACAGCTAAAGACTGTGCACTGCTCAGACTGAATAAACTGTCGGAGTGCTCAAGAAAACCCCCACAAATGGCACTAATTCTATTTCTTAGAAAATAGCAGTGAACTTTTATTATCTACTGCACCTATCCTCCAGAAAACCTAAGATCTGGTTAGCAACGCAAAACTCTACATCATGACACTCATTCCTTTTATTCTGAACATGTGTTGGATTTCAGTGGATATGTTCACTCTGTGAGAGAAGGTGTCCCAAGTGGATGATCATATACACTGTAGGTAACATTTGAACTGTGAAGGACCAAGGCATAGTCTTAAAACAACTAAAACAGGGAGAATGAATGGAATAACTCACAGCTTCTCAGTAGATCTGAAATCTTCATTGCTACATTATGTCAACGTGTCTCAAGGGTTGGAAATGCAAATTTTGCTCTCCTTTAAGGCAGTGGGGGATAACATTTTTAAGCTTACCATATATATCCTGTTTAAGTCCTTATACTGCTTTAATTGAAAGAAGTGTTAAAATCATGCTTAGTAACAAGATGCAGGGCACTGGATTTCTCCTTAACTGCTTTTGGTCCTCTTAGCTCACCAGGTGACATGCACTGTCAAGCAAATGTATAACATCTGTGACAAATCTTGATAAAATGACCTGATTTTAAAAATGTTTATCATCAGGGTCCTCTTTTTTCCTCACTGTTATTTACCTGTGGACTCATAATTTTCTCTTAAGTATTTCATTAATTGTAGCTGTTAGTCAGCGTGATAGTAATTGAGAAGGTTTGTGAGAAGTTACCATCAATGTTTGCTATTTTTTGGTTCTCCATTCTCTTAGTGGTGTTTGGTGTTTGTCTCTGATCACCTACAACAGGCAGCTGATTGCATTGGACTTTTCAGACACACACGGATTTCTGCAAATTTTGAGCTCCAGGGTGTCTTTTGGACAAGAGATTACAACTGAACCTATCCATGCCATTCCCATATTATTTCTAATGGGAGTCAGCTGCTTATTTTAATAATGATGTCCTGAGATACAGCCTACACTATGATTGATTTCAGTTGAATAGCTCTCCAAGATGAATTAGAATTTGGCTCCTCAGGCTTGTTAATGAAACCTTTTCCAAGACTGTTTCCCTACCATGTAGATTCCTCAAACTGTGCAAAAGATTTGGCAATATTTAACAGCTATTTTTTATTCTTCATGAAAATAGTAGTTTGTGATGTTTGTGGTCCAGATCTTTGCAAAGAAACACAGAGATGACCACAGCAATGTATCAAAAACTGGGGCTTAACAACATCTGCATTTCTCCCTTTCCCTTTAATTTTTTTAATAGGAAGATCCAGTAGTGAAGGATACTCAGCAGTTTTTCAATCACACAAAGTTACTTTAATGAAACCTTTTTTCTCTGATCTCACAAGGTTTGTAGCAAAAAAACCTTAAAACTGAGTGATTAATTTCTATTTGGAATAAATACTCAACTTTAGGTGCCATGATGAAAAGCCATTGTGGAGAACAAATGGTAATAATTGAGATCTAGGTACTAGGTACATAAATAGCATTCAACTCTATTTAATGGATGCTGGAAAACAACTTTAAAAAAATAATGCTTTTAGATGAGTACAAATTGCTGTGGAAAGAGCAGGTTATCTGTGCACTGTATACCCATTTCTGTCTAAACAAGGTAATAAAATATATATAGAAATGACAGAGCAAGTCCTCTTAAGCTTAGTGGAAAACCTCATGATTTTCAGGATTAATGCCATTTTTGTTTTCCTCCTCTGTATTACAAAAAAAAAAAAAAAAGAAAAAAGAAAAAAAAAATGCAAAGAAATTACAAAAATCACATCTTAAAAAAGGGGAAGAAATAGCTTATGGACGCATGAACTAAGTGTGTTTAATAGTTTATGCTGCTGAGCAATTTGAAACATAAGCTCAATACAATTCACAATCCACAGCTGTGACTTAAAAGGAGAGTTCTCTATTAAAATGTCAGCCTTGTTATTTATTCCTTTTGCCATTTACTTAATTCTTTGAGGAAACTTTTGTTCATTAATGCTGTTTTTTTCTTTTTTTCTTGGTAGCAGTTGTGCTCCAGTGAACAGTTCTATTTGCATTCAGTCCTGAAATTTGGACTCACTTTTGAGAAGTTTACATGTGATGTTGTGCTAGGTTTAGTGTTTATGCAGTTTTGTGTGCGTAAATAGGAACGCACAGCAAATAATTAAGTTAAAAATAAATAGCCACGCAAGTTCTTACCACAGTCAGGAAGAGAAAGAAAGCAGAAGATGATAAAATGAGTTTGGAATTTAATTTCCCTCTAAGAGAGTCTTCAGGAACACATACATCTAGGACTTGAACACTTAATATACGACAGGTCTGGAGAGGATCATATATTAAAGGCTGGAGTATTTTCAAATTGACCAGGGAACTGGCAGTGATTCAAGATAAAACCATGAGAGAAAGTTATCAAAAATAGCCTCTTCCTCTTTCCAAGAGAAGCCTCTGATTGCACTGAAAAGCTGTACAGGGATTATTGAATGCTTACTATGGCTACTCAAAGCAGAGAGAGGGGCCGCAGATCATTTTGTCATCTTCTCTGAGAGCCGGAGCAGAGCTGGTGGTCTTATGGTATGTACGGATCCCTCAAGATTCATGGAGATTAGAGGCACAAATTTGAACTGTTTCCTGCAGTAGCAAATTGCAGTAGAGAAATTCTTAAAATATTATTTATTCTCAAACTTCATTGCAAAGAAATTTCCATGGGCCTGGGCAGTATGAGCTAGTGTACTTGGACATCTTTTGCACCTAAAAAATTGCAAGAGTATGCCTCCTGGGACGAATGAACCCTGTGATCATACTTCTGTTATCTGAATTGGGCAAGAAATATCATGCTCAAAAAACAGTGCATTGTTTCTACAAGCCTGATTGCGAGTGACACCCCTTACATTTCAGATGAGTAAATAATTGGAAATGTGCTCTTCTATCATGTCTGACTGGCCTCTCAGGACATCTCTATTATCTCTCTGTTCTTCAGGGAGAATGGAGCTGCCCTGTAATACGCTCTCTCCAGTTTTCAGTCACTCTGATGAGCTACTTACTCTATGTTGTTTTACGGTGTGGGTGATCTCTGCTTCAGTCCTTGACTACCCTCACAGCTGTCAGCAGATTAATGGGCTGCTCTGTGTGAATAGTGGTTTCATAATCTGTCCTGTAACATATTGCAGGGACACACAACAGCTCTTGTGAGTTATCACTGCACTGACTCCACTCTAAAATGGACCTGCAGTGGTTGGCATCACCCTATCCTGGCCTCTGCATATGCCCTTTGCTATACTGCTCCAGGGGCCTCTTTTTCTCCTTTCTTACTCAACACATCCTCTCCTGCTTTGCTATTTTCTTTACCAGAGGTTTCCATCCTCTCTTCTCCATATTCTCCCATCCTGCACCCCTGCCTTTTTACCTGCCCCCCAATCAGCTCTGGTGGCACCTTTGAAAAGCCCTTGGTAATCGTCATAGCCTAATCCAGCTGACATTGCAGATATTATCAGCCTGAGCATCACTCCTTGTCTCATCTGTGCATGAAAAGCATCAGAGGTTGGATGCTGGGAGCTCATGACGCCTGGGAAATTGTTAGTTGTTCAGAGTAAGCTTCTTGGAGGGCAGGCAAGAGAGCTCCCTATTCCTCTGAGTTTTCCACCTCTGTCAGCTGACAGCTGGGCTGTATGCTTCCTTTCTACAGAGAGAGACACTCGTGGGAGACTCCACTTGCCCCTGCTTTAGTCCTGATTTACAACCAAGCTGAAGTCAGTAATCATGTGCATGTGAAAAATGAGACTTAAATGCTTTAAAGTGGATGACTTACACACAACACAAGCAAAACTGTATTAATCTCCAGTTTCTTTATGGCCACCTGGTGTGCGGAGCTGGGTATCCTTGATTTGTAATTAGAACTCACTGGTGACATGTAAGCTGTGCTCTGTCAGTACTTACTGACAGCATTACAAGGTTACCCTCCATGTGGAATAAACTCTTGGGAACCAAGCGTACTTAATGTGTTTGTAGGATTTCAGTAAGAAGGACGTTTAGGACATTGTTTTGCAATTTAGTAGCAATTTATAGTCTGAGCCAGGTACTTACCTGCTTGCATGTGAAAAATAATCTCTCACTTTAACTCCAAGAAATATCCTTGTGCTAATACCTAATACATTTATAATGGATATATGCTACTGAGGGGGTTGTTTGTTTCTTTGTTTTGTTGGTTTTTTTTAACAAAAAGGGCTGGTGAGAAGAAACAGACTAACTTTCATCAAAAGGGCATCCAAAAATCTACCCACAGATGAATCTATATTTCATTAGATGAAGTATATAAGAGGCTGTATCCCTCTTGATTTATGAGCGAAAGTTTTATGAGAAATATGAACTGCATAATGTAGCTGATCCATCATTCAGAATAAGTATTAATAATCCTAGCCAAAATCAAAATTCTCCTGGGCTGCTATCCAGTGATACATGAGATAATTTTCCAAAGGTCCCACAACACTACAACATGGCTAAACTGGCCTTCAGACCAAGTACTACAATAGAATGTGTAATTTCTTGGAAAAGGTCATTAATCTCAATTTTGACCTGAATTAATATACTCCAAGGGTGACAACATGCTGTGGCTTGAGATTTGTGTACAGCAACAGAGAAGAAGAGAAGGGCTTAAAAGGACCTGATGAAGGTTTTGTGTTCTTGCACGCAGTAATTAGTCTATTAGATCATGTCACTTGTCTCTAACCCTTTAAGTTATTTAGTCTACTATGATACAGGAACACACTTGCTGTTTCCAGACATGTACAGGATGTAAGGGAAGTCACCCCACTGCTGAAGGCTGGGTTAAGATCCTGTATTCAGGCTGAGACTGTGTGAGACTGCCTGTACACCTGCTACGTGCAGCAAACAGAATGTACTTCACCGGTTTTGGGTAGGCCTGTGAGGACAACCACAATTGTGATGGACAGATCTGTGCATCTGGGTCACAGCTGCAGTGAAGATTATGGTGTGGGGGGTGTGTGTGCATGTGTGCATTTTTTAACCTCCAGTTCCATGGGGACTTTGTTCAGATAACACAGTGCTATAATTTACCTCAGTAACATTCCTGGTTTCAGTCTTTGTGTCTCACACAATGTACAATTTTGCCCAGGGATACACTCATACAAAATACACAGCTGGAGCTGGAGCCTCAGGCATTCCCTCTGCATATGGACACTGAAATTACTGGACCACAAGGTGAGACTTTGACATGCTCTTGCTTTCCAGCATCAGAAACCTCAGGTTTCTATAACACAGGCAAAAATTAGGGATGCCATCTTCCTCCCCACTTACTTTCAGCTCTGTGCCTAAGGCTCTGTTTTGGAAAGAGAGAAATGCAGGAATCTGCACTGTTTCATGGTGGTACTGTGACCCATTTCTTCCTGCACAAGGGAGAATTTACCCTTATCCTTTACGAAAATGGTAAGGATTCTATTCTCCAGTTTCTTCTAAAAGACTAAGGCAGTTGTCAGCCCTAAAAGTGATCTCTGTGTGGGTTCCTGTTGGGAATCCTCACTTCATGTAGATGTCTGTGTCTGAAGGAGACTTTCTCCCCATTGGAGTTTCTTCTAGGTGATTTTGTACCGTGCCCCAAAATTTAATGTACTGACTACTGCAAATCCTATTTTGAGGCACTGCATTTTAGGTCTCCCTAGGCATGGTTTTTAGATGCCAAAATCCCTTTCATGAGTTTGGCCCAAGGTGACTGTCCGTAATCTCACATGATGTATGGAAGGAGGAGATGCATTGGTCCCAACATGTGGTCACTGTTCTAATTCCTGGACTGCAGGCTTCATATTTTCTTCCATTGCGTTCTGTGCTTGGCTATTTTTCTTAGTCTTTTACCACTCTTCCTATCACCATAGGGTCCTCCACATCCCCTGGAAAGCCTAGAGGACTGCTGTTCCTCACCAGTGGCTCCAGGACTGCAGCTATGCTCAAAGACCAAGACAACATGGACTTCTTTCAGAGTCAGTCAGTGCTGTGCTGAAGATGATGTTGCAGACCAGGTCAGCCTCATGTAGATATCTCAGAAACCCTATGGCATCCCAAATAGTGCTAGGGATCCAGGTTTGTTGAGCTGCTTTCTCAAACTGGTGTCTACAACCTACTGACAAATGTGATCTCTAAAACTAGATTACATATGTCTCACCCAGCCCAAGATCTTCTGTTTTCTATGTGTAGCACCATTCTTTTCTCTTCACACCTTTACAGTTCTCATATTATTAGTGAATTAGTCCTCAATGCTGTCTATGGCTTTTATTTCTTTTCCTCATGCTTGATTTTCAAACAGGAAAAGGAAAAATATCCTGGAAGAAGAGTGAGAGACATTCCTGGATTTTAGCCTTACCTTCTATACTAGTTTCTCTTGTAGAACTGAGTAGGTCCCTTAGTCTCTATACATGTCAGAGACTGGTAGCAGCATTTGTAAAATGGTGATGACAATGGGTCCGAGGGTTTTGCCAGGAAAAAAAATGATTTCTGAAAGCTTGTTAGAACACTTAAAAAAATGTAAGCAGGATCTGACCAGCAAATTACTATTTAATGATGATGTTTGTTGTCCAGCTTTTCAAGAGCAAGGAAACAATGCAGAATATACACAGATTGGATACACTCACAAAACAATGAAAAGGTATATTTGTGACTTCTGCGTGGATTCACTGTAAAAACCAGGGAGGACTGAGATGCTTTGAGTCATGAGGGCTCTGTGAGGACCTGGATTTGCTCAGTTCAAGACCTCCCACCACAACCAGATGGCTCAAATCTAATGAAATGAAAATGCACCATTCTTCCAGCTTCTGATCTCTGTTGCACAGAGGACATGGACGTATCATACCATCTGTTCTGCATGCATTTTAAAAAATCCTTCTGGATCTTCATAACACTGCTTCTTGATAGACTTCCACATTGCATTGTATCTGCTTTTTCATTGCACACTACCTCACAGAACATGATTTAGTTTTATCATATCTTTATATATAATGAACTTCATCCATTTGCAGCAACACTACTGGAGAATATATATAACTATATATTTAGCAGAGAAATTATCCACCTACTGTGAAAGCTTTTCTCGTAAATGTAAATGAATATGCAGGTCTAAATGTCATTGTAGTGTTTGAAAGAAGTTTGCAGAAGATTCTTTCTGTAGTACTTCTGGTTGCATCTGCTGAATCAGCTCCTTGGAGGTAATACTTAGATACTCTGTTTTGCTTCATCTAAATGTTGAACATATGTGTTCATTTATATTCAAAAACAATCCCCCTTTAGTACTCTTGAAAAAGGTAAAGCTTGGAGAAAACAGTAAGGCTCCAAAATACTAAAAAGCTTTAAGAAACAAGTAATTTTTCCATATTGTCAAGGGTCATGCCAGATGCTAAAGACATTATTTCTCATGCCAAATCTGGGGAGTTAGTACTGTAATTTTTATTATTTATCCAGGTCACTATATTCACAGAATATATTGAAATATTGATTTTTACACATAATACTTCCTTTTTGGAAGAATAAGAGCAAAGGTATGAAAGCAAGGCTCAGCTAGGTATTGTTTGCCCTACTCAGTAACATGGCCTGTTAAAATCACAGATGATTCCTGAAACACCTCAAAGTTTCCGAAATTGCCTACTAGATTTCTCCTCATTCCCCTGAATGCCTGCTCTGCTCAGATTATGCCTTGGCAGTTCTTGCCACTGGCTGTGCCTCCCAAGCAGTTACTATCTTGATCTTAAACTCCAAACAAAGGAAAATAAAATGGGAGTAGGCAGAGGAAAGGAGGTTGTGGCCTTTATAGTGTTTCTCCAAGTATTCTGAACTCTTCATTCTCCCATAATATGGTGATTTGTCACTTAGAGAGCTGCTTCCACCTTCACAGCATGCACTTGTAGAGAAAATAGAAGAAAGAATGTTGAAATGCAGGAAATATAAAGGTGAGGATTGCAGAAAAATATAGGCATCACCTTAAGTGTAAATGGTGATCAGAAAAGCATACACTTGCTATCTTGCAGACACTTTAATTTTGCTATGTTTTTCTTCTTTTCATTAAAATTAAAAAAAAAAAAAATCAACCCAGCAAAGTCCGGTGTCTTGCACACAGCATCTAATGTGTATGTACATCAAGTGGTCTTCATTGGACAGAAATAAAGAAATTTACAATAAAACTGTTCACATTCAAACTATGTGCCAGGGCTCTCCTTATAGCAAGAAGTTGATTATAATTTTAGAGTGTGATTCATCTCATTTTAAAATAAGTATCTGTTGTCAATTCCATGAATTGTGTCCTAAAGTTACCCATTTCCCTTTGCTGTCTGTAAGAGGAGACAGGGAGAATTGTTCAGGCACAGACATCTCTGTGTTGCAGACTTAAAAAAATTTGGTTCCTACCAACACAACTTTTGAAAGGATAAACTCAAACTACCTTCCTAATCAAACTTGAAACCAGGCTGAGTGACCCGTGTACCAGATGCTTCAAATAGCATTGGTATTGTTTTATACTTCCAGACCCAAGCAGTTTTGCACTACTGATGCTGTGCTGTTAATAATTGTTATCAACTAGACACTTACACAAGAGGCAGCTCCATTTCAATGCTGGGTAAAGTGATCTCTCTTAATTAGTTTCTTTATTATGCTGCAAAATCTTGTGGGTTCCTTTGGACCAGGAGTCATTAGATACATACAAGTTATTATTGTTTCATTACAATTTTTTTCTCATAATTCTCAGTTTTTCCACAGGTTCCTTTATTTCTATATTTGTCCTAGTCATTTCTAAGGAGCTGTTTTCAGTGCAGCTTCCAGCCTTGATTGTACCTGCCTATTACCGTTCAGAACATGTTAATTAGTGATACAGTACATGGTCAAGACAGATATGTTCCCTCTCAGCAGAGTGGCCAGACCCATTTTTGCACTTCTGCTGCTCTTTGGTGTCTGCTCACTAACATAATTTTTTAAAAAAGTATTTTAATCCCCTTTCCTTAGGAGGACTTTTCTCATAGTTTGCTCATTTTTTTTAAGGTGGAATACCAAATACCCCATGATAAAATGGGAGCAATCAGATCTCATCTGAGCCTGAGATTACATATACATTACCTAGCAATCAAGTAGAGGAAAAGTGACTTTACATGTAAAAGATTTGTTTAAGGTATTATTTCACTTGTTACTTCAAGAGTTTGGTGATTTCCCAGTATTTAAACTTGAACAATTCTTCATTTCATCATTTTACTTTGGATTATCAATTGATAATGTTCATTTAGTACATCCAAGAGCACTGATAGACATTAAGGATATTTTTTGATGACTTCTACCAGGGATATGGCAAGAAAAAGTCTCCCTTTCTGAAAGCTTCCTGCTTTTTTCTTCCAGTGATGGATGAAATTTCACTTCTGCTTTCTGCACTGGGCAGTGCTACCCATGGCTGTGAGCCTCTGTGCTCGTATTGTGGGAGGTGAGTGCTGCCCATTTGGCAGGCTGACTCCAGTTCACTCCTTCCAGTGTGGGGTGATGTTTCCTTCCCTCCACCAAGGCAGTCTGTGCTGACCACTGTCCCAGCCTAGGCACCTCTGTTAACTGCTTGTACTGGAGGTGGTGTTGAATTGGGACCAATGCCTCCATGCAGAAAAGTTTGAAGCCCTTGCATCCCCCTGGAAGGCCAGGATTAAGGAATTTTTCACTAACTTCTGTCCTCAGCCCCTGCTTCCTTCTTTACTCTTTCTTTCCGCTCATTTTCTGGATATCTGGGCTCCTTTTCTTCTCCTTTGACTTTGCTATTACTCTCTTCTTTGTTATTTAGGTAGCACTGCTGATGGCTGAAAAGATAGGTGGTAAATGGGGTGTGACAGATAATAGCTGTGTACCCTGAGGGCCTTAAAGTGTAATGGTAATGCATCTATACCCAAAGAAACAGACAGAGATAAAAACGACCAGATCAGTCACAGACTAGGGAGGAGCGCATTGCAGTCAATATGCTTTTTGGAACGTGGGCCTCAGAAAGACTTTGCTGAGGCAGTAAGAAACATGAAGAACATTAAGGGAAGGGGTATTTCAGACACATGGAGTATTAAATATGGTTTTCCTCCTTCTCCTTATTTCCCCTTTCATAGATGCATTAGCAGAAAGTAGGTAGTCAAGAATGGAGAACTCATTGTTGGAGCAGATGATGATGTGAACAGGTTGGAGCAGATGATGATGTGAACAGGCACTCCTTCTGCTGAAGTCCAGAAGGCAGGGACAGGCCCATCCAGGGAGAATCTAATGTCTCGTGTGCGATAGCATCACTCTGTAACCACATTTCTTTGAAGTCTAGATGAGGTTTAAGAATGGGCTGACCATGTGTCACTGGTGGAGAAATACATCTGTTCATTTACCATTAATAGATTAGTTAATTTCTAGTCAGAGTTTGTCAACAATTACAAAAGTAATAGAATTCTGTCAGCAAATGCTATTTGAAAGAAATGAAATTTATTCATGGTCACATACAGTAGCTGTGTCAAAATATTTGTGAAAAATTATCAAAACATTAGTTAGATAAAAGTTGTAACATTTCAGTTTGACTTTAGTACCGCACTCACTTATTTCAGAGACAGCTGAAACAAAATAAACCAAAATACGTAAGAACATTCAAAGTGAAGTATTTTATTCTTTTGTGACGTAGGATGAAACCAAATGCCAGTGCTTTGAAGTTCCCCCCAGGATAAGAAATCTGAATTTCACTAGCTGAATTATAATACTAATATCCCTTCCTACAAAAGCAGCTTGGCTTCCTCATCTGTGCTGGAAAGTAAAAGAGAGCCAGACTTCCTAGCATGGGATCTCCACATAGAGAAGGAAGAGGGGCCATTTGTGATGAAATATCATATACCTTTGCTCTTGCTGTAGGCTACACTTGCCTAGCCCAATATTATGATTAAAACCCATCTTGCCTGTACCTTTAAATACAGCTTCACTTTAGGAATAGCAGGAAGAAAACTGTATTTGTCTAGGACATATCTTCCCCTGCCAAATACACAAATGATCAAAACAAAACGTAGCCATTTGTCTTTCATTTAATGATGAATGTTTTCTCTGATATTTGTTCACTTTTCCAGAACTGTCTTAATTAAACTGCTGTAATCTAAGTTTCATATCAAATATAGTAATTTTGTTATTTAGAAGACATAGAGCTCACATTCTGATGCTTCTAAGTGAGGATGCATACAAAAACTTATTTCATAATTTCTGGAGGCACATAAAAAGAAATAATTGTGTTTAATGCAGAATTAACTCCATCTGAAAATGCTGCTGTTTTGTCTCCAGTTGAAAATAAATCACAGAATCACAGTAACATGATTCTATGTTGTTTGACAGTTACTGGCTAGAAAATGTCAATCCAAATTACAAAGTAAATATGTGAAATGAAGTTCATTGCAATGACAGGAAAATTTCTATTTCTCTTTTTAGCTTTATGAGGGTTGTCCAGATCAAGTCTTACATATCAAGGCAGGAATGATGGTAAAGAAAACATCATCATCATTGCTGCATGACTTAGAAGAAGCCATTAATCTCTGGGAACAATAACAACCTAAAATCCATCTGAGCCTGCCCATGTCAGACTCTTCTTTTTCCTGCCCTGCAGTCCTGCCTCGTGCCTTGATCCAGGAAAATGCCATAGCACAAGTCTGATTTAAACCACTATCCTTTGAAATGGAATTCCTTGTGCGTTTGTCATTTAGCACTCTTTGCTATGAGGGACCTTGTTTCTCCTCCTGCCATTATGAAGATTCCATGTTTCTCTCTGACAGATGCTATACTAATGATATCATTGCCATCGGGCACAGTACTTAGGCCTGTCTCATCCTGTGGAGTAAAAGTGGCCTGATTTAGCTGCTATTGCTCAGTCCTTCCTTTCCTATCTTTGACCTTTGCATCTCCATAGAGGCTGTACCCTCATAAACCACATCTCTACACAGATACACCTGTCTGCTTGGTGTATCACAGCTCTCTACATCAGCCCTGGCACAAGAGGCAGTGTCACCTTGGAGTGTGACCCAAATGATGTGGTGGGACTGCTGCCCATAGAGTCACTGAGCTGACCAAATGCATTCTGTTGCTGAGCGCTTTAAAGACTGATTGTGTCTTCACAAAGCCTTGCTTTAATGTGCAAAGGATACCTTGGGGAGTGTACCAGATCATCTCACCACATGGGCTTCTGGGACCTTTGCAAATGAGGCTGTGGTGCAGTGTTGACATGAGATGCTACCTACTTATAGACAAGCCACCTGTGAAAAATAATGTGATTTCAATGTGAGCAGCTCAAAATCTCCTTGACACTATTCGAGAGAGCAGGATGGCTTATACTGAGGCAACAAGGTGTCTTTGGCACTGCTGTCTCCTTGGTGAAGCAATGTATAGAGGTACACTTCTGAGTGCAGCAGTAAATACGTTTATCCCACAGTGAGCATTGTCTTTGGACCATGTAGTTGCAGTGGTTGTTTAAGGCTGGTCAATCAAAAAACCCTTGGCCACAACTCATGGGAAACTGCTATACAACTGTTTGTCCAGTGCTACCCCATTTTCCATGTTCCTCTAGTCAAACGACCTGATAGGGCTGTTCTTTCTATGGTCTGCTCACTTTGTTCTCATCAGCCAGGCATCCCCTGGGACAACAGCTTCCAGCAGTACTCCTGTTTTGCTTACAATGTTCTTTGGTCTCAACTCCATCATCTGGTTGTCTTCTATCCCCTTTCAGTCATCTGAGTAATTGAGTTTTGAAAATTGATATACTTTAATTAGTGATTCCTGCCTCACCCAAAGATAGCTGTGATGGATTTGTATTTGTATGCCTAAAATGAGTAGCTATTGTGCGCTGGTATGTTGATATCAATCTACTTGCAAGAGTTTTTCTTGTGCCCTACAGCTTTATCATCTTGGAAATATCATTCTCCATGTTTCTGTCCTTATGGTGAGTGGGTGAACATTTTTTTTGGCAGAATCTAAAATAGCTTCTCCAGGAACAAATCAAGCATTATATATAATCACACAATATATATGTACAAGAAAAGCTTCCATCATTATTTTTCCATTTTCTGTGGTGTGGTCTATGTTTAATGACTAGTTGATGGTATAAGAGGAACAGCTAGCAGCGTATCTACCCTGAGGGAAAACTGAAGAAGTTTGCAGAGACTTCTGTTGCCCTTTGCAAGGCAAGTGATATTTTGAGTTCTCCCTGTCTGTGTATATGAAGCTGTAAAAACTTTCCCATTATTTTTAAAGTGTTCTTTAAGCATAGCATATTTCCCCAGAGAAACTGTGAAGGGGAGTACGAAGGGTCTCTGTCTATCCCATGTGTGAACATTGAAGGTAAAAGATTTACTCCCAGTCCATAGAAGGAACCAGAGAAGGAAAACAACTCCATTGTACGTATTGCACCCACCAAGAAGTTTCGAGTGTGTGTGTACAGCTACAGTACAGCATAGTGTCGCTCCTGTCCAAAAAATCAGATAACCATTTTACCCTTGTGATACTCTATTAATCTGATCCCTGATCCATACCAGAACTAAACAGCTTGGATTTGGTGCCTCACACTGTCACAAAGCCAATTGCAGCTAATGGTTCTTTCTTCTGCAGTCTCCTGTGAACTGCAGACATACTCCAGCAGTGCTTCCAACTTCCACCCTCCTCTGCACTCGAAATGACTGTCCAGCCTCACCATCACCTGCCTCCTGGCTAAGCAAGCTTGTACCACTTTGCACTCACAACTCAAGAGAGTGCATGTATGAGAAAAATTGGCTTCCTGGAGTTAATGGGTCAGTGAGTGTCCTTATTTGTGCACTCTCAGTCTATCCATTACATTTCTTATTAGACCATCTCTGCTGAGACAACCAGAGAAATATGAAGCCCCCTGTAACCTCTTTAATCAAGTACTTGTGCAGTATCAGTACGGTCCAGCAGATCTCTATGAAGCTTTTAATTTTCACTGCTCTTTTCATCTGCTTTCTGGGTACAGGCTGAGAGAAGAATTTCTCATCTCTCCACAGAGGTAGTCTGGAATTAGACTGTCAATGATGGTCTTGCGTGTGCTCTGGCAATGTAATTTAGCAGGTCATCAGTCTATAATGAAGGCTTAGGTCCCTTCTGGCACTTTCATTTGCAATGGCTGAGTGCTTTGCCTCCTTTTTTTACTGCATGATTTTCAGATAATTGTTCCAACTTACACATAATTACATTAGATCTGCTATTTCAATGCCATATAGTGCTTGGAGGTTTTTTTATTTAAAAGCCTGCTGCTATTATTAAACTTAAAAGAACATGGATATATGAGACACTTTCACAGCAATAGTAGACTTCCAGTCTAAGTTGCCCTTTTATAGTTGACTCACTCCATAACCTAAAGCACGAAGTGCACAATCATGCACTCAACAGCCCTGAAATCCTGCTGCAGTGAGTCAAGGCTTAGCAAGAGAGAGTGAAGCAGGAGGGTAAACACTTGACCTTTTCTTTTTTTTCTTAGCTCTTATTACTTATATTCAGGTAACCACACTTCAAGCTGAAGATATGAGTTTGAGTGTAGTAACTTTACTAAAAGTAACCACTTCTGGGCTTGAAGGACATTGCTTTCTCTTTTGAAAGCTCTTCATTTCACAAATGGCTTTGAATTGTGCTCTGCTCATGGATCTTTATGGCACAAAGATAATGCTTTTAAAGCACCGGAACAATGCTTATCTTCTCTTGAACTTGCAGGTGCTTCTGACTCTTCTATTGCTCCAGTCATATTTCAAGCACCACACTTAATTTGCAGAAATAGTTTTTTCCTTGAGTTGAGATTGTTGCTTGTTTTTCGTAAATTATTTACAGTTCTATCTACTTCTATTTTTTTAAAGGTGCATTTCCATAAACAGATATTTTTCTCCAAATGCAGCTTCACGCTTTGGATTTCCTTGTGTGTCACTGGGCACCAGAACAAGCCAACATGCCAACAAGCTGGGCAGGGTCCTGGTGAGTTTTAACATTCAACACTCTGTGAATTGCTTATCAAGGACTGAGGTCTCAGCCTGTGTGAGATTAGGTATTAAATGGTATCAAAAAAAATTCAGAATGAGCTATAGATGAAATAGAGAAGTACTTTAAAACTTGTCTGTTGGAGGAAGAAGGATTACAAGTGATGGTTCTTTTGTATGGGCGTGCATTAAATGTGTAATTTTAGATAGGGCCGATAGCGGTGCAGATTAATAATATTTTCTGATATGTCTCATGCCTAGGCCCCATTTTCAGTTGTTTCTTATGTTGCCAGCATTTCACCATCTGAAGTGAAGCTCTGCCTGTCAAGTCTACTCAGTGAAATTCTGAAGAAGTTTTGTTTCTCCTTTTGATTGGCGTACTATTCGTGTTGAGAAGATGCCATTTATTCTTCTGATGAAGTCTTCAAGTTGTTGAAAAACAAGCTTGTATGTGCTCAAGAGGCACTTGCTACAGTTTGATTTTCTCTGTCTTGCTGTTTTCAAGTGTAGCTCCTTAGAGTCTTTAAGGCAGTCTCTGTGCCATCAGTGCTTTTAAATGGACTATAAATTATGCATAAGGTGATCGAGGACCTCTATCATATTGTAGATGGGACCAGAGCTTTGGTCTTGAATGCTCCTTCTGAACCGCTGAAGCAATGTTAGCCAAACCTTCCCACCCTACGCATCATGCAAGACTAAAGGATGGAGCAGCAATATCGTCTTACTCCCAAAGATTCAAAGAGCTTAGTTCCTATTGCAAATCTATGAGCTGTTCTAACAAATACGGACATTTAGAGTCACTTTGATGCCTTTCTGATGATCAGAGTAGCTGCGTGGAAGAAGCAGTAAGGCATATGGCCAATTTCTATTTTTCTAAGTAGTGTCAGGAAAAGGATCTATTGCAGGAGCTGTACTGGCAAAATCATTCAAAAGTTTATGCAAGAGGCTTTAGGATTGCTGTCTCCCACTGCAACAGTGTTAAACGATATGAAAAGCACTGTGATCTATCCTAATAAAGAGAAAAAAATGCAACATATCTATCAATTTTCCTTCAAATATGTCAAAACTTAATTTGAAATCCTCTACTTCCACAAAATTAACAAAATTTAAATATCCCATTTCCACCCTCTCTGCCTATCTCTAACTAGTACTCACACTGTGACCACCACTACATTTCCCTCAGTAGAATTCATGACATTTCATGCATTTGCAGCCAGATGAATCTCCACAGTACAAGGGAGCAGTTTGTTTCAAAATCTCTTAAGAAACATGTTACAGAAATTGCTCATAGGATGTGAGACCTTCGCATGAGATAGAGAAGGAAGCCCTCAGTGTTCAAGGGCTTGGAGGATAATGCAGTCTGTCCAAATCAGACTCTTTGTTTGATATTGAAATAGCTTTTGTGTGTGACAGGAGAGACTTAGTCATCTTCCTTTAAAGTAAATTCGTTGCTGGCCACTTGCTGTTCTAGCTGTCATGAACTGTCCTCTATTTTGGTTTTAAAAAAACCCCAAACCAACAAAACAAAATATATCTGGTTTTAGGCTGTTGGAGCTTAAAAATTAATGATCCAGATGAATAACCTCTTGGTTTTTCACTGTCATGGAAGCAACATTAATCACTTCCTGGTGCCAGATGTTATTGTTAGCCACACATATTTTACCATGCTCATCATTTTAGAGGACTTCAAGGCTCCTCTGCAGAGCACTAGAACTGTAGCACACAGTGACAATTCAGTTAAAACAATTTTCTGTGATAATTAGCTCATATTTGAATAGAACTTGATCTCAGAGAAGTGTGGAGGAGGCAGAAGTTTCAGTGCCAGAATCCCAGGACTTCAATGAAGGAGATAGGGAGTCCTCCCTCTTTGCAGACCTGATCCTGCTGTGGCCAACCTAAGGCATCCTACCTAGGTGCTGCTCATATTTTTCATGTCTGAGTTTGCTGAGTCTTTAAATATTAAGAATGATAACATAATATTTGAACGTTAAATAGTTCTGTGTTAGTCAGACAAAACCAGCTATTTTCTGTGGTGCTGCCAGAGGTAAGCAAATATCACTTCTATCTATAAACCAGATGAAAATGAAAAGGACTTAACGTGACGTCATGTAAGAATCAACTGCTACCTCATGAAACACACAGTAAGTATCCTTTGTGTCCCTTCACACAAATAACCCTGGTATTCTACTATTAAGAGAAAACAGTTAACCTGATAATTAGAGAAGATTTAAATAATTGAATGTAGTTTGGAAGTAGTAAAAAATAGCATCTATGCGGCACTCCCGAGTTGGGTCTGTGCATATCACAACTTACAGGGAAGGGTAAGAAGTGAATGTACTCCTTATTCACAGTTGGCCAGGCACAGCAAATGGTCTTTCAATAACTCCAAGAGCTGGCAAGCTCCTTCAACCATTGGACTACTTATGGTGCTGCTGTGAGCATGTGCTGACACTTTCCTGGTTCTCTGATACAGAATTATTTTTAAACAGATGGTAAAGCAAAAGGCAAAGCAAGAAGATGCAGAAAGAAAATCAGACACAGAGGAAAAAAGAAGTAGAGTCTAGTATCCAGGTGCTCTTCCGTATGTAGGTGAAGCTGATGGCTGTGGCTATATATCTGAGGAGGAGGGCCCCAGGAGAGCAGCCTATGGTCTAGCAGCCATGAGGACAGTATTGGTTCAGTCCCTTTATGCTTTGTCTTGATTTTCTCTTGTTTGAGCTATTTTTAAGGCTCTCAGAAGAGGAGTGGGATGACAATAGACTACTCCTTCATTGTCTAATTCTAGTTTCTGCCACAGCTGTTTTGGTTCATTCTTTTTAAAATTACTTCTCTTGTTTACCAGACGTGATTTCAGCATGTTTCTTTTTGCTGTGTTTGGGACAATTTGTCTTTAACCTGATCTTCCCTCAGAACAGCTGGAGCAGCTGTGGCAGAGCTCAGCAGCATCTGGCTGCTCGACTATTCACCGGCAAGATTTTGAAGCTACAGAGGTTTTGTTATCAGTATTCCATCTAGCAAACAAGAAGGTAAGTTGGGCTATCTCTGCAGGGTGGTTTTCGGAGGGTGGCACATCTAGGTACACTCTGAGGGTAAAAGCCTAAAGCAACAGCGGTCCTTGCAACCAAATTCTTTGAGGCTAGTGACAGTCACAGGCACTGCAGGCAGTAACACAAGATGTTTTCTGCAGGGCTGAGCCCTTATTTTTTCATTATTGAAGACACTGCTAGCAGTGGAAGGGGGTATTTTATCAAGTCCAAGCTCTTCCCCTTCAGCCCACACATTTTGGCAAGCTCTGTGCACAGGCAAAGAGGGAAATTGACTCTGGTACTAAGAGAGACATTAAAATAAAGATCAACACCACGTAATTATCAGCAGATCCAGCCCAATAGCCAGCATCCTGCACTGCATCAAAAGCAATACCATGGAGTCCAATACTAGAACATTAGTGCTACCTGAATATTACACATTTGAAGTTACGTTGTTTTCTGTTTGCTCTTTTATTATTTCCTGTATTGCTTCTTTTACTAAGGAGACAACAGGAAGATGTCCAGTTGGCCCTACTTTTCATCAGTTTTCATAAGCAGCATAGCACTTATGACAGTGGCAGGAGGAAGGAAGATCCCTCCAGAGCCTCAGAGCCATTTGGTCTTGCTGCAGCCATAATGTAACAACTGGTCTAGCTCTGTCTTAGTTTTCATTAGATTTTGTGCCCCTGCTTTGACTGTAAAACCATTACTCTATAACCTTCCTTCTGAAGGCAAGAGACCTTCTTCCCATTTCCATATCAAATGTATGCGCATTCATTTTAATGTATTGCTTAACCTTCTTTCTCCTTTATGTGTATAACCAACGCTTTATATATATGTATGAATTCAGATCTTTTCTCCATCATGTCTGGGTTTAACATTCTTCTTATTCTCTCTGAAAGGATACACAAATCAAGTTCTTTTTCTTTTCCCTCACGAGACAGACAACTACCTATCAGTTTGGCCACCTGAACAGTGTTGCTCTGCACCTGTTTAAATCTCCACTCAAATCCTCCAATATTGTTCATAATTTTATCCATTTCTCCAGCCCTTTACACAATACTACCATCTTTTTATGTCCTTCTCCATTAAAAAGTAGCAAACAGCAGAAATATTTGCAGTTACTCACTGAATATGTCTTTTCAGCAGCAGACGACTAAATTAGCGTCCCTCATTTCTAATAACGCTCTGCCTTCAGTGAAGAACCTGCAGACCTACTTTCATATGTTCTTCCACTTAATATAAATTCATCTTCTTAGTCTTTGGGATTTTATTTTTAGTGATCAAATTTTCTAAAATGGTTTCAGCAGTTACAAGATCAATAAGAATAGCATACAGTCCATTGGTTTTCTTGGCTATTTGGTGGAGAAATCCACCACCCATCCCATCTTGAAGTAATTTACTCATTACACTTATCCTGCATTCTTTAGGTAGGATATTGAAGTGTCCCTTAATGATGTGATTACTAGCAAAACTCTCCTCCTAAAAACATTGCTTAAATACCAATAATAACCAGACCTCATAATGAAATTATATAGTGGTTTCTCAGCCCAGTAAAAGCATTTTCCTTTTTTTTCCAGCGAGATTGAGATAGATACTGTTGTGCTCATGCCATTGTTTCTACCTTTACACTTTCATGCTCAGTTCCTTTTTCGATGCACCCCACTGCCTTTAGCTTCATCTCTGACTTTCTGCAGACTGCTTTTTCTCAATACATCTGCTCTAAATGTGGCTGCTATTTTACCACATGCTGTTATTCCATATACTGTCTGATTTCACATCCTGTTCCAATAGTTTGACCTTGCCCAGTCTGTTTGCCAGGCCTCCTGCATTAATGCACAATGGGGAAGCAGTTTCTTACCAGTCACAGTCAGTAATCCTTCAGAGACAGAAACAGTCCCCTAGAAGCTCAATCAGAAATCTGACTTTTATTTCCATCATTGTGAGTTTTCTCCCTCCTGTTCCTCATATTGTTCCTCATACTTTTGTTATCTCATATTTGGTTATCTCCAGAGAACCAAAACCCTGCCCTGTTTCCCCCTTCAGTATTTTTCTGGTCTAAAGTCCTTTCTATGAGGCATACCAACTGTGTTTTTGAGAAATTCAGGATTTCATACGGCAGCCTCCATCCTCTTTCCATGACTGCCTTCCTGCAACTGGTTTCTCCCAGATATTTTCAGATCTGCTTTTCTCAATCTTTGCTTTGCAACAAAACCATGAAATCTGGTAGACTGAACTTGAAGGTGACCCACTTTGCAGGTAATGCAAGAACAGTTTGGATTTCAGTATGGAAGCATTAACAAAAAATGATGAGACTGTCTTAAACACCACGTGATAAACTAGCAAAATCCCTTTTGTGCAACAACTACATCAGTGGAAGTTAATTTCTTCAGAAATGTCTTTTATCCAGATTATTTATTTTAGACCCCAACCTACCAACATTCAATGCAAATTTAGCTTCCTTTTGTACTATTGAAAATTGTTGCTTATAAAATGACAGTAATTTATATCGAGGGTATGTCATCACTGAAGAATGAGCACACACAAAATTCTGGTTGTACTGCTTTGTTCCCTTCAGTGCTGCATAAGCCCATGTCTTAGAATGAATTACTGCCTCTGATCACAAGCTGTGCCAATCCAAGATTAAACTGGTGTTGTGGGAAAACTTGTTCGGAAGTGCCATTATTTTTCTGGTTTAATAAACTAAGACAACAACTGGAAGAGATACACTATCATGGCAGTGAATGAAAGTCATTGCAGGAAGAAAGGAGTCGATGGCATTTTGCATTGAAGCACAGGCATGTTATGTTGTGGAAATGCAGGCAGTGAAGACAATCAATAAAATCCCCCAGAGCTGGTTAGTTGTTATTTTGCAAAGCAGCCTTGAACCCACAATGGCAGTACCACACAGTAAAATGAGAATAATCATCAGTAATTCAACAGAAACTGTATCAAACAGACACACAACTGGCTTGTGAAGTGCTGAGCTGCTTTATTTGGTCATTCTGAATATATTTTTGGTATTTTATTTATTTCGCATAGCTAGGTTTCTCTTTTGGGAGTCCTTTTGTTGTTGCCTGCTTGGAAACTCCAGAGTTTCTGATTTCTGAGGTCTTCCCAAGTGATGAGTTTTACTGAACTCTTACCAAAAGCTCAGTGCAGACATGGCCAGGTCCAGGCATGCAGTTCCTGTTCAAATGTGGCACAAAGATGGCAGCAACAGAACACAGCAATGGAAAGGAATTGGTCTTTAAATGATACAATGATCTAGGCAACTTTCAATACCAAATGGAGGAATTAAGTGGGCAATAAAACAAGGCCCTTCTATGAATCTGTAGGACAGGGTGGCAGAAGTTGCAGTTTTTGAGTTTATTTGCAAAGTAGACATCTGTCAGTCCAGGCCAGACCCAAAGACAATCCTGAATCCTCAGCAGAGGAAGACAATCTTTGAGCAAGAGACCAGACCAACCCTGTAGCAAAGACCCACTCTAAACTAAAGCAACAGTTCCCACAGAGACAGTGGGGAGAGGAAGTGAGCAGAGGACATGAAGGTAAGTTCGCAAGACTTGGAGCTTGAATTATGAACAAAAAAATCTAAGATAACTTTCTTAAGCTAGCATTCCTGCAGAATACTAAAGTGACACATTGACATTTTGTAGCCCATTTTAGGCACACTGTAGCAGGGTGAAAGGTGTTATTTAGGTGCATCAGTAACATGTCTTGTTTGGGGAGCTGGAGAGGTGTGCACTGGACTGACGCCAGAAAAGGAGAGGAATATGTGTGTTGCTTGCCCTTTTCTCACTTGCTCAACTGACCATACACAGCTGAACTGGAACAGGGTGCACATAGACTCCTAAAGCTGTTTTGTCCTACAATTCCTCTGTAGGAGAATACGAGTTGACCATCCCTGAGATTCAGGTCAGCGTCCCTGTGGAGGACTTGCATTCAGCTTTCTTTTTGGAAGAATAAATGCTTTAAATATGCTCAGGTTATGGTGAGCAAATAATCCAAGTGGCTGACATTGATGAGGCAGTATTGCGGCTGGTTGGAAACTAAAGAGCTTCAGACAAGCTACTTCAGTTTTCAGTGCACCCTACTGCACCAGGAGGATGTAGTTGGGTCATCTTGAACTAGGTTTGGTATGGGAAAAGCAATGGTTTATTCTCTACCGGTGATAGACTCAGGATACCGTGGTGCTTCTTTGTTTCCCATACTTACCAGATTGCACTACCTTGGTTTTTTTATTCCTGCCATGAAAGGAGGTATTTCTTTCTCTATTTAAGTAGGAAACAGGTTTATGCTTGATATAAAAATATTTTTCAGGTGTTTCTTCATGAGTGGAAATACCTTCACTGGGTGTAATTCTCATACAGTAACTTCAAATGTCTAAAATTTAGTTATCAGAGTTTGAACCGATCCCACAGACATGTCGTGTCTCTGATGCAAGGAGGGGGCACAGCTGGATGTGGTTTGTTGTTCTGCTGGAGATGCTGGTCTTCTGATAAGACTGAGACAGACAGCTCTTTTCTGAGGATTGGTGAGATCCATACCCAGTAGAAACATATTAACCTCCCTAAAATCTATGTCCTTCTTTCTTAATAGCAGTATTTAGTGGTAGCATTTTTCTAGGGGAGTAGCTATGGACCTTGTACAAGCTTCCTACAACACATACAAACATGTTACAGCAACATATGTAATCAGTTTCCACAGGATCTATTTTTTGTGGGGTTTTTTTGGAGTTTTTTAGTATATAAAATAATGTTTTAATCTATTACAGCACACTTGTGAGTTTGTAACTCACTAGGGTAGACTTTGGGGGGGATTTCAGTGCTTATTCCCCTAGATTACAGAGACGGATGTGTAGTAACTCAGGTCAATCATGAAAAAGGGTATTTAGGAGAAAATTGCAAGGTGTAGGGGATTTTTTTTTGTTCCAATGTATAACAACTTGATGTTCTTACCTTCTTAATTACTCTGATAATGAATAAAGCGTACTAGTTTTGTTTTGTGCAATATTATTCTCTTAAAACTCCATTCATTTTGTGTGTGTGTACATGTACACATGTACATATGTTGTCTATTAAAAAATTCCATAAAAATCATCACCAGATAAGAGGCATTACAGCTACTACTATGGTGACTGCTCTCCATCTGTGAAGGGAGCCAAGGGTGACCAGCTCATAACTAAATATAATTTTTAAGTAATCATGATGTAACAGAAGAAATTACTCTTTAAATTTCCCGAATTTAAAACCAATCAGTTTAACTTTATTTCTTTTGAATCAGTGAAGTAACTTTTCTATATTGATTCCTACATTGGAGCGTGCAGTGGTGGGCATGGGAGTCTTTTATTATCCATGTCTACTCTGATGTCCTCTTTATCATGAGAGTTTCTACAGTTAAACCTCGTGCATGTCTTTTTGGGATGGCTATCCTTTCCTTGCCATGATAGGACTGAAGTGACCTGTTTCTTCAGATTGTTAGTTCAGTCTTCTGGACTTTTATCCTTAAATCCTCATTCCCTTTACTTACGGAAAGTAAGTATTCCCTTAACTTGTCATTACGTTTCTTTTCCAACTAGTTTAAGGAGTGAATGGAGCTTTATTTACAGCTCTTGCTTTACCATCAACTGGGGAGATTTCCATGCATCTTAGAGTCTATCTCTCTATATTTCAACAGTCACAGTATGTTGGATGGAAACAAGCTGCTACCTGGAGTTGTGAAGGGGAAAAAGCTCGCACAAGTATATGCTACCTGGAGTTGTGAGAGTACATCCTAGACTCATTATTATATGCACCATTAAAAGGTTGTGATACATGTAGTTATCTTGAGTTTTCCTAAGCACCTAGACTTGAATCTCAGTTTACAGTAAGTATTAGTTGCTGGAACTCAATTTTTTTTCAGCAGGCCAGGAGCAGCCTGGTGCCTTGCTGCAAAGCACTCCTATGAATCCCTTCCTCAGTCTTTGTACTGGTAGCATAATTTAATAATTTTATGCACTTTCAGTGACTCAGATACACTCCCTGAGTTTGACAATCTCTACAGAGGTTTTCTATTCGCACCATGGTTCCAGCAAAGAGAAGCAGCACATAAGGGGCTTCAGCGTAGCAAGACCTGGTTTAAGAAGAGGGAACTCCTGATTACTGCCATGGCTGATGTGTTTGAATTTTTTAATGGAACATATACTTGCATAATTAGGGAGTAAAATTACCTGGGATTCATTCACAGTTACTTGTGAATAATAATATCTAATCAGACATTGCTCCGGGGACATGTCTGCACTGGTACTTCCAATTAGGATGTCATTACAAAGTGTGCACACACATTTCTGAAAAACTCAGTTCTGTAGTAAACAAAGTTGGTGTTGCTTGCTGGCATTGCATGCAAAGCTCTTCTGAAAAAAGCTAATTGCATTGTGCTTTGAGTATATGAACTAATGAGGTTCAATAGTGAAGGTGCCTAAGCTAGTCGCTTTACTAATATTACTATTTTCTATTAACAACATTGTTTAAAGCTGTTAGTGCAATGCAGTCCTGTTTTTCACAATATTTACTTAACTGCAACTTGGTTTCAGTGAGACATAAGCAGATATTTAAATGTAAATTGTTCCAAGAGTATGGGACCTCACAGTGAACAAAATGAATATGCAAGAACATTTCAGGGCATTCAAATCAACCTGAAGCAAAGCTCTGGGAAGGTGTGTCTTTGCTGGAGCAATACAAAACTTTCTTGTAAGGAAGGATTTTAATTACCATCCCATGCTCAGTGTTTTGAGAGGTTGCAGGTATCTATCTTGTGTGTGGTTATTTTCTGTGGAATTCAGCAGTTCTTCTCTATATTCACACTCCTGGAAATCACAGGGACCTTCATTTTCTTCAAGCTGAGCCAGGTAGGCAGACCTCAAAGTGAAGAAAGCAGAGCCCTTATGAGTCAATGCTTTGTGTGAAAACATGCTTTGGACAATTTTTTTCTCCACAAAAGGAGAAATCATAACTAATCTAGAAGCCATTCTAGAGAGTTGAGGGATAATGCTAGTCTCCCTCAATGTTTGCAGAACAAATTGATGAGCAGGCAGATGAGGAAGATGAACTGAAGTCTAGTACTCTGTGGAAAGACTGGGTAGTTTCCAATACAGTTTTTAAATCATTCAAGGTAAAAAGATGTCTGATCAAAAGATTGTTCTGGCCTCATAGCAGCATCCTGAAGCTCAGATATATGTGTGATATGGTCTTTGTCTCTTTTTCTGTAGTTCACTGATTTTGTACTCTTACATGAAGATTTCTATTTGGGTTTGAACTCCCTGAACATTTGTCTTCCTGAATATTTGATCGTGGTACTAGATTAAAAAAATATCCTAATTGATGCTTGTCTGTCCCTGGAATGCTATTAGCTCAGTGCAGTCTGCAGGGGTTCATGTGCTAGTAGAGTTGCAATATAAGAGGCATTTGAACATTTAGCTTTCTGCATTTCATAAGCCTATGGCTTTCCTTGTTACATGTAGGAGCTGTCATGCTGGATCAGAGCTGTGGTGATTCATTGGCTTAATGTTACTGGCACCAGAAATAACATTCACATGAGCATTTCAGTTAAAAATCAGAAGAGATATAAGATACACACTTTTAACAGGGAGGGTGATTCGTTACTGGGAAGGAACTAGCCTTGGAAGCAGCAAATTTTTCATTTGTGTTTGCAAATTAGAACTGGAGGACTGTCTGGAAGATATGCTGTAACCAAAATAGCATTTGAAGTTATTGACTTCAGCACAAGGATAGCTAGGAGAAATCAGATGACATATTCTAGAAGAATGGGCTAGATGAAGAGAGTTTTTTCACTTCATTTGTCCTACATAAGGAAGAACAAAGTCCCTAGGAGCAGAAAAGACTAGCTTTCTTAGCAGGAAAGGGCCACCTCTGACTTCTCCTCCTCCTCCAGTCATCAGAAGTTGAGAAGGTTTCATGATGCTGGCTTGATGCTTGCCTTTGACAGAGACCATCAGCACAGCACTGATTCAGTGCTGAAAGCATGCATTTTTACTGAGTGGTTGGGTTTAGAAAATATAAGGCCTTCCTCAAAATCAGCATATTTTTTGCGTGGGAGAAAAACAATGTGGCGAAGTGTATGCATGAGGAGTAACACAGCTAGGAATCTCAAATTCATATTTTCTGCTTTCTAGAAACTGTATCAGGAACACTGTTCCACAAAATGTAATCAGCTGGGATTTGGTTTTACTTATGTCTTTGAAATGTTCAGTAAATTGTGTCATACCCTAGTATATGATTGTGTGTTGGGGCTACAAGTAGCACCTCTTTGTGTCTGGATTTTTTATTCATGCAGGACAGAGCACAGTAGGTGTTTTTGTTTGCCATCTCTTTTATAAGACCATTGTGATCCCCTGTTGTTTTCTACCCTGGAAAGAGTCATATTTCATTTGTGGTAGTAAAATAAATACATATGTTAATCAGGGCCTAGATTAGATCGCATTGAAATGCTGAGGGATGATATCTGCAAGGTGATGTTCTTTCATGTCTTTTTTTTTTCTGGGATGGTATAGACACTTTCGTTTGAATACCATTTCTCTTTTGTGTTTCCTGGTCTTGCCTCTAATTTATCCTTCAAGATTTACACTCCTGGACAACCACCAGTACACATCAAACTGCAATGAGAATTCCCACAGCTCTCCATGTGCTCCAGAATTCATGTCTCTCATAATTGGCAGATTAATGGAAACCAAAGAAAAGATCAGGTGTTTGCAGCAGCTTGAAGCACGAACAGTTGTAAAAGCAATAGCTCTTGTCTCAATTATTTATAGGTTTTGGCCAAAGTGGTAACAGCTAGCTGCCAAAAGCTTGCTAAATCAGCCTATAGAAGTACACTACCAATAGCATTATGTTTCTCAAAGTTACTGAGTATTGCCCCACTAGGATTCAGAGTGGCTGTAGGCTGTAAAGGATGTAAAAGATAGCTTTGGCTGAAAGCAGGATGCTATGTCATCTAACTTTACCATGCCAAACCCCAGGAGCAAAATCCAGCATTGTGTGTTCACTGGTTATGTGCTGCACATAGGCTGACAGCATGGCTGTATTCCATTGTTTCATGGCTCAGACAATGCTGGTGGGTTCTTTTCAAGACAATGGTAAGACATTGCTGCTGGGGATGATTCACTCCAAGCAACCTTTTCCAAATGCATAAGGTATAAAATATAACCCTTCCAGGTATCTCTAATAGCTTTACCCCCGCAGCACTACCTTTGTGTCCCACTCCATAACCTGCTACACACACTTGCTATAGCAAGACCACTCAGCTTGACTGCATTTTCAACTTTTCTGGTAGCTGTCAAAGCGCTCACAAAGAAGAATAATTTTGTCTGAGTGTCACAGGAGTGGGATATTAAGATCCGCTGAGTGCTGGTTGCCGTCATTCTGCTCTGCAGAGGGCTACATGTAGCAAGGATCCTCCTCTGGTCCTTCTTAACTAGTTTAATAGACACAGACTACGATGTGTTAGGAAAAGAGTCAATACAGTAACATATTTGGCAGAAGTTCCCTCATTGGAGAATGGGATGGAGTTAGAGAACATCTTGGGAAATGCTCAGACAGTAACTGGCCTGAAATTGTACATTTTTCCAGAGCTTGGACATCTGACCTAAAGTTTCAAGGAAATGCTTCTACCAAATTGGTGGCCACAGGTCTGATTGATCTAATGGTATCCTTCCTTAGAAGATGATGTGATGCTCAGGTTCCTCCCTCAAGATGATGAGACAAATTGGTGCTGCTTCTTTTGATTAACATGGTGAGGTATCAAGCTACTAGACTACAGCTGAAGTCCCAGGTTCAGTTCCTAGTGTGGCTCTTTAGGATTCAAAGAGATGCCTGGGAAGTGAGAGAGTGTCCTCTACCTCTCCTCCTGAAGCTATGCCACCGTGCAGCAAAGACATGCTTGATGCTTAGAGCTTTTCCTTAGACCAGTTCTAACCTGAGGTGGTTATTAACAGGACAGGGGAGACTCCTGTACTGTATGCCACACAAAGTCTGAAAGTAAACTGGAAAGCTGGGACCATGAGCTTCAATCTGCAGGTGAGCTATCGCAGCCTGGTACAGCCTGCGCTGTGCACAAATGAGCTCCTTCTTCTTTCAGTCTTACTGAAGGACGGTGTGAGAGCACACACTGTGCCTTCTTCATTACACTGTAACTTTGTATTCAAGTGATAATCTTCTACAAGATACAGCTTTGAACCACCTCAGGTTTTCAAGGCTGGCCCGGAGCTCTAATGTTAAATGATGCACAAATAGCAGGTATGAATTGCCCAAACCGCTCCCATTGCCTTCTGGCTTTTGATAGAGAGAAAGCAGCAGCTAATTCCTTTCATATGAAGCCTGATGCTGTCTGTTGGGCAGATTTTGGGAGCGCTGGTCCTGTGGGACAAATTCCATGTGAGCGGTTGTTGGTGTGGCTCAGTTGCTGGGCTGTGCAGGCCTGGGGTCACTTAAACATGAATTAAAGCTGTAGGTGCTATGAACTTTATTAAAAATAAGACACAGTTGGAAGTCAGGTGGTCCTTCAATCTGGCAGGCTTCATCTCCTTATAAGTACTTTAAGCGCAGCAGTCTTCTTGTGTCCTGACCCTAAGCAGCCACTTGTCTGCATTGATTTTCTGCAGAGAGAAAAGTGTTTGACTCATGGGCTTACCTTCTGTTGGGTTGTTGTTTTGAGCACTGAAAAACTGGTGTTTAATAACTGGTCATTTTGAATGAAGGTAAAATCTATTCAGCACTAAGGGTGTTAAAATGTGAAAAATCAGACAGAAATCTGGTCAGGGTGACAGAATGACACATTCAAGATGAACTCTGAAAATTTCCGTGATCACAAAAAGGAAGACTACATCAAAAAGCTTTGCTTCTAATCCCTCTATCTCACTGTTTTCCGTGAATACTGAACTGGAGCATGAAGCAATTCTTTCTGCTGCATTTCCTTCACATTAGCATTGGTCTTATGTATGTAAGATTTTTGAAGACAGTGGCTTTTATTGAATTACCAAGCTAGTCTATTAGACAATATCTCGACTTCGCTGGGATTTCACATCCTGAGTTTGATAGTTGTGTTATCATCTGTTATATTTTTCATAAGGCTGTCATGGCAACAAAGAGAGAGCAAGATTTTCTTTCAAGTCTTCCCTTTTTGTTATCCAGATGAAGTGATGATGTGCCTCTGATGACTAATTGTAACTGCCTTATGAAACACCTTCCACTTGGACATGTCTAACCAGGTGTTTGCTCAACTTCACTGTCTCATCCCTTTTCCCCTTCTGTGGACAAACATGAAAAGGTAGTTTGTCTTAATAGTCCAATAGATATCCCCCAAAATATCAGGCATGTGTCCATGTGTTCTGCAGCATGGACATCAAGAGCTCACCTTCACCATGAAGCTCCTCTTTGTCCCACTTGCTGTTGTTTCTGTCCTGAGCTACAAGAACTGCAAGCAGTAAAGGAAACGCAGTTTAAGTATTGAAGGATAAATTGCTGCAGATTCAGGTCTGGAATAGGTCAGATTAAAAATGAGAGATAAACCACCCTTGCAGCAAAGTGGTGCAATATAGTTGCCTCTGAGATTTTGTCTTTGTTCACATTTTGTTTACGGTAATTTTGGCAGCTTACACTTAAGAGTCTTCACAGTCAGCTGCTTTATCCCTTATATTTATATTTTATTTTCCATTGCCTAATTTCTTCTCCTAACTTCTAACTTTCACCTTCTGTGTGGCTGAAGCAATGCCTTTCCCTCTTGGATAGCTAAATCCACAGTATTTGGATTTGTGTTACCTACCCAAAAATACCTAGCTTCAAAATTGTTCATTGTACTAGTACAATTAGTCAGAAGTTCCCCAGTGAGTTATTAAAAACTGATCACAACCTTCATTTCCTCTCCCAGGCAGCTTTTTTGTAGGACATGAACTTTAAAACCTAATTCTTAGTGACGTATTATAACCATGAGACAGGGATCTAGCTATTGTCTCATTCAATTAATTTTAAGATTTCACATTACCAGTCAGGAAACATAGGTGCAGCTCATGAACTAGAAATTCCATCTTGCATGCTGATGCTTCCAAGAGATTACCTTTCTTTGTTGCATTTGAAAGACATTTTGAAAATTCATGCACAGAAAACTTTTCCATTATCCTGGGGTTATTCAGATCCATCAGAGGATGTAAAATATGTAGATAACACACAAAAATTGCACCAAATTAATTAATGCTAAATCTAACTGCAATTCCCAAGATATTGCTAGAGAAACATCATTACAGTAATGTGAACTGAATTTATTAAGAATGTTATCATTGTGGATTTCTCTGTTAAGAAAGGATGCACTTGCAAAGATTATGTTTCTTATTGTTACGTTTGCACATGCAAAAGCAAATATGCAACACTTGAAAAGTTACATTGCCCTTTTAAATAAACTTCAGATGTTTGTCTGTAAATAGTCATTTATTATTTTGTGATAAATTGGTAACACCCTAGGGTCCTTCCAGAGTACTTATGCAAAACAGATAATCAGACAAACAGGAATTTAGTTCTCTGTAACATTTATTTGCAGTAATTTTAAGAACAAACTTGCATTCTTTCCTGACATATGCAATTTTTTAATAACTTTCATTCTGTTTTGTTTGCTTGAGTTTTTGGTACTAAGGACAAAAGCTCGCTTCATATTTTGAATTATCTTTTATCTTATTTCCATTAAACAAATACTGAGCAGTGGTGTTTGTTCAATGATTTGGATTTTCTTTCACTGGTCTTTTAATTTCTGTCGGCTCTTCAGCAACTTACAACTCCTCTCTATAAAAATACCTTGGAATAATGTCTAGTATCAGCTAAATCTGCTATTAGGTCATAATATTCCTGTTACTGCCTTCCTCTGCTGCCATCTTGCAGAGTTACTGTGTTACTTATGTCTCAGACTGATAACTTGACTCTTGCTTCATGTCTCTAAGTTCCAAATGTACCAGAGTGGAGAAAAGGTGTGACTCAGAGCTGGCAAGATGAATGCTGTATGGGACAATGGCTTAAATATGTTTTACCCTACATCCTATTCTCACCATGTCTTAAGGCCATGGAGGGACTCAATCTGCTCCTCTATTTTACATCATGGCATTCGCTCATGCATGTATATATTGAGGTGAAATTCAGAAATCCACATCCTGCAGAACACGGGAACAAGAATAACAGCCTAATTTATTCCACTTAAACCTGGGAGTTCTGGTGGTCTGGACCACGAACTGATACCATGAATTTCCACACATCCTAAATTAAATGAGTGTCAACTAGACACCTTAGACCATGCAAACTGGAGTGGTGTTTACATCAACACCACTCCACAGTACAATTTCACCCAGCAATGTGACATCTCTTGCTATGCCCTGAAGGCTAAACAAGACTTTAAAAGAATAGTAGGAGGCTTGTACTGTGACAACCAGACATGATCATCACAGGCTGGGCACTCCGAAGTGGAAGTGTTGAAAGTCCTGAACTTTCTGTCCCACATGCCTTTGGACTTATGTCCCTGCGTTCACTGTAATCCATTGTAGCTGATGGTACTCGGTGCTTCATGTGCCCTACTTGACAGGATCATGTCCAACTGGAGCAGGGAAAGATGGAAATGACACAAAGCTAAAATGGAAAGGAAGGGTAAATTAGAACACAGTCAGGAAAGTCAAGGCACAATATTGATTAAAGACATAGAATTTAGGTATTAATGAAGAAGAAGCAGAGGAAAGAAACACCTACCTCTGAAAACAAGAGAGAAAATAATCCCATGGGGTTTTATTTTTCCAGACAGTAGGACAGCAGCAGCTCAGTTTTCTGTCTACAGAGAAGTCATGTCAGCAGAGGAAAAGCATGATGGGTGTGTTGTCATATTCCCCTCTGAGCTATGCCAGAAATGTTCGTCTGAAATTTTATCGGTTCAAAGCAGAGTAAGAGCATGAAAAGGTGGTAGAGCAGCACTCCTGATCTCCTGAAAATATGTGCTGTGAACTGACAATAGATGGAGACTCCAGTATCACCAGTCTTTTCAACCAGGCTTACTCACATTGCAGGCATGTCAGGTGTTTGAAACTTCAGGAAAGGCTCTGATGATGAGGTTCTTAGCACCCATATGTAGCCCAAGTCCTCTTAAATTGAAAGTGGTGCTTAAGTACGCTAACAATTTTTCCAGAGCATTGAATGTCTGTCCCCTCATGACCTCTCCTAACACCGCATACCTTCCTCATCTTACACTGCATACCTCCCTTATCTTACACAAACAAGATGTTTTGGGGGGAAAGGATGGATAAAATGCCTGGTTATATGAAGATACTCGCTCTTTTGATATGATTCACTGTTTTGATATGACAGGTTTCCACCAGGGCAATGTGTCTGATGGCGACTGGAATCTGTGCCCTGGTGCCAAATGGGAGCTGTAAGTTGATTGTCTGGCTAATGTTTAAAATCCAGCAGCTAGTATCCATCATCCTGGCTGCATTTGTTTCTGTAGTGCAACAGACGGTAATCAGGTGAGAATATGGAAGATGAATCTGTCCAGAAAATTCCACATGTACCCAGATTACAGATGACAGGTAGGTGCAAAGCAGAGACACTAAGCTCCTCTGGGCTCCGATGCAAAGCTGCTTCTCCTACACATAAGATTTGCCCCCTTCCCTAATAAAAAATGAATAGAAGGACCTACACTTTGCAAGGTCTCATTTTGAGCCTGAGGAAGGGATCATTTCAATCAATGTAGCTCTCATATATTTTTCTTTTCGCTTTTTATTTCTTGTATGGGTTTAAATGTTTAGAACTTTTCTTGATTTACTGTCTGACTTAAAGTTATAGTTCTGTTAATTCCCATATAGAATGTCAATGCCTAGGATGTTATTTTATTGAGCTATCAGTTCTGAAATACCCCAGATTTATGCTGTAATTAAACATAAACACAATGCAGGGTGATGAAATTGTTCTGTGAAGGACTGCCTACAGTATAGCTGAAAACTGTTCTGCAGGAATATTAAGGAGACAGCTACTGTTGACAAGACTGCTGAAGTCAAAAGTAATAATAAAAATCAAGCACATTTATGCTTTTACAGTTTACAGCTTACATGAGTTGTGACACAAATGACCTCTGACTGTGGCAGTGTGTGCTCTATGGCTGCTGAAAAGGGCTGACGGGTTTTGGTTTTGCTGCTGGCAGTGACACCTGCTCACCCAGGTGCTCGGGGACTCACCGTCACCATATTGCTGTGCCATGGCTGTCACTGGGTCACGTGTTTACAGAGCTACTGCCTTTTTTTTTTTTTGCAAATGAGCACTACTGTGCCAAACGAAACAGAAGGAACAAAGATTTGAAGTGTTTCCTGAAACCCAAATAATCTTGTAGGGCCTGAAGGGACAGGAGTGGGACAAGCAATAGCAGGTTGTCATTCAGAGCAGTGATTTTCATTGCATACTTGTGATTGTCCTGGAGGCTCGCACTGGCCTGTAGGAACTCAGTCTCCAAAGGTATTTTGTGGAGGTTCAGAGATGTTCTTTACATGCTGTGTTATTCTTCTGTATTCTTGTAATTCCCAAGCATGGGAATTACTTGAGAAGACCGGAGAACTTCTACTTCTAGGACGTAGAGAAAGAAGTTGTCTCTGGAGAGGAAGCAGAGCGTAAGGATTGAAGACTTCACATTTGTGTGCTGAAATCAAATGGTGATCGGAAGGATCAGAAGGATTTGTGCATGAGATGTAACTGCCTTGTCCACTCCAGAAGCCCATCCTGTCTGTGGGGTAACTCTCCCCACACCATAGTTCTACTTTTTCCTAGGAGATTAGATTTCAGGGAAGGGAAGAGCAAGATTGTGAGGGTAGCAGAATGAAAGCAACGTCCCGTGAAGTTTCACATTTTTCAGTGTGAAAAAAATCACAATATTTGATAACCTTTCACTGTTCTGTATGTGCACGTGCTCTGTGTATGCCATCTATTGGTTTGATACATCTATATCTGAACCTGCCACCCTGGTATCTCCCTGTGGTCAGTAGAAAGGAGAAGAAACTTCCAAGGAAAATTTTTCTTGTCCGAAAACACATGTTGAAGACAAGTCAGAGGAGTAGCATTCACTGAAATTTAAACTAGAGGAATTGCATTCTTCATTCCTCAGCAATACAAACTTGGGGAACTTCTATTCCTCCTCTACACCATGTGATCAAAGAGCTGGGGTGTTCAGAGCAAATACCTTAGATATTTCGAACAACTCTTGAGTTCATTTGATGGACACTATTTTGAGGTGGTCATTCAGGTTCCCAGGCTGTGTGTCCCTGGGCCATTTGGAGTGACAAAGGGTGCCAGGGGAGCAGTTCACCCTTATCAGACTTGCATACTTTTCAGGTAAGGTTTTGTAACTGCCCAAGCTGCTTCTTTGGGGATTGTACTTATTGCAGCAGCTCTAGGTCAGCTTGTTAAACCTGTAGGCTCATTGCTTTTGGCAGTTCCGGGCTTGAATGGATTGAAAAAGAAGTAATGTTTTCAGATTAATTTAAGTGAGGAAACAGGTGAGGAAAAAGCTTTTTTCATTTCTGCATTTTTTCATGTCTGTATAGTTCTGTACTGTCAAAACTAAATTCTGGAAAGAGAATGGTAAGTGCCTTGTAAAGAAAAAAGGAAAATGGATGTAAAGAAAAAAAGAAAAATGGTTCCTCATACCTTTACAAAGGAGTATATGGTTATTATTTGTCTTTGACAAAGATCTTCAAAAGCAATGTGAATATATATGAAGAACTGAAAAGCCAATGCAAAATAAAGAAGACATAGCCTCTCCCATTTCTGAACATACTATTTTCTTTGTGATGCAGTGGGCACTGCAGTAGCAGGACCTGGGCTCTCATAGGGTTTTGCTTTGCAGCCCTGGAGCAATTTGAACATCCTCTTGTCCCTCCCTTGCAGAATGCAAGCTCTCTGATCCCAGCCTGTAAATCCACATGCAAAGTGGTTCAGCTCATGGTAACCAGGACAAAAAGCTGGCAGCCCAGAGGCTTGCCCAGGCCATCATGCTGGTATTCTGCATAATTCTTAAAATGGCAGCTTGGCTATGTGACCTGTGGTTCTGATTCCCAAAAACATAGCAGATGTGTTTAGGTATGCTTCTCCTAAAGAGAGTGGAGACTCTATTTAGAGTGTCCTTCCATAAACTAAAGACTACATGTAAACTACCATATAATGTGCCTAATATCCAGGGAGTCTCTCTACTATATACTTTTTTTATATACTTTTTTTTTCTCTTGGTGGTTGTCAGCAGTGAGAATTGCTGGGCACCACAATCTCTTTGCTCTCCATTCTGATTATGGGGACTCTGTGGTGGAGTTATGTGCAGAAAAGGCACAATGAGAGACAGAGCTTCATCTCCTGATTGACATTGCCTGCTACAGTGTGTCCCACCTGCATGTCCCTTCAACACAGCCCCATCCTTTATAATCCAGAACATCATTATGCCAGAACTACCTGTATGTCTATATCTGTATCTATATATCTCCTGATGTCACTAAAAGAAAAGCTGGGTCCTTATAGTCTTTTTCAGTCAGAGGCACAAAATGAAGGGAGAAGGGAGTGTTCTCTGCAGACTGCCAGCTGCCTCCTGAGCAGTATCTCTTTATTGAATAGGAATAAATAGAACAGGGCCCAGATGGGCTACTTATGATTGACAGGTGTCAGGATGTGTGTACAGCTTTGTCAGTCAAGCTGCTCCATGTCAATTGAACAGCTAAATGGTTTGGGTTCCACTTGTTTTCCCGATCTGAAAAGCTTGCTAAAATCAAGGTAGCAGGTATAAATTCCAGTTTTTGCATTTTTGGCCACAGCCATTTTCTGTGTCATAGAAATTCAGTCAGATTCTTAGTAAATGCTCTGGTGTACAGTTTGGGTTCATCTATGTGACAAGGACATTTGTGTGAAGTGTATTCAGGAGCTGCATGGGTATCATTCAGCATTTTCATAGCCTCTGCAGGTGACTCAGGAAAAAGAAAAGCATTTTCAGATTGCACATCTTTCGAAAATCTGCATAAATAAATACACCAATATAGCCCTCACTGCATATTTGTTATGATTGTCTCTTTGAGACTAACAAATAAATTTTAACTTCAACATATCAAAACATCATTTCTGCAAGTGCTACTCAATCCTTGTTTGAAACTCTGTTTTTCTCTAGCTGTACTAACAAATAAACATGCTTTGTTAGCTATGGGGTTTTTTTGTTTTGTTTTGTTTTTTTAAATGATCATTCATTTTTCCTCTCTTTTAGAAAATGTAGTTTTCCAGGTAGGTAACAGAAACAATGTTGCCATATGTATGTGATATATCACATTAGAAAGCGTGATCAGTGAATCAATGTAAGTATTTGTAAAGACTGCAAAGACACTAACTTTGATACATGCATTAGGAGAGACTCACAAGTAATGGCCCACAAATAGCCAATGGCTTTTCCTGTGTGCCACATTCAAAAGAATCGGGATTTTTTTTCCACCCTAGCTGTATGTGTCGTATTTTTTCACATGGCTTTTTTGTTAATTCCTTCCATGTAGCAAACAAAACACTGTAGTTGCTAACTTGAGTAGAAGCTGTTTTCTACAAAGGATGCATAGAGTTTCTCTCTGTAGTCTCAGAAGGTCTCTTGCTGTCCATTTTCTCTGTTTGTGTGAAGTTATGTACGTTTTTGGTAGGTGTTGCTTGTGCTCAGCAAGGTAAATAAAATGTTGCATTAAGAATTTGTTTCTTCCTTCAAGTCCCAAAGCAAAAAAACAAGTAAACATTACTTTTCCTGTATGCAGCCTGTTCACAGGAGCTCCCATGTGAAAACATGTGTGTATACTTAAGGTTAGAGAATAAGTGTTCTGACTCAGAGTCCTAAGGAATAAGAGGCTGTTGTTCCCACAGCAGGCAGCTGCCTCCTTATGGCTCAGGCAGGCTCTGTTGCCTCCGTCAGCTCCCTGCCAGACACATGTACAGATCATCTTCTGTCTCATGTCTTAGGTTTTGTTTTTCTTTAACAATTTGTTTTTTTGCTAGTTATGTGTTTATTCTATGACTAGGAGAAAAACATTGTTCCTTCACCAGGGTGAGACAGCTTACACAATTATCTGAGTATCTCATTTGAACCTCAGTGTCTTCTCCCTTCAATTCTTTGTGGATGCTATTTCCTTTGCAAAGGCAGAGAAGGATTCAGTGAACAGGGATGTGACTGAAATCTTTCACTTGATAGCTCGAATCAGTATTTATAGTATCTTTGGCTAAATTTGGGTGGCATTTTCCTCTGGTATTTCTTGATCGCTTTCTGATTCTGGTGTTTCTTGACATGCCATCATTCTCCAAAGCATTTTAGTTTTAGCATTTTGTCCATTACAGGAACAGAGACAAGCCCAATGGCCATAAATCTCATATGCAAAACTGATTCAGTTATTGACAAGTCATGTATAAATCTTAAAAACTGTTCCTAATTGCAGTGCAGTTCAAGAAAACTGTAATCCAAATGCCTTCCTCCTCAAAAAGCCCCACCATAAAGTGACAACCAGCAGAGAGCTCTTTGTTCCTTATAAGTATCATTTAGCTTCAAGTTGGCAGGGTCTAATAATAAAGACAGGTTAACAACATTTTCCTTATAGAGAGCCCTTTTGCAATAACAAAAGAATAGTTAGGTCATCTCATCCTCAGTATTAAATTTCAGAAATTCATGCAAGTTTTCACGAAGATTGGGTAAGAAGCATGCTAGATGTGTTTGAACCATAAGGAAAATAATGTTAAACCAAGGTCTTATCTGCCCTTTGGTGATGTGTTATGCTTCCAAAACCTCAATTCACTATGCAGTATTTGCCTCTGACTGTTCTTTGAATGATTTCCATGAGCATGTATAATTTCACCTTTTTTCTTACATAAAAGAATAGAAATATTCAGGACTTTCACAACTATTTTATTTCATTAAAAGTGTTTTATTTAAATGTAGACTTTTTAGACCAGAATTTAACTGTTGCTTATTAGGTCTATATTTTAACGAGAAATCAAGTAAAAAGAAGGGGATTTTTTTTGAAAGTGCAACCCAAATCCATACACGTGGTGAATTTAGTATTTATATGTATTTGCATACAATCCTGTGGTGCCTCACTAAACAAATAAATTAGATGTTTTCATGTTCTCCAGCTCCATTAGTGATTTTATTTCTACTTTCTTCTGTTTCACCAAGACCAAACATTTTATACAAGTTATTTGACCATCCATGGTACAACCTCATTGATGATCTAGTGATAGGTGAGCAAACTCAGAGAAAAACAAATGCTGTTGAATTCAGAGTAATGCTTCCATATTAAAAGCAACTACCTAAATATCTGAATTTCCCATGGGATGAAAATTTTGGTGTTTCTATTGCTCCTACAAAAATGCACAAGTTTGAAGCTCACTTAGGAGAAAAACTATTCCAGGCAAATTTTATTAAAAATATAAGTTATCTTTTCTGAAACTATGTAATTTCCTCATCTCCACAGGATTTTAGGTACATTTGAAAGTGAAACCACTTTTATAAGCATCAAATGTATCATTAGAGGCCTAGAAGAAAATAGCCAGTTTTGAAGGTCTTGCTTATTACACTTTGTGATGTTCCAAGCTCATCTAAAGCCATGAAGCCTTCTGTAATGATGAGCCCCTTTGTTGCTCTGAAGATGATGAAGTTTGTTTCTGAGAAATGCAGTGCATGGAACTGCTCTAAGCTATCACAGATCAGACAGCTGAGACAGTTGGCTGTGTGAGTCCTGTCCTAGGATCTCCCAAAAGCCTTCAGCTCAATCCTTATTCCTAAATGCATTCCAGGATGAACTGAATATCACATAGCTGAAATGAGGATGGTAGCAGCACAGCCTGATAAGTCTTACCTGTGCATCCAGTAGTATCCCAGAAGACTTGTCAATAGGTGCTGTATAGTTTTGATTTTGATAGTTCAAAATATGGAGAACATGTACAGCCTGAAAAGGATGCTGAAGATTATGGAGGTATTTGAAAAAAATTGCAGAAACAGGCCTTGTAATGTCAAAGCCATTTTTGACAGTGAGAAAGAGCTTTGCAGTAAACAAGTAAATGCAGTTATCAGTATGTAAGGTAAGTTTTATCATTAAGCTGACAGTGATGATTAACAAACCAAAAGGTTTTATGGCTCATTAATCCTGGATAGAAAAGTTCCTTATGCAAATAACAACTTTTTAATCTTTTGCCCAAAACAAACTTCCTCTGAGATGATAAAATACCTTAAATTAACTCAGCTATTACTTGTTGACCCTGTGTATTAGTGGGGGCTGGAGCAAACATAGCAAATACTGTGCTTTTGAGAAGACCAACAGCCAAATTTATGTGCAAGTTAACTTTCCTGAGACTCCCAACCAGTTTTGCAGGCCTGGGATGCAGGTATGTGCTGCAGAACTTCTGGCTGTGTAGTTCCACAAAAGCTGAATGTCACAGTTTTGTCGTTGTCTGTAATACTGATGGTACTGGGAAAATATAGTTCAGGCCGGTGAATCATAAATTTCCAAAATGAGCCATAAAATATTTGAAAAAATAGCCTTTTTTTTTCATATTCTTGAAAATATAATTAGATTTTATTTCCTAATATTTTATTAATAAATATTCAACATTTATCTGGTGCTGGCATGCCACTAATTAAATGCTTATCCAAGAGAGAAACATTATTAATATTTCTCCCCTGTAATCAGAAACTTTCTACAAGGCAGTTTGATACAGTTTTTAGAGAGCCATGCAAAATCAGTTCACAAAAAGTCTCACCTTCCAGTAACATGATGGTTTATTTTCCTCTTCTGCAAGCAAAGGTGACTGCAAATACTTTCTATGCCATGTTCAAGGACAATATACTCGAGTTGTTCTTTAAAGATGTCATCCCACAGTGGGATATGAGACCACCTAGCATACAGCAGGACAGGCAATAATCACTCCTGCATCAGCCACTGGGGAAACTGGAACAGAGTCGTGAACAAGAAGACCTAGCCAAACTTCCTTCTTTCTTCCATTTTCTTCCAGACCTTTCTTTCACTTTTGATGTCAAGTGAAAAGAGTGGGATGTCAGTCAATTGTGTTTTGTACCTGGTTACTCTCAATTTAAGCAGCACACTAAAATACATATGTCCCCACCCCTGTCCTATTCAGAGATGCAAAGAAAAGAAATATCTTGTGGTCTTTTACAAGCAGGAGTCTCTTTGTCCTCCTCTGAAGTTATTTTGCAACATACTACAAGTCCTAAATTAGCCTAATGAGGTGGAAACAAATAGCATTATAACTAGCATTATAACATATGTGATTTACCCCACAGTAGCTGCAAACTTCCATCTGGGACAGGGAAAAAAATTACTTTGACTGAATAGAAGAGCAAGTGCTCATTATATTTGAACTAGAAACCTATTTTAGGAAGATGTGTCATTAGGGAACAATGGCAATACATCAGACAGATCATTCCAAACCAGGACAAGATATAAAGATTGCACTGGATACCGCTAAGCAGTTGCTTTCTTCAGGCAGCCCAGAAGCGTAGGACTGCAGTGAATGGGCATCGAGACTGCAGCATGTTGCTCTAACACTTTCTTGCCATCTAGCTTGTTCCTGGCAGGGTGAGGGAAAGCCTAAAGAGGCAGTTGAGCAGCATGAGTGGTGTGAAAATGGAAATTTTATGAGGAGTTATGTTAGACCAGTACCAAGTGTAGCGCAGAAATAAAGCCCTTGCTTTAAAGGTCTCTTCCAACCTGAACTATTCTATAAATCTATTAGAGGGCTGGAGCACCTCTCCTGTGAAGACAGGCTGTGAGAGTTAGGTTTGTTCAGTCTGGAGAAGTCTCTGAGGAGGCCTTATTGCAGCTTTTCAGTACTTAAAGGGGGCTTATAAGAAAGATGGGGCCAAACTTTTTAGTAGGACCTGTTGCAATAGGACAAGGAGTAATGATTTCAAATGAAAAGAGGGTAGATTTACATTAGATATAAGCAAGAAGTTTTTTTACAATGCAGGTGATGAAACACTGGCACGGGTTGCTTAGAGAAGTGGTAGATGCCCTATCTCTGGAAACATTCAAGGTGGGGTTGGACAGGGCTCTGAACAACCTGATCTAGCAGAAAACATGCCTATACACTGCAGGAGGTTGGACCAGATGACCTTTAGAGGTCCCTTCCAATTCAAATTTTTCTATCATTCTGTGATTCTGTGTTAAGGACACAGAGGTACCAGCCGTAGAATTTCTGTCTTTGCAACAAGAGTCATCAACCAGAATTCAGAGATACACAAGGGAGCTAAATACTTCAGACTCACTGAAATTTGAATTTGGACTACACTGAAAATCCAGACCCTTTAGTAACCAGAACTTCAAATGCCTCATTGAGAGCCTACAGATAAAGCCAAGGATAGAAGACAGCGAACCACCCAACATGCAGAGGAATCAAGGATTGATCTTTATTTGTTCACAGTCAAGTGCTTTTGCAGAGGCAGTGCAGGAGCACTGCAGGTCCAGCATGAGGTGAAGCAGAGCAGATGTGCACCTCGTACATGTCCCCAGAGCAGACACTAAACTGATGCCTTAAAATGTGCGAGGGTAGCACAGCTGTACAGTCATGAAGCAGCAGCTCCTGCTTCTCATGTACACTAACAGCAAACCAGCACTCTGGAAGCAGGAGAAGATGCCTCATTATTCCATGATCCATGGCAGATGTGTTTCAGCCCATGTGGAGACAAAAATGTTGTTTGAGAAGAAAGTTACATCTTTCAACACAGCAGGAGATAAAATAAGATGTTAACAGGCTCCTTACCTTAGCTACCCAGCAACTAGAAAGGATTAGATCTTCTGTGAAAATCTTCCTGATAACAGCGCCTGCTGAGATTTTGAAATTCCTGTCTTTTAGCTTATTAAAATGCAGATGCAGCCTGTTTCTGCTTCCTGAATTACAGTTGCAGTACAAAGGGGCCAATCTCACAGCCTTTAACCATGCACATAATCCTTTTGCTGAAACTGAGTTTGAATAACAACTTCACAACCAATTCAAGGGGGCTAAAATTTAACCTGAAATGATTGCCAGGATAGACATAGAGAGCCCTTGAAGCTTCTTTGCCTGATGGACAGAAATGAAGGAGTCTCCACAAATGAGTAGAAAATTGTGGAGGTGGAACATAGTTGCAGAATTTCAGCTAGAACTGTCCTTTGTAATTGACCATAAAGCTTGCTCCACAAGTGATCTAACAGTCTCACAGCAGTAGAATATATGGGTGCCTGATCACTACTTCAGCCTGTCTGAAGACAACTTTTCAGCTTATGTTATTCAGGAATTTGGACTACATGATCACAATTGTCTCTCTGGTCTTAAAAATCTAGGAAATCTTCTTCAACTAGAACATTAATATTCTTCTGGTTGTTTTTTGATTATAAGTGTGATTATATGGTTTGTATCACATGAAGTGGGAATTCTTTCTATTGTGAGCATCACTGCATATGAACAGTCTGATACAGGAGCCACATGAATGGTATTATAGCATCTTCATCCTTGGATACTGAATAATTGACAGGAGAAGATCCTTAGCAACCTGATGCAACCACAGATCTTGCAGTTGATCTCACTACAAGCAGTACCTCCAGAGCTCCCTCCCAGTCTAAGTTATTCAGGATTTTATATTTCTCTAGTCTAGAGTATTAGGACTTTTGGTTTTGGATTATTTAGGAAGATACATAGTCTGTTAAAAGCAAACATAATTGTTTCCTGGAACCAGGTTGTCTAGTGTTGGCCTGTGTATCTATATCACCGGGCTTGCCTCACATTCTGGGAGTACCTCTAAAAAAACAGGTGAACTATTGAAGAATAAGAAAGGAAAAATTGAAATTTAATTCCAGGAGAAGACTAGAGTGCATGATATTGCTAAGCAAACAAAATAACTAGAGCATTCAAGAATTTGCCTAGTAATTCTTCTGTACACAGAAAAGTTTTTTACTTGTTATTCTGACAGAAGGGCTTTCACTTCCATTTGTATAAACTTCCAAGCCTGAGTAAAGCCGTTTTTATTATGCAGGGTGAACACTCTCCCTCACCCCTTTCCCCAAAGGAAAAAACACGCCTGAACTTAATTTTGTTGTTTGAAATTTTAAAGAGCTTAATTCTTAGAGTCTTCGGTCCTCTCTCATGAGGCAAGGACTCACTACCATGAGTAGAACCTGTTGAACTGTCAGTGCTTGCTCTCGGTTGTGTATGAATTTCATCTCGATCAAGGGGATCAGTGCAAATTCCATGTATTCCACGTGACTAAGTGTGCTTGGAATACACACTGCAGAAATACTAAAGCAAACCAGTAAATTTCTAAAGCAGACATTCTTACAGGAATGCTGAGTGAAAGCTGAAATGTCCAGTTAGGAGATATACATGTGTAGTAAAACTCACATAGTTACCCAAGAATACTACAAAAACTCACATAGTTACCCAAGAATACTACAAAGTAATCATATTAATGAACTATATCTTACTAATCAGGGAAAGTAAGATTTTTATGGACATGAATTTTGGTAGTGATCCTGTTAAATTCAATTGAGGTTGTGCCCATTTTTTTAATGGTTATATCTATGAGTTACCAAAATGTACTCGAAAGCTAGACTTGCTAATAATTTCAAGAACTGCTTTGTAATTTAAATGTCAATTCAAAATGATTAATTGTCATGTTTTGCTGCCTACATATACTGATTTAATCTGGATGCACTCCAGACCCCAAGCACATACTCTTAATTTATTTAATCTACTTTTTAATTTCACCTGATATTTTACCACTCATGGCAAGTTTCTGAAAAATTACAAGTCAGCATTCTCCTTCTGTATTATACTACAAAAAAATTAACCTAAGTCAAATAGGAACACTTGTACTTTAGAATATGCGTTGCTCTGGGCTACTTATCACTTGCACACAAAACGAAGAGCCCAATGGCTGATTGGAGTGTCAGTTTCCTCCAGGAAACACATGAGAAACAAATTTTCTTCTGCGGATTTTGAGAGGGCTATAGCCCACTGAAATTACTGTCTCTCTGTAAGGGATGATGTGATCCTTCTACAAGCAGTTCCTCCTGGTCATTTTGGGCACCGCGGGGGACAGAGTGAAAGTATTACCCAGACTTTCCCAAGTTCTTGGTGCTAGAGAAGACTGTGCTATTTGGACAAGTTCTCCGACAGTGTGGCTAAAATTTGCAAGAATTTTCATGCCCAATCTCCCATATTTCAGTGTGCTTGATTTCCCTGTGAATTCTCTCTCTGAACACTATAGAAGTGATCAAAATATAGGTGAATGGGCCAGGAATATTACTGCTTTGTTTTCACTTTGATGCTGATGGCATCACCCGGTGAAAATCCTTATTCCATCTCTGAGCTAGCTGGCTGTGACCTGCTTCTGTACCTCACCCTCCCAGGGAAGCTGCCACCTTCTTGTTGTAGGTGAACAGCCCTAAAGTGTATTCATCCATACACTGAGCTGTGATTGTTTAAAGTTATTAACTTACTGTTATGGAAACATAAAGTGTACTCTGACAATAAACCCTATCAATTTCGTCTTGATCCTTCTTTTGAAAGGAATCCTAAATCTCAGGGGGAAATCGCATTCTGATCCCATACCAAATTCTTCAGGTTTTTGTGTTAATCGTAAACTGCCTCCAGCCTACCTCTTAGTTGCTTATGAATTGCTGTCAATGCTTTATGAATGTATTGTGAGCCTGTTTGTACTGTGAGGCAGGACAGATTTCAAGAGTGATCTGAAAGAGTGAAATGGGCATTATTGCCCCTCATTAAGCTAAGCAGTGTTGCATGTTACACTACAGTTTCCAGACTCACATTTTTCTGGGTTACAACACATAAATGCTGGTTTCCCTCCGCTGCACATCTTGAGTGTAATGGATTAGAAAATCTGAGGCTAGAAAGCCAGAAGATTCTTTTTCTATAGAAATTTCAGACTGGGTTAGGACAAGAACTGAGTGTGAGAGATAGGAAGGACACAAAACTGTCCCTCTTTTTTTTTTTTTCAATGAGGATTAAGTGGAAATTCATAATGGCATAAGGAACAACCTATGGAAATCTAGTCTGGGTTTAGAAGAGCTCAGGATTTTCTTTTTCTTTCTGTAGATATTTCCTAGGGGAAACTAAGGAGGTTAACTATTTTAAGTAGGTTTTTTTCAGGAGACACAGTGAAGATGTGAGGAACTGTCAGCCCAGGGACATGTGAATTCATGTACACTTGTATAGGTACATGGATACATATATAGTGGGGTTGAGATAACTGACTTCATGAGGTTATCACATTTTTTCTTTCACTGTGTTGTAATTCACTATTTTTTGGGGTCTTTATCCATTGTGCCAATTTCTAGCACTGAATTAAGGACTGTTAAACAGTCTGTGCCTCACATCCAGCAGGACTGTCTGAGCTATAAAAAACCCAACTTGAGTAGCAAGGATTTTACCATTATCACTTTACCTTTCCCCCTTCACAACGTGTACCAGATGTTTGCTTTTTCAGGAGCAATCATTAGAATCATTTGATGAAACAGTAGAAGAAGACTGAGGCCATTAAAAGTGCACAGCTAAAAAACTCCACCATGGTCATTACTCATTCCCTATAGGGGAAGGATGGGAGAAACATGTTTCAGGGAAAGCGACTCATGTATCTGGGAAGATAATTCATTTTAAGTTAATCCAGGCGTAGTGAAGAAATATCTCTGTTGGCAATTGTTCTGCATAGACTCCAATCTTGATTTGTGAATACCCAGCACCAGCAAATGGGAAAGTGTCTCATATTGACTCATGCATTCCTTCATAGGTTATTCACAACTAAGTAGTGCTATCTAATTCTGGCTAACAAAAACGCCTTATGTAAAATTAATAGAAGCAAACCCAGAAGAATCTTTCTGCATTAAGAAGCTGTCCCTCAAACGCAGTCATCTAATAAAGCTTAAAAAGGAATGTTCCTGACTACTCAGGGTGCCTGCTATGGGAAAGTGCTGGGCACCCATAGGTATGAACTACTAACCTTTCATTCTTTATCACTGAGGACAGATGAAACAATACTTAAAGGAGTGAGATTCAGAACATTTTTTTTCACTGTCTGTATACAATGTATCAGCTACTGAGACCTTACCAGGTCTACAATGTTTGCTTCTTTTTACTTTTATGTGTTTCACATAAGAAACATTAAAGCACCTGAAATCCCAGCGAGGTTTTTATTGTATTAATAACATAGATATTCAGTGCACCTCTGAGCAAAGCTGAGGAAAAACAGTCAAGGTGAATCAGACTTTATTCAACACTAAAACTGGCATATTTCTAGGTCAAAGGGAATTTATTTCAAAAGCACAGACCTCGTGCAAGAATCATCTTGGCAGCACCTCTCACTTTTGAAAATGAACTCAAACCAAAACAAGATATCTACTCCCTAAACAGGGAGTCCACTGATTATAAAGGGACCTTAATGAGATGAACCTCTGTGACTGATATTAGACTTCAAGGTTACTTCCATGACCAGTTAAGACTTGTTTACAAAGAAGAGGATCCCAAACCCAGAGGTGGAAAATCTCTCTTAGACAATTCTGAAGACAGGGATCAGACCTCTTTCTGGAATATGTGAGCCCTTGTTTGCTGTCAAAGTGTGTATTAGGCAGAGAAAGGACATAAACTAAGGTCCTTCACAGCCTGAAGAGGTGCTCTCAGCATTAGTCTTTTGTAGTATTGTGAACAAAACTCCTATCCCATCCCTGGCCTTCTACACGGCTTTTACTAAAATGTTTTAGTAAAGGAAAATGAATACAACACACAATACTCTTTTTCTCTTTGATTTCACTTAAAACGTTAGTAAGGTTTGGTTCTGAGTTAACATGTATGCGCACAAACACACAGAGATTATTTTTTTCATTCTGCAGTTGGGACAAAAAAAGTGGTTAAGACAGCTACTGTACAGGCAATTTCTGTAGCTGGTCAAGCTGTGGTTTCTGCAAAGCATGTGGACTAATTGCAGCTGATGCAGTTAAAGGCCTTGAATGGGTAACACTTGAGGAAAATGCTATAGGAACCAGTCATGAAGTTTTTACCTGGCTGAACCTGAAGCTTGGACCTCAGAGAGTTTATCCTGGTCTCCATGGTCTTATGATACAAATAAACTAGATGAATTACGTGGACAGGAATGGTATTCAGAGATGAGTTAATCCACTGATTACTGGAAAAAAATAGACTTATCAACCTTTTCACTCATCACCTGAGTAATCTATTCTTACTAGACAACGTCTGAAGAAAGCAACAACCCATTTGTTGAGCTCCAATGGACAAACTCAGAACTGCTTCAAGAATCAGAGAACTCAGAACTTCAACTCCAAGAATAAGTTGAATTCCCTATGAAAGGCTATTACATCCTGGTGTCCATGAATGAAAATAACAGCATGAATGAATGGTAAAAGTAACTCATCTTTCCTGGCAACACAGTCACACAACAATACATCTTAGAGATCTCACCTACAACAGGAAAACTACCCGTCATTTGTTGCTGTCAGCACAAAGAGCACTACAGGTAATTATACTTAATGGTGCCAGATGAAGAGGCACAGGGAAGGCCAACCCATATTTGTTGCTGCTTCAGAAACTGCTTTTAGGACCATTTAAAAGCACAGCTCTGATAGCAACCTCCAAAATAATCTAAAACTCAGTCAGTTCTGATTTAAACTTCCATGATGGTGTTCTGCACTATAAGTCCTGTAATTGTTGTCTCTAGAGGGTAGTTTTCCAAGGCTGCAGGACAGGAGCTGTGCAAACAATTGATTTTTTTTCCAGCTCTTCAGCTAAACTGAAAAATTGAGATTGAAATGACTTGCAATCTCTGTCAAATGGCAACTTTTCTTCTCCCCCCCATTTAAACAATAGACAAAATAATTGCAGAGTAAAAGCCATTTCAGGATTCAAATCTTGCAATATTTTCCTTTGTTTTTTTGGACTTTAATTTGTTTAAAAACCCATAAGATTAAATTTGAATGTTTTTATCTGTCTCTTTTTCTCCTGGGAGTGAAATTACTTACTGTATTTTACTCCCATGTGCAAGTAGCTATACTCCCCCTTAGTCCTTTGTCCTAGCTGCATTTTCAGTGTAGAGAAACGCTCCTCTCCTCTTCCCATACCAAGTTGTCTGTCCTCTTCAGGGTGACCAGAAGTCCATCACACAGGGCTGTGGTAATGAATCTAAACAAAATCTCCTTGTTTTGTCCCCTAAGCATGTCTCTCCTAAAAACCACTTGGGAGAGGGAGGATGCCATTCAGCCACAGCTGCCAAGAGCTTATGGCTAATACACTTACAACATGATGTCTTCATAGCAGCCTTCACCTAAAGAAGGGAAACTCTTGGGTATAGCTAGCTAAGAAAAATGTTTTCAGGTGAGTTAGATCTCATGGACCTAGTCTCTGTGTTAGCTTAGCAAATAGGCTGAAGCAATGCCTGGGTGAGTCCCTTATTAGAGACCGTTCCTGGAGACTGGATGAGGCACCAGAAGACTGCAAAAGAACATATGTGGGACCTATCTTGAAAAAGAAGGACAAAGAGACTGAAGAATCAAAAAGCCCAAAACAGTTAGCCTAATACAATTATTGGAAAAAAACTCTGTAACAAAACAAAGCAAAAAGTAAAACTGTAAGCCTCTAAGCAGAGACTGGGTAACTGTCAATGTAGATTAGTCAGGAGTAAACTATTTGAAATCAGTGTACTTAATGAACTAAGAGAACATTGTTTTAATGCTGGGTGGATAAACTTGCTAAAAAAAGAAGTTGTTGATAGTTCATTGTCAAAAGGAACCTTGAGTTTCCTTGAAACTGTCATGAAGTCTGAGATAACCTCAGTGTTGTTTCCGTCATGTGCTTTTGCCTGTTACTTTGATGCTAGAGGGGAGAATAGAGATATTAAGCTGGCCTATAAAACAAGTTGTTTGAGACTCTGAGGCAGGCTCGGACTCCAAAATAAACTTGACAAACTGAAAAAGCGGTTTGTAAAAAAAAAGGAGATGCAATTTAATAAGGACAAGCACAAGATACCATGTAGGCAGAAATGCTTCAATAAATAGAGAATGGAGGACAAATGAGTGGGTCAATGGAGTTATGATGTTTTACATCATCTCCAGATGTGACCATTTAATGACACTGAACTCATGAAAAATCACATACACAGATGTGATCATGCAAGGGTTGAGCAGGAAGAGTTGATATTAGTCATTATGTTTTTATTGGATTAAAAGTCTGTAACTCCAAAACCAATAAGATGCTGACACTTCAGCTAGATTGCAGATAGACCCTGTTTCCTGACACTTCAGCTAGATTGCAGATAGACCCTGTTTCAGCACCAATACTGCAATACAGCAGGAAATGCTAAAACTGTCGGACTGACTGAGGTAGGGGCTATTTTGGTGCCTACAAATTTCCATAGGGAGTGAAATGTCATCACACTAATTCTGTGGATTTTTCCTCTCCATTCGGTCCAAGTGTAAAGGAAGCTTGCCAGCTGCCAGCATACAGGGAAAGTTACAGTCTGAACTGCTGCAAAGTTTATTCCCCTGCCTCATGATTGCAAAAGAGATCACCCTGTGCAGCAGTGACTCCATTCTCAACGGCGGCTACGGGAGCATGGAGGACCAGAAGAGCACCATTCCCTCTACCCCTGCAACTGGTAGAAAATGTCTGTCAGTGGAGAAACAGGGTTTACAACTGTATTTATTACATCGTGAACCAGATGAATTTAGCTATAGACACCATCATATACTATTACACAGCCTCTGTGAGAGGGAGATTCCTTCACTGTGGTAGCAGACACTACACCTTCCAAAATATGGCTCCACATACTGGCTTTTTTCCCCAGTTCACCCTACAGTAGCCTTCACTTCATAAAGGCCAGCTGCCTACCTTGTGGCTGCAGTGGTAGAATGGATTCCACCCTTTGTCCCTGATGTCTGCCACCCTAGGCAACTGGCTACATTGGCTACACACGATGTCAGGTGTGTTGGCTACTCTAATTTGCTGTCTGAAATTCTTGGTGTCCAGTGCTAGCGTAGCTTGTCCCTATGCAGAAATGTTGCCTGAATCTTTTACTGAGAGATATATTCCCAATATGGGGAATACTGGAATCAAAACTGATAACATGAAACAAGTAGAAACTCCTGAGAGCAATAGGCTTCATTTACTGACAATAGACTACAAGATAAATTATAGCAACAGTAATGAAAAGTGAGGACTGCAGAGAAGATAATGACTACTTGAAGGTATTGGTGAGAAAATGGTGAAGGGAGTTGTGCTACATAGTACCTGTGACAGGAGATTCCAGTGCTATCTAGAGGTTTTAGAAAAAAAGGTGGCATATCTTAAATAATGTGCAATAGGTTGATGAAATGAACAAATCCCATAACATTTTGCTATCTACCAGACTTCCCTAAGCATTTTGAAGATTTTCTCAGTATCTTTCCCCTTACTTCTACTATTTATGGATACCCTCCACTAAAAAAGCACATGTGGGAAGCCTAGGGGTTCACGCTGAATAATTTCTGGAGGAAAAATTCACTCATCTTTTCTCATTCTTGCTTTTCAGGGCTGAAAAAATGACCTTGTGGGATGACTGGTAACATGGTAAAGTTTCCTGCTGTTGTAGAAATGCCTATATAAAGTATGTCTCAAGATCAAAAGTTGCTGTATCAATGCAACCCTAGGTGAAAGAACAGCTAGAATTGCAGGCAGCTGTGCCCAGAACTTCTCTTTGCCAGGCCAAACTGGGATAAAGAGAGGTGTTTTGCTGCTGCCTCAGAAGAAATGATTCTCGATTCAGGGACTGTACATACTTAGTTAAATGACCACAGAGCTAAAGAGACAATTAGTTAAATAACAAATAATAAAGGAAGTTTGTAGGTGGAAGTGAGTAGTGTTTGGAGAGAACCAGGTGTGTATAAGCAAAATTTTTTGACAAACATCTTCTGGATGCTGCAGCTTTTGCATTTCTGTCATGTGAGAGAGCACCTGTCCACTCCACCATTTGGTCTCACCCAGCAAAGATTAAGTGCTGTGCTGCCTAAAGCTGGGGGAGGCAGAGGGAGCCATTGTTAGAGGTTTCTTCAGCTGCTGCATTCAGAGTCTTGACAAAATTGGTGCAATCCTGGCAGTTGGGAGCTTCATAGAAGCTGTCAGGTGGGAGCTTGGCAGTGCTCATGCTAATTAAAGAAGTCGGTCATATTCAGCAGAAGTCAAGGCCATTAACGTTTTGCATGCAACCTCCTCCTTCCCCTTACTGCAGTACACACAGCGACACAGACTGCCTTTGGTGAGGCAGTGCTCTTCCTCTTCACCTTCATTTTACTTGGGAGAGCTGTTTGTGGGTGAGGAATTTTTCAACCTGACAGTCCTTTCTTCGTTTTCAGAGGCAGGAACAAGCTGTTTGGTGGTGCTGCCTGACAGCTACTTCCCCTCAAGGACACACACAGAGATCATCCCTCAGAAAGGCAGCATACACTGAAGGTAGTGTTTTAATGCAAATGCAAATTGTTAAACCCATGTCGATGCTCTTCTGGACCTGAAACTTGGGAACTAATGGTATCCACATACTGAAACATGCAAATTAGTATTTTGCAACTCAGACCTATGCCATTCTTGGCTGATAAGTGATTTTGGAACATCACTTGCAGCAATGGAAACCAAAGCGTAGTTTAGGCTTTAGTCCACGGCAAGGTTCTCACTTCACCAGAGGCGGGTTTATGTCCTCAGGGGAACATGACAAAGGGAATAAACACAGACACAGAATCACAGAATAGTTTAGGCTGAAAGGGACCTTTAGAAGTCATCTAGTCCAACTCCTCTGCAATAAGCAGGGACACCTACAACTAGAATGGGTTGCTCAGAGCCCTGTCCAGTCTGTCACCAGGGTTGGGGCACTGACCACCTCTCTGGCAACCTGTGCCAGTGTTTCACTGCCCTCATCATAAAAAACATCTTCCTTATAGAAGAAATAGAGGTCTTGGTAAAAAGTCTGTCCCCATCTTTCTTATCAACCCCCTTTAGGTACTGGAAGACTTCCCTAAGGACTCCTGGGAGCCTTCTCTTCCCCAAGCTGAAAAACTCCAACTCTCTTAGCTTATCCTAATAGTAGAGGTGTTCCATCCCTCTAATCAGTTTTGTGTTCCTTCTCTGTACTTGCTCCAACAGATCTATGCTGTTCTTATTTTGGGGGCCCCAGAGCTGGACTCTGTACTCCAGGTGGGGTCTCACCAGAGCACAGTAGAGGGTGAGAATCACCTTCCTCAACCTGCTGGCCATGCTGTTTTTGATGCAGTCCAGGGTTGGTTTTCTGGCCTGCAAGTGCACACTGACAACTCATGTCCAGCTTTTCTTCCACCAGCACCCCAAAGTCCTTCTCCTTAGGCTACTCTTAGTCCCTTCATCTCTCAGCCTTTATTGATACTGGGGGTTGCCCCAAGCCAGGTGCAGGACCCTGTGCTTGACCTTATTGAACCTCATGGTGTTCATATGGGTCCAGTTCTTGAACTTGTAAGTTGATAAAAGTTGATATTACATTTCTCTTATTTCTAAGACGATTTTTCTACGTTTCTTTACGTGGATATTTAAAAGAATTTTGCAGCTACCCCGCATCATAGTAATGAAGCTGCATGCTCACTGACTGCAGAAATAATGTTAGTAGCTCACTGACAAAAGGCAGCTAAGCCGTTAAATAATGGAGCACAGAGAGAGTTAAGTGAAAGGGTCAGAATGATAGTTTTAGAGATTTTAGCTGCACTGTGACAGGGTGATATGTGTGAACTGAAGCAAATAGAGCTAGAGGAGATGTTTGTGGGACTATTAGTTTTGATGCAATGCAAAATATGCAATGACAAGGAAGGAAGTTACACTTCAGTGCCGTAGATGATTCAGACAGTCACAAAGGTCAAATGAGGGGAATCTGGGAAAAGCTGTTAAGACAGATGCTTATGTGATGTCTTTTACTGAGTTCTTGATTGGCTCTGAACAGAAAAAAAAAAAAAAAGAAGAAAAAGGAGCACCTCCATTTGGAGTATGTGGTTTGAAAGGTTACCTAGACTAGCCTAAATCTGGAGGTGATGGTTAGTAGGAAAAACAAGTTCTTGGTGCGACATTTAAGGTTTTAATGAGTATAGGGCAAGTTCAACTTAATGCCTATATCTAGTAGAGATCTCAAGTCTAGATCTAGGTCCCAGCCAGCCAACTAAGGTGTCTAAAACATATTTGTTCAGATGGCATTAGGATTTTAAGACTGTTTAATAGCAGTTAGGCTTGAATGAGTGTCCATAGACACTGGTGGATTAGGACTCCAAACACAAGAGCCCTTGGCACATCCCAGAGTTGTCCTTCCTGTGGGGAAGGCAGAAATAGTGTTCAAAAATAATATGTAGTGCTTAACAAATGCTTGCTTGTCAGTATTGAGAGTGATGTTCCTACATCTGCCACATAGGCATAAGAAAAATAGTCCATAGAAGCATAAGGCGTGAAGATGAAATAAAGGAAATGCAGTGTACATTTAGACTCTATTGTAACCCTTGTCCATGACCTGATGTCAGTTAAGTTTCACACAAATCTTTCACACAACAGTACCATCACAACATATGGGGCAAAATACATGCCACTTCTAAAATGCGGATTGGGGTTTTTTTGTTGTGTAGGTATTTATTTTTATTTTTTTATTGATGGTTTCCTTATCTTTTTAAGCCTGAGCATATGTATTTTATGAAGTGTCTGATTTAAGAGTCAGGCTCAAGCCCTTCAAGATTTCTTTGTTCTTTTCTATAATTTTTTTCTATACAATAGGAATTTTGGCTCCTTTGTTAAACTATGTCTGTTTTATTCAGAATGAACAGCTAGTTTATTCCATCTATCAGGTGAAGATTGTCCAGTTCTATCAGGTGTTAGAGAAAGTGGAAAGCTCTGACACCTGGATGGCATGAGGGGCAGCCATAACATTAGAATTTTTGTTTGAATTGCAGTACATGCCAAGATTTGACGTTCATCTATTGTGTGAGCATGCCTACAGAAAAATGGTTCTTTTCTCTCTAGACAGGGAAAGCGGAAGCCAGTAGTGGAACTTCAAATTTAGTAGATAGAAGATCTTGAGAGATTGCTGGTATGGTACCCAGTGAGAAACCAAGGAACAGAACCACTGGTTGAAATATGTGAAATAAATAGTGCATGGTTTACAGAAGGGGCCACAGTTTAAAAGAGTGATGACACCCTGTTGGAGGCTGTGGAGCCTCAACACTTTAGCAAACTGGGGTTAGGGGGAGTGGAGCAGAAGAGGAAAATATCAGTGAACAGGTAAACTGCAAACATTTGGCAGTAGGGGCAGATATGATAAGGACCAAAACAGGGTCTCTGTTTCGGATTTTGCAAAATCAGCTGCATAACTGAGTCCAAGATAAAAAGATTGGGATTATTCCCAATAGGCGAAAGCAACGGGATTATTCCCAGATCTGAAGCTGTACCTCCAAACTGTATTTAAAGCTCTGGACATAAAGCTGCAGTCATTCAAACTTTGGGTAGGTTACCCCTGAGTTAACATGATAAGGGTTTCTCAGATCCTCCAGCAGCATCCAACCGCCTGGCGCTCGGCTAAACAGAATAAATAAGCCTTTGCAATAACCACATCACATACAGTTTGAATTGTGATCCTTCAGTCCCTTTGCTACTCCAGCAAATTAAAAGTCTCACAGTTTCTCCAGAAAGATTGCATTCCCATTCAGCATGTTTGTCACAGAAGCAGGAGTCACAGAAGCAGGAAGGCAGCCCTGCATGCCAAGGAGCAATCTAATTCTATTAAACAAATGCATTTATTATTTTTTATTATCCTGGCCATGGCAGGTGCCCCTATTCATGACTTCATACAGTGTCCTGAGTCTCTCATATCAATATCTGTTCATAATTTTTTTTTCACAGTCTATGCATTATTAAAGATGTTTGTGATGCATAAATCTCACATCTGTCCCTTCAAGTACCAAAGAATTATTTGACTTATTAGATAAATGTGGCATACCAGATAACACCCCAGAATATAGTTTTGTATAATTTGTTGAGGGCATTCAGGTCAATTCAGAATAACAGTTTGAAACTTGCTGAAACACATTTTTAAGGCTGTCCTGAACCAGGGTCACATTTCTCAATTTCCAAGCCATTATTTTAAATCATAAATAACTAAAGCCAGCAGAAATCAAATGTTCCTGGCAAGGAAAAGTCCATAAAGCAGAGAATGTGCTAGAATTTAACTTATCTTTGAATTGTTGTCTTTCTAAATCTACCTGTGCTTTTTAATATGCGTAATCACACTACTGGTTTTAGAAGTTGCACACTTCTAAAGAAGTTCATCTTTTAAAACCTTTTAAAGCAACTTTGACCTGCAAAAAATAAGAACAATGATACAGTTGTGTTCAGGGAGGCATTCTCTAGTTCTGATTTTCAGGCTTTGCTTGCATAGCATTGTTTTCTTGATTTGTTCCTCTTGTCTGTAGGGATGGTTTCATTCATCTTTTTCTGTACAACATAAGTTGTGTAATGTGAGACACTGTTGAACTCGCTCCCCTCTAACCAGTCACATCACTCTTTTTTATTGTCACTGTGCTAGTAAATGAGAATTCCCAGCAATCTCAGAAATTTTTCTTCTGTGCCCCGTAGGCTTGAAGAGGCAGTGGGAATAGCAGAGGCTCCAATGTTTTGGCCAAAGGACTGCTTTCTCCCTCTGTGCATTTCTGCTCCCAGCAATGACCTACCCAGAACCCCATGCCTGTTCCTGTTACACCAAAATGGGTCGCAAAGTCAGCAACAGGCAGTATAATGTTCTGGTTCATAATAGGTAAATGGGATGTGGAATATGGACAATGAAATTTAGAAGAGGCAAACAAGAAACAGATTGGCAAAAGCAAAAAATCCAACCATGGAACTGAGAGGACAGACAACACTTGCACAAGGAAAAATATATCTACAATTATTTAGTCAGAAAAAAAATGTTGGTAGAAAAGCAAGATTATGCCCCATCAGATCCTAGTAACTCCAAGCTCTTAAGACCTGTGAATACTGCCTGGGGGCACATAAAGAAATGAAAAACTATTAGTCAGGCGGGACAGAATTTTTTGGGGTCTTCGACAAAAGTCTCCCACCAGCTCCGTGAAGTGAACGAATAATTAAAGTTGGCCTGTCACAAGCAGCAAAAATGGTGACACTGCTCATGCAGCTGTGTTCAAAGCACACAAAATAAATATGAAGATTTTATTATTTTTTTTTTTTTTGTGCAAGGGTTTTGCTTCCTTTCTTGTGCACTCTCTTCAATTTCTCTGGCATGCTTGTGATCTGCCTTAGACAGCCTTTAATGCCACTCTGTGGTCCCACTGTCTCACTAGAAAGTCAAAGCACAAAGCACTAAAACGTTTTCTGCTCTATAATTCTTTATTTTTGGTGATAAGAGATATCTGCAGATGGGGCTTTGGGGTTGGTTTGGCTGCTAGGCTGCTTGCTGAGAGGACCGTGCATGTTGTTTCACTGAACATGAATTAATTGGAAGGATACAGACTGCTATCATGTTTTGAAATCAAAGGAGCCAGGTCCTGTGTGGTTTACTGATAAAAGACAGCTGAAGGAGGACAGGGAAAAGGTCAAGACAGAGAAAAGAGCAATCGTTGTTTAGGATAGTAGAAAGTGTGCAGAGGGAGTGCCTGGGTTACTGTAGCTTGGAAAAATGGAACCAGCAAGGGGGCTAATCATCTGTGCTCATTAATGGAGGAAAACAGAGGGACAGAAAGTATGCCTGCTGCTAGGAGAGACTTCAGAGAGAAGAGTCTAGAGAGCCTGGAAAATGTCATGGTGCTACTGTTAGCTCACTCCTTGCTGCCAGCAGCTGTAGGGAACCAGTCTAGAGGAGGATCCCTAGGCTTGGAGCATCTGCTAAAGCCCTGGTCTTGCTTTGCTGAGACTATGACAAGCACGGTCCCATTGGAGGAAGCAAATTGTGATGCAAAAGGCTGGGGTGTTTCTACAGTGGCAAGGGAAGCTACTGCAGAGTAAGATTGACCAAGGACACAGGGACTGAATTCAGAAGGAGCTTATTGAGCTGCTGTATGGTGAGTTAGAGGTGAAAGGGCTGCCAGCAATGTTGGGTGTCAATGTCTCCTATCTGGTGATGTCAAGAGCAGCAATAGGAGTAGAACCATATGACCTGATAATTAAAAAAGAGGAGGCAAAGCTTATTCTGCAAAGGTGTCCTTCTGACTTGAGTTATGGCTCTGGGAGGCAGTAAGAGGATTGCCAAAGCTCAGGATAGGGTGCTGCTCAATAAATAGTTTTTCATCAGGGTACGGCCAAGGTGAATAAAAGACTCAGAAAAGAGCAGAATATGGCCACAAAAAGAAGAAGTTAGGTCTGGAGTTGGGTAGATGCACAAGAAAGGCCAGAACCTAAAAAGGGTAGTAGTCCGGCACTGTAGTTAAATCTAAAATTGGTGAAATAATAAACATTGGGGATATTTGGCTAAGATCACGAGGAATGAACAGGGTCAGTGCATGTTTTAGTATATAGTAATGCACTTGATTGGTCGATAGGACCCCGGATGTGCCAGCAGGGTACAGCCATAAAGACTAGCTGGAATAAATCCTAAGACTAGAGAACTGCTGTGCAAAGTTCCTCTTCAGGAAGAACTTGCAGGGCAAATGGAAGGAGAAATTGTTGCACTGACCATTGTGAGTGAAACCTAAGGGGGAGAAGAAGGCTTGTCCAAGAATTCAGAAAGACAAGAGAGGGAAAGTAAGTTGCAGAGGGGCACAAGGTGGTTGCAGTTTGGCAGAAGGATTTCCCTCTTCTCTCCTTCTCTGACTTCCTTGGCCCTCCTCTGCCAACATATCTCTTAGTCATTCTCCTTGCTCTCCCCCTGTACTATGGAGTGTGTTATCAAGGGTACAGATGGACATAGGGCTGGGGCAAAAAATGGTAGTCTGTCAGTGTGTGCAGAACACTATGGGTCAGAGAGATGGGGGGAAAATGTTTGAGGAATAAAAGGTCCTGGGAAAAGGAAAAAAAAAATAAGGGAAAACAGCACATAAAAGAGTGTGAGGAGGGAAAGATAATGAGAAGAGCCTGAGGGAGGGGATAAAACTTGTAGGGGATTGAGTGAAAATGGGAAAGTACAGAAAGGGGGAAGTGGAGAAGGGAAGCAACAGAGGGAAGGAACAATAGTGCTGTTTGGAAAGAAGTGAGGAAGAGGGAAAACATGAAACCTGGATAAAAAAGCAATGGAATGGTATGAAAGCTGAGGAATTAAATGAACATGGGCAGCTTTTAAGGCATGTATTAGCTTTTGTCCATCAGAAGAAACCATATAAAACTCAGTGCACAGAAGAGTACATGGCTGAGTAAGGTAGTGTTACCCTCCCTTTACTTTTTCTTCCCAGTTTTACTATCTGTGGTATCTTACTCCTTATGCCATACTCACACGGTAACAAGTGACAAAATTATATATCTAGATGATTCTGTATTTCATATTTGGCTAACATAACTTTCTCCTTATAAGCTCTTGTTTCACTCAGAAGTCTGGATGTAGAAGTCAATGATGAGGTGTAGCACAGTGAATCCCATCTAACTTACAAGGCTCAAGATAAGAAGCTTTATGGTGTAGGAAATCAAGAAAGCAATAGACTGGCATGGCAGAGCAATGGGGCTTTTCCTTTTGCACTGCTCAAAAGTGCAGAGAAGACACTGTCAGCATCATGACACAGGAAGTCTGAGAGTGTGTATCCATGGAAATTGCAACTTCAGAGCTGGTGTCACAAGGCCCAAAGCATTTTCTAGTCAGCAGAGAAAATATCTGTGGCATATATAAGGTTGGTAGGCAGAACATGTGGATCCCAAAAGCCCTGAAGGAGTTTGTAACAGTTAAAATTCAACAATCCAACAAAATAATGGAATAACGGAGAAAAAACTGCAAAACCTAGGGCTTCTCTGCTGAACTTCGCCTGAGAGGAAAAATTGCCAAGAGTTGACCTACAAAGGGAACCTTTTGCATGAGTTAAGTTTGGAAAGGGAAGGGAAGCCAGCAAGAGTTTGGTGGGAGGAAGGCATGTTTTCCACATGTAATTCCAGATGACAGTTCTATAGAGAGAGCTTGATGAACAAGTCTGCTCAGACTTGGGGAATAGTTTAAATTTCCAGCTCTGGAGTAGATTCTCAGCTGGTAGGGATCAGATGCATTTCTATTGGTGGAGGACTTCAGATCTACTTCTCTCAAAAATACAACAGATGAATCCTACTTCTTTTTCATGGAGTTCTTGCCTTCAATTATTTCTTTTCATAAATGTGTCATTGAGTAGCTTATCCTCATATGGCACAAGAGACATTGGTGAGACGTTGGCAGTATCTGACAGATTAGAAAACATATTATCATTTGAACTATGATAAGAAGTGACAAAATAGGCAAGATTTAGTTTACATTATTTTTAAAGACATACTACATCTTTTATAAAATTGGTGAGAAAAACAACAGAAAAGGATGATCAGCCTGACTTGAAGTTCTGTGCAATATTTTATAAATCAAAACACATCATTAATTCATGTTATAAACTACAGGAACTGATGACAAAACTCAGGAAGGAATCCATAGAGAGTGTTTTTAATAAGGTCGTGGGAATAAAATAATGATTGTTCAATGAAAAAGGTATATTGGGCATAGAAGAATGTGCCAGAAAGAATAACAGAAGAGCAAAAGTAGAAGACACTGAATTGGACTTAGAGGGTGAATAGCCCTACATGTGTTGTTCCTTAACTTGTATTAAATGGTAGTGGACAGCTGTGTCAAAAATATCTTTTTTATTTCTTTACCTTCTTTCTGGCCACTTCTTTGAGCTGAATTAATCAGAATATTAGTGGATATGGTCATATGTTCCCTGATATCTACATACAGAGAAGCAGAGGGTCTCACTGGTTATGATCTTCCCTGCAGGAACTCCTCTGGTGTAAGCCCTTGCCCTGTGGAGTCCCATGGCACGTAGCAGTCAGCCAAAGGATAAAGATGGAAAATGGGCTCCTCTTATTCCTCCTACAGCCACTATTGACAGATTGTTTCTTATCAAGACTGTAACTGATTATCTGTATTAGAATCCAGGACACTAATTTCTAATTTTTCTTACTATTTCCTGAGAAGACAATTATAGTTGGAAGTGTGCAGAGAGAGTCTGTTTCTCCAGGCTTCCTTCTCCTATGCTCCAAAAGAATATGAGAAGGAGAAACATGAGGAATGATGGGTGTGTTTTCTGGTTGTGACTTACAGTGATACTGTTGACAGAGGGCACATGTTTCTCTTCTCCCTTCCTGTAGCAGTAACACTTGCTCTAGAGGTTGAACACTGCTGAAGTCCGGTCAAACTTTATTATGACCCTTACAAGATCTACTTTAAGATTTTTGTGAGGTTTTAGGTAACCATGTAGGTCTTCAACTCAAAGTGTGGCTTACTCCATCACCCGCTGAAGCCCCAGGCCATGCACACTTCTGTTCCTAACATAGTGTTGGAGATCAGTCTTCTCCCACACGGGCTCCCAGAGGTAGTCCTTTGAGCCCAAATCTGACTTGATTTCTAACACAATCATGATACTGAAAGAATATTTCAGCTACAGAATACAGAAAATATGTAGTCCAGCTGATTCGTTTTAACTACAAAATAATAGTATTTTAATTGGGGTAGACTTTTAATTAAAGATTTAATTTAAAATGCTAGACATTTAGGAGCTCTTAGTGTACGTGGAATTCTAGATCTTTAAGAATTTATCTTACATTAAAGGAACATTTTCAGGCTTAAATGTGTGGGAAAATATTACGGTTTTAGTATGTGCCAAATGTCAATATTCCATTGCATTCTTTAGTCATGAGAAACAGACAAAACTATTTTGAGATCCTAATGAAAAATTAAAAAATATATTTTTATGAATAAAAAAATAACCAGGTTTGGAAATACTAATTATAGCTTGCAGTTTCTGTGAAATGTATTTATTTGCTTCTTCACTTTAATTTTTCAGCTACTGCTTGTTTGCAGTGTAAATGTTTATGCTTGTGTGGAAAATACAAATAAAAAGATAACAGAAAAATCAATAGATTTTAATATATAGGGTAGGAAAAGCTTAGTATAAGAGCAGTATTGGGCAAGAGAATAAGACAAATTTAGACATTTTGCTGTATATTGGCCAGACACAAAAATGATCCAATGTGTATTGAAGATATTGATTTCAGTAGATATTGTTTCAGGCCTAGAAACACTTGGTTTAATACTAAAGAAATTTAGCATGAAAGCTCACTAGAAGTCTTTGGCTTATTCAAGAGAAATCAAACACCTGAAAGGTGATTTTCATGTTGGTCAGCAATACTAAATGACGCAGTTTTTAAAGATCTGTCTTTGAGTCCAACAAAAATATATGTTTTAATGGATGTACAGAGCTGTCCTGAGCACAGCTGGATTTCCCATTCAACATGCACATTTAAGATGTTAAAGATGCTCCCTTCCTACCCTATAGGAGAAAATTAACATCTTTCAGAGGTTTCTGAAAAGGTAGAGAGAGCAAACAAGTAATTCTAAACAGATAACAGCCCAGTGTTTATGGAATCTCCAAGACTGCTTGCATAAGTAGCAAGTGAAGCTGTACTCCACTTTTCAAGTGAGTGCTGACCTACTGGTTTACTGCTTCTTCTCAGGAGGAAGAAAATTTGTCCATTCTGCTCATCTGATTAGCTGTTCTGCACTGCACTGCACTGCACTGCACTGCACTGCACTGCACCACAAAAAAAACAAAAACAAAAAACCCCCGAAAAAAACCCCAAACAAACAAAACCAGACAAAACAAAACAAAAAACCCAAACCGCCAACATTTCCTCCCTTGCTAAGAGAGAAGGATAGCTTAGCCTGCTCTGTAATCCAGCAGGCAGGGAACTTGCCTAGCCTGCAAGAAATTCAGATTAATTTTTCTCCCTCATCTACTATTGAATTGGTTATACAAACTGTTTAAGACAGCCTAGCTGGCACAACAGTGGGTTTTTCTTCTCAGAAACAATGCAACAAAACAATTAAGAGTTTGTTGAAATGATATTTCTGAAACCCTGTGCCCCTCAGTTCCCTTTTCTTCCCTGCAATTCTCTTTTTTCTTCATGAGATGTAACCAAATAATAAATATTTTGTCAGAATAACCTCAGGCAAAGGTATAAACCAAACTCAGCAAAACTACAGCACAGTAAAACTGAAATACTTTGTCTTCTTTGAATGTGTGTTCTTGCTATTTGTTTACTTTCTTCTACATTAGTACAACAATGGTGTGTAGTTTCACGGCAAAAAACGTTTTAGTGGAAAGAGAAGGTCTTACACCATTGCACAAATTCAAAGATGCAGTCAAAAATCTTGTTTGTTGCCTTCAGAAACATAAAAATTTCTCAAAAGAAATTAAAATTTAACATAATGTGAAGTGTTCAAATACTGTCATTCAATCTTATGAAATGGACTTGTTCTGAGTTTTTCACCAAGTCTTTATTCTTCATACCTGACTCACAGTGACTTTATTGATGTCTTGAGAAGAACATCTTGAAATCAGAGAGTTGAAACATCCATACCTTAGAATAGCACAGAGCATTTTTTTCCCTCCAGACTTTGCAGAATTGGTACTAGACAGCTATTTTTATGCCACCAGATTTGCCATCTCATGTTCCACTTTCTCATTCACTTTGCTGGTATTTTCAGAAACCCCTGACAGCAACTGAATCATTATAGGGAGGTCTGAATTACCTAAACCCTCCCGTGTCCTTTCTGTAGTTCATCCCTTTCCTAGCATGAGTCTTTAGGGTTTCTGTGATACAGGAACAGCTCTTTCTGCTATTTCTGCCATTTAGTGGACAGCTCTGATCACTTCTACCCCCATTTGCAGAACTGCATGCTTTATTTAGAAAATGACATTTTAACTTGTACACTTATTTGAGAACACAGTTTGATGATCTTGAGCTCTGAATACACTTTTCTCAGCTGCTCATATCTACTTTTACCTTGCCCAGAGAATCTGAAATCACATGGTGGGAGCAGCTCTTGTTTTTGGGGGAAATCAGTCATAGGTTACCAGGATTTGCCAGCTGCTTGGGGACTATGAACTGAAACTACTTGGCAACCATGAACAGATTGGATTGTCATTGGAAATGGGATTAACCATTTAAAGATTCAGAGCAATCATCTAGCAGTGTGTGGCTTGAGAGCTTCAGAGAGAGACACCCCTGGGAAGAATGACTGAACATGTTAAAGCAGATGGAAGTTCTCATTATTCTTGCAGAATATGGGGTCCCACACAGTTTATACTAGGCAAGGATGATGAGCTTGTTGGAGCAGCCAGGTGTGAATATGGAGCTGGAATATGTCATTGAGGAAACAAGGACTAGATTGAATTAAAAGAGCTGACAAAGGTGTCATCCTTCTTATCTCCTTCAAGCTTCCAGAACCTCTTGCAGGGAAGATGACTCACAATTTTTGTTTTCAGGAAAACCCAAAGGGGAATCATCTTGCTCAGGCTTCACTGAAAGAGAACTTTTGGAAAATCTGCAAGTGCAGAAAGGTCTTTTCATGTAACTAGCTCTTTAGTTTCCAGCTGTGCAGAAAATACGCAGTACAAATCCACATTGTGTGGCCTTCAGTGGGCAGCACACATGAAAAATGAAAAACTTAAAAGTATATATAATTATGACTATGTTTCTACCAATCGCTTGCTACCTTTAATATCTACAGTAGCTGAAGGTTGTCAGGGTTCATAAAGGTCAGCAGACAGTCAGTAGAAAGTGCTCCAGACACAGATTTGAAAAGGACTAGTCCCCAGACTTGGACATTTGTGTATTTCTATAATGGTATTAGATATTCTTTCCCTGAGTTGAGGACATGGATAATAATTCTCCAAGATGAAGTGTTCTCTGCTCTGCTAAGTTACCCCTGCCATGTTGCCTCTATTCCTAGACAGACTGTGTATCATATCCTCAAGGCATGTGCAATATGCAAAGCTCTTTGGTGTAAAGTTTCCTAGGTTGCTGGAAAATATTTTCCAGAAGTCTTTTATTCAATTAATGCTACTTTCCCCTCCCTTCCTAATATGAAAGCAACACATTTCTGCTTTATCTTTTTTTTTTTTGTGCCTGTAATGAAACCTTAACTGGATAAAATTTCTCTATCCTACTGGTCTCTGTGAAAGAAGTTGTTGTACCAACATATACCATATTGAGGTTTGACAACTGGGAAGCAAAGGAGTACAAAGAACCAGTTCTCCAAACCTCCAAAATACTCAAACCCTGTAAATTTAAAAGAATTTGCTAAACCTTTTACTTGTTGAAAACAATGGGCAAACAAAATTGTAAAAAAATAAGTATTACATCAAAGAATGCACATGCAATGTAATTTAGCAGAAAGAAAACTGTTTTAATAGTAACATTCATATACTTTTAAAGTCCTTGAAACACAGGCCAGCCCATTAAGGATAAATCTTGCCCAAGCATAAGATTTTTAATAGAGAGTAGCAGGGTTTATTTTACCCACAAAAAAGAACTGCAGCCTGAGCTTGAGTGCAAGGCCGAAAGAGCATTGCTCAAGGGCAAAGACCTTTATCTAATCACCAATACTATTGGTGGTGGTTCATTCCAGGAAATAAGAAAGAAATTCGCTCATATATTTGGTTCAAATTTTGAAGTAATTTAACAGAATGTTCACTATTTGTACAGGCTTTTGTTGTGAATACTGAGTAGATGAAGCATTTATCACAGCAACTAAGGAACTATCCTAAGACCAGACTGTGTGCTAAGTCCAAAAGCAGAGGAGTATTGGTCATGTCTGTGAACAACAACCTGCTAACAACAGCACAGTTTGCTAACCTGCAGCAACATGTTTGTGTGACTGAGAATGAGTTTAAGATTGCTGCCAAAACTAACAAGCAATTTGTGATGGTAATCCGAACGCAGCATTCCCTGCCATTGAACCAAATGCAATGCCCTAGGTTAGAGTGAGGACAACACAAGCATATGGAGTATGAGTTATTTCCTATGCACAGCAGTATGATGATCCTGTTTACTTGTGTTTAGGCTAAAATTAGTATTGCTAAGGCTCCTTCAGCCCACCAAGAAACTCAATATGTATCACTAAACTTGTGGCCTTCAGGTATGTTGGTGTACCAGTATTTGTGATCCCTGCGCACCAGTGGTTATAAGGGCCTTGTAACATTAGACTTCTTCAGAGAAGAAAATTCACCATTACAGACATTCACTTATAATTAAACTTTGCAAATCAAAAGTTTAAACAATAAAGAGAACAAATGATCCATGCAAATGGAACTCTTTCCCCCCCGCCCCGAAATGGCAGTTACCCTCACAAACACATTTAGCCAAATGGAAAAATTATCTTGTTAATGTCTAATAAGATTATATGTGTTTAAATTTATGCTGTATTTTATTTAGCTCTGCTCAGAACTATTGTTGTGATTCATTGAAGAGATACTTATATGTGGGAAATATTTTGTATAATTAAAAGAACCAACAATGCAAAACCCGTAAGTCTTAAACTCCCTTACAGCTTAAAGCCAAGTCCATGTCTTATGGTGAATATTTCTAGTCTAGTAAACCATGACATCACCCTCAGAAAGCTGCAAATCATGTAACTTCACCCAAATGCTTCCTTCACAAAAGCTTGAACAGTGAGCCAGTCAGTTATACTGCAGTATCGTTAGCAGTAGCTAATGCCATTAGCAGTGGGTACAGTTTTACACCAAACTTTCCATTTTTGTTCTTGAAGTGTACTAGCTTAATTTGCAATGATACATATTTCCCAGCAACAAGCAAGTGCTACTTAAACAATGGCATCACTGATAAGAAGTCTAAAGGAGCTGGTCTTGCTCTGTTGGTCCATTTGCCTCTCCTTGTAGCCTGAAAGGAATTCTCGTTATAGTCAAGGGAATTCTTGAGCAGTGCAGAATGCTGACTCCAAGGTAACAGCACAGATTTGTTTCAGCATTTTCTATTAAAAAATGCTATTTATGTTTTACTTCTACCATTTTCCAAGAAAATTCATCAGATAGATTTCTTTTCATATTAGGTATAATTCTCCTTCCAAACTTTCATTACGCAGTCTACAGAGTCTTGTGTGCAGCTATAAAATAGGGTTTGATATCCAAACTCAAATACTGAAAAATGTGTTCATGAGAAAACTGCCCTCTTCAAGTCCCTGTAGGTTATACTTATGCATAATGTATATAAATAGATCAGTGTTATTCTGTCACATAAATAATGATTATATATAAAACCTCATCTGTTTAATTGCAGTCATTGTTATCTCATAAATTGATAGTTCTGTTTTCAATTTCATGCAAGTTTTGGCCTTCATAATAATTTATGTGAATGTGTTCTCCTTTTTAATGATGTATTTGAAAGCATGTAATCTAGCTGATTCAAAAATGTGTCACCTTCTATTTTCAAAACACAGTGACACAGATGCGCATTTTAGCATCTGCAGAATTTGAACCTGGATCTTTGTTTTGACGATGAGCATTTTCACCATGAGGATGCTACATAGAATTGTATAAACCACCAAATGCCACCGTCTCTGTGACCCATAATAGTTTGCTAAAAGAGCTGCTCCTGTTGGAATGTGTGAAACAAGCGTAAAGACTCACTACGACTCTGGGTCATGTGAGGAAAGGTGGAGGAACCCCAGTGCACCTTTCCTCTGTCACTGAATTGTATTTGCACCCAGGGTGCTCAGCTTGTGGTTTCCCCATGGGAGGGGAGCTGGGTGAAATGTGCCAAGATGGGTGAAATGTGCTGAGATCTGGTCTCTGCAGATGGTGATGCCTGAGCTCTCTTGAACTGGCAGCTAACTGGAGAGAGGGGTTAGTCAATGCCTCCAGATTGCCCAGAGTTCATGTCTGATGAGGAATTACTCAGAGATTAATTCATGCGCCTCCTGAGCTGGAGCTGGCTCTCCAGAGGCACTCGTGGTGTCATGCAAGACAGCCAAGAGCAAACTCAGAGTAAGCCTTTGCTCAATGATAGGCCATCACACTTCTCTGTTTATCAGTAAAAAATATTAAAACAAGATAATAAAGGCACTTGAGACTGACTGGAGTTCATATGATTCACAAAGTGTTTGCTAGTTAGTGAGGCCTTTATGGTGAGGCAGCATGGAGTATGATGCCTCTGAGGTACAACCCAAGAGGCACTGCAGCCCAGGCTGGCTCTTCAATGGCAGATTAAGAGGTCCATCTTCAGAGCAATGTATGTGTACATCTTAGAACAGTTGTGAACCCTACTCACTAATAAATAACCCTGTTTTTAAAGGAAAATGGGGAAAGATAGACTTTAAAGAATAAATTGCACTAGTTCACATATTTGTAGAAATATGTTTCTCTTTGAAGGTGAATCAGCTTCAGAAAGGGAAATCTTCTTCTGGTCAGTTATCTGTCAGGATCCAGTGAGTGTTTTTTTTCTGGATGTTTCATTGAATGACTTGTGTGTACACAAAGAAGATTCTCTTAAGTGCAGCAGATGCTTTGAAAGATAATCCTGCTGGAAACTCCATCTGTACTGAATGTAAAACCTCATCAAGACTAAAATGCTTCCAGAAAATCCACAACCCAATTTCAGCTACAGCTGTGCTACCCTACTAATTGCTACTGTCTTTTAGTTTATAATGTTTTAAAGATATCTTCCAATCATTTGTTTCCAGAAAGAAAAATATATTGTGATGCTGTAACAACATTTTGATTCAGACCCCCTTTCTTACACCCCTGAAAATAAAGGTAAGGCCAGCATCTGTTCCTAACCTGACTACCTGCCTTGGTAAAACTAACTCACACTGACAAGCATTTATATGCTCATGAACATACCCTTGAAGGCCTCAAAACTAACCTTCTACTGAATAAGGCTCACATTGCAGAATGAGACTTAAGGACCTTAAGGACCTATTTTTGCTTAGGACATCAAGAAAGCAGTCATCTCTTACTTTCCTAAAGATCTGAGAACTTCCAAGCTGTTTTTCTAGCAACAGAAGTATAAAACAGCTCCACTAGCTATGCAGACATGTCATTCCGCTGCTGTCAAACTGTAACTGAAATTTAACTAGGCACAGGGTGATGTGATCATGGTCCTGCTGACTTGTGTAATTCTATCATGAGCCTTCCTGATCTTTTATGTATTTATTAGGAGAGATTTATAGTAGTCCAGCAATTTTTAAATGCAGTTTATGCCTTTCAAATCATCAATATCATGATCACCATGTTGATGAAAAGACTTCCAGAGACATAAATTAGAGGCAAGATGGGATTTTGCCATGATACAGAGGTGTTAGTCCTCGTGAGACAGTTAATGCCCTGTTGACTTGTACATTTACCCAAGTTAAATGCTATGTTATCTAGATTGAACTGTGGGCACAGTGTGCTGTGAAATCATTACAAACCCACGCACTTCAGCTATGCAGATGATGATTCTTTGCGGGTTCATTTCTTCAGACACGATCTTTCCATAATGCAAAAAGCCAAGAAAACTTCTAAGCAGATTCTTGTCCTTCAGCATACTGTGTGAAATTATTGCAGGAAGAAAAAGAGCGTAAGGCTGGACTACAGTACAAGGAAGCTGTACAGGTAAGACAATGAGCTACTGGAGAGGGTCCAGTGGAGGGCCACAAAGATGATTAGCGGTCTGGAGCACCGCTCTTACGAGGAGAGTCTGTGGGAGCCGAGCCTCTTTAGTCTGCAGAAGAGAAGATTGAGAGGGGATCTCATCAATGCACATAATTATCTGAAAGGTGGGTGCCAAGAAAATGGTGCCAGACTCTTCAGTGGTGCACGGTGACAGGACAAGGAGCAATGGATATTAACTAAAACACGAGAAGTTCCACCTCAACATGAGGAAGAACTTCTTAATGTTGAGAGTGGTTGAGCACTGGAACAGGCTGCCCAGGGAGGTCATGGAGTCTCCCTCTCTGGAGACATTCCAAACGCACCTGGATGTGTTTCTGCTCTAGGTGGCCCTGCCTTGGCAGGGAGGCTGGACTCGATGATATTCAGAGGTCTCTTCTAACCCTAACAATTCTGTAATTCTGTGAATAGGAATTTCATTCTCCAGTGCTATAGCTGAAAACACTGAAAATGTTGCATGATTTGAAAGAGGTCCTAAAAAGCAGAGGTGATAAAGGACTTAATTGTCTATTTAATGCATGTTAAGCAATCCCAGGAAAGAATCCAAACTGTTTTGTCTTGCATCCTGTTCCCTGGTTTGTTCCAATAAAACAAAATTACCACCTTGGATGTTTAGGTGGGAATTTTGCATGACCTCGTCTTGACTTTATAGGTCTATTTTGTAAGTAGCCATCCACAGGATTTTGCTGGATAAAAAATCAGAGTGCCTGCCATTAAAACTCTCTGCCAGTTAGCAGGTCAATATCCCAAGAAATTGGTGGTGTAATTACAGTACTATAGACAAATGTTGATGTTCTAGTGTGGGGCATTGGCTCTATTCTTATATACCAGAACAGAAAGTAGTGACCTTCCAGACTTCACAAGGAAAGAATAGAGGAATTTGACTCCTTGGCAAAGCAGAGTTGTTTGGTATAGAATGTACATACATTAGAATGCCAAGAACAACAAAACCAAAAATAACAAACAAATAAACTAACAAATAAAACAAAAAACCCCCCACCAAACCCAAAACCAGAATGCTTGTAATATGACTGACAGAAAACACTTGAGCACACTATCATCTGAACCCTGTTGTCCTGATGATCACCCCATTCCCATGGCAAAAGAAAAGATAAATGCATATGCAGAGCAGAATAGGTGGGTGAAAGCTAAGGATATTGCTTTGTCCCTGTTGTTGCATACTGGTCTGTACCTACCCCAGCACCAATAAATTAAAATAGTTGAAAAGAGACGATTAGAGGAAAGGAGTTAAAAGCAGCCATTCCCTGCAATATATTGTTTGTAACAGTCACTCATAAATTAACCGGCAACTTCATTATATGCAGCTCTTTGCAATATGAAGTTCCATTCTGTCTTCTTTTTCCCTTTATGATGTAGCAAATGTTCAACCTTAGGCCAGTTGTCTATCACAGCACATGCCTTCAGGGTTGAGGGAGAAGATGCTGCTGAGGCCTTGATCTATCACACAGATGTCCTGAGGTCTAGGCCAGGATTCCCACCCCTTTCTAGCTACAAATACAAAGCACAACACTGTGAGGGCCGCTATGGGGAAAATTCAGTCTATCTCACCCTGACAGTGAATTCAGTCTATCTCACCCTGACAGTGACAGATGACAAATAATGGTTGCAAATAGCATGGCACAGGAAGTCTACATGAGGTCACAACACAAATTCTATTAACACACACATTGGGTGTAATCCAACTTTGAAGGGGATGGAGATAAGAATCAACAGTATATTGGTTTGTTTGAATCTCATACAAGCAACATGCACACAAGCGCTGAGACAATTGAGCCCTAGTAAATAGCACAGATAGGAAGATTGCTGCCTTTACCCAACAGTGAAAGGAGGTTTACAGAGTAATTAACCATTGTTTTCTATAGCATGGCATGTTTAACTTCCCTATTGCGATTATTATTCAAACATGAGACTTGGGAAAGCAAATGTGGGGAAGTGCTCTTGGAACAGGTCACGCAGAGTGTGAAGGACCAGGAATCAGAATGGGAACAATTTCAGAAGCGGAAAAAGATGTACAGTGATTGAAAGGACTTTATGATGCAGACTTTACAGTTGTTATGTATATACACATTGTATATTTCCCCAGAATTTGTATCTTCTGGGCATGCCCAGGCTTGTCCACTTCCCTGCTTCCCTGCTGATTGGCTGGAGAAGCTGCAGGGAGGAGACAGCCTCCATTCGCCCTTTCCTTCACCGGTTCCTCCCACGTTCCTCCCTCTTTTGCCTGTGCTCCTATCCCGATTTGTCCCCCTGTTTGTCTGTCTCATGCTCCACCCCATGTTCTGGCCCTTTCCCCGCCTGAAACCCATAAAACCTCTGGACACCTCAATAAAGTATTCCATTTGCACCTCTACCTTTACTCCTGAACCCATCTGTGCTGTGTCACGGCCCCATCTCCCCCTTGGACCGTGGCAGCAGAGTGCCCTCAGCGTTTCTGTTTTTTCCTGCAAATGGTCTTTGTCAGTAGCTCACGTGGAACTATGGAATCCACTTGTAGTCCCCATGCTCATATTCCTTGCCAGATAGGTCTCCTAGCTATTTTCCTTGACTGTTTCATCAGTACAGCTAGCTTTTTCTTTCAGGCTATGCTGGATGCCACATAATGGTGTGACTAATTGAAGTTGTTTCTTACCCTTCTCCTCCCCCAGATCTCTTGATTAATATTTTGTTGTATACCTTAATTAGCACATTTTTGGCTTCTGGCTGCTTGTAATTCAAAGCTTTTCGAAGAGACCCTAGTAAAACTTTACACGTTGCATTATGACAAATATTGCAGATACAAACTCCTTACTAGATTTGTAATTATATCATGCCCACAGAATTCTATTAAAAACCCAGCATGACACCACAGATGGTAAAATGGGGAATGGGCTGCTTCCTGTATGCATGGAATTAATTCTGGTAAATCCCATCATAATTATGTTACAAAGTTAGACCATTAAATGGAAAATAGCAGTTGTTAGCCTTTCTGATACAGTTTGTATTTTCTGGGGGTTTTATTTCAGCAGCTCAGTTTCCTGCCTACTGAATCATGCTCTCAAACAGTTTGTATACAAAGACACAGAGGAAACCAGCCCTGCCATAGTTTTCCCATGAATAACATTCATATTATCTCTAAGAAACAGCAATTATAATTTCCCTTGAAGAAGTTTAGGATGTCTTAGATTTTGCTTTTGGCCTCACACACATGTAAATTTATCCCCACTGAGGCCCAAGACATATTCACAATGGGTGGGAAAGTTTCAAGTTTTATGCAGTTTTAAAGAGGGTTATGAGAAAGATGGCATCCCAAACTTGGCAATCTATGGACTTCTCTTTAGAGGCAATGAAGCCACCCGCAATTTTGTGCCTATTGATACAAATCAGATGAAAAGGGGCTCCTTTCAGACTCCGTGAACATGGCTACACAAGAAAGTGCCTACTTGAAGCTCTTTGCATACATTTTACTTACTCTTGGTGGGGGACAGAGCACCACTAGTATGAATTTATTTGATACAATCACTTTTCTTGACCTTAAAACTATTGCTTTCACACTTTATATTGCTAGTAAAAATTCACACTTTCTGGGAAAGGGTAAATTTCCTGTGGGGTTTTTTGGTGAGGATCTGGCTATACAATTTCTCTTAATATTGGGATGAATCCACGAAGCTAAATCCCTGTCAGGAAACATCTCCCTCATATGCCAAGACTTGGAAAATCTATTTCATTTCCACAACATGGAGAAGACAACAACACAGAAAGACAATAAACTAAGTTCACTGCTCTGAGCATGTGATCCTTGAAGGAATACTTATTTATTTTATTTATATATTTTTAATAGAGTTACAGGCTTCAAGCATTGCATCATTTGCTTGGAATGAGGATTATGGGAACTGAGACTTTACTAACATCAGCCAGAATAATATAAACCACCTGCATTTATAAAAGAAGAAAGACAACAGTAACTGAAACAAACATGCATGAGCTCTATTCCTTAGCCAAATAAAGCCCAGTTTTGAGGAAAGATGCTTGGATAGTGCACAATAATATCTGTCTTTCTATAAAAACTGTCACTCTGTGTCTTATAAAAATTAAATGAAGCAGGAGTGTAGAGCCAGATGGTTATTTCCTGTTATTAGAGCTTTAAGGGACAAATTAATCTCTATTGTACCCTCCATTGACTTCAACACTGTCTCTATTGACTTGAATGAAATTACATTGCAGATAATTTGGATATGGGTTCTGAAGGATGGGAACCATTTCGGGAGTCATCTGTGTAAAACTTCTGCATTTCATGTAACTGTCATGAATTGTCTGTATCCTTGGAGACAACTTCACCATGTAGTTCCTTACACTACTAATACATCAGCTTTATACTATACTCTGGAGCATGGTACTTGGGTTTTAGAAATAACATAGTGGCCATAATTGGGATAAACAGCTCTAGTGTTGAAACAGTGTTAAAGTGTTACTGGGTTTGGAGCAAGTGCAAATATTTCTGTGGAACTGTGTAGTGTAGATGTACCTCAAATCTTATACAGCACAGTTTAAGGACCCTCCATGTCTTCATACTTGTAATAAGGAATTTGGACTAGAGAGCCCCAACACCAGAGGCAGGCTCAATTTCTCCCCCCAGGCCAATCATTCTCACTTGACCTTTTCTTCTCAAATATGAACATGGTTTCTGCCAGCTGGTTTCAGGTGGCCAGGACTGAAAACACCCAAGCCAATGCTGATAAGATGACTCAGCAGTGCTGAACTGAACAAGGCTTTCATAAGCAAAGAAATACTGTCTGGGATATTCTACTGTAATTTAGTATGTGTTACTTGCCCCTGAGTTGGGGCAACTGAGGTTCTTGTTAATAGATCCCTTGGGGCAGATTTGAGTGTGTGGTGGTTTGAGCCGCCCCCTCTGGGGGGGGCTGGAAGTGGTTGGTCCCAGGTGAGTTTCCGATGTGGGACCAATCGGAGCTGGTTTTCGCCGCTGTGAAATTAGGATGTTACAACAGCTGGAAGGAAGTTGTTGGCAGAGAGTGAGAGAGATTCAGAACCATGAGGTGAGAGGAGAGAGGCCTGCGGGCCCCTTGCAGGGGGCCAGACCCCCTTTGTCCCCCCCCGGCCGGGCTGCAGGGAGCCCATAACAGTATTATAACTGGACTGGGTGCCTCTGGCCAAAGTCTAGGGGGCTTTTCCCCCCACACTGTCCAGGAGAGGTGGTGGAGTGGACTTGAGAGGCCAGCCAGGGGGTTGAAGCTACCCCCTGCCCCCAGCAGGCAGGCATGGTATTTGGAGCTGAGCCAGAGATGGGCCGAGGGGTGGTCCGGAGCCGGAGAAACAGCTGCGATCGTACAGAGCTGGAAGAACTCCAGGTAGAGGAGAGACACTGAAGCAGTCTCGCTGCTAGCCTCTTCCCCCGCCCCCCCATAATGGCAGGGGAGAGGTAGCAACCTTGAGCTGAGACTGAGTAATGGAGAGACGGGTCGAAGGGCTTGGAGGAGGCCCTATGCGAGGTTTGGGCGGGGGCAGCCAAAAACCGAAGGAGGAATGTGGGGGGGAGGAATGCCTCCCTGTGACAAGTGGAAGCTGAGAAGCTGCAGCAGCTGGAACAGGGAGAAGCCAAACCAAGCAGGCTTTTTCTGGGTAAGGACTTTTGGTGAAAACAATTTGGGGTATAAAAAACTGAGCAAAACCCAGAAACCCTGCAACCTGGAGAAGAAAGAGTGAACATCTTACTCTCTGGGAGGAACCGTCACGAACCAGGGGGAAAGAACTCAAAGCTGACTCCCTGTAATTGTGATGAAGACCTGGTAAAACAAGTGTTCCCTTGTGTCCCAGGAGGAGACCTCAGCAGAAGCAGAGGAGCTGGTGGGGATACCCTTCCCTGATACCCCAATGAGAGAGACTTTGACTATCGTCCTGGAGGGTTTTTCTTCTGAACTGATGTGGGAAGACCCCCAGGGGTGGTAGAGATTGTATTAATACTGTGTATTTATTTGCTTTTTAGTTTCTATAGTACTTATTGTGTTAGTAATCAATTTTTATATAATGCCCCCATGATGAGTTGTGCCTGTCTGAAACCTTCTCTCTCATACATTGAGGCAAATTGTGGGGGAGCTTGGAAATTGGATATTTTTGGCGCCAAACCCCCACAGAGTGAAATGACACTGAATGACCAGTGTTTATATATATATGGCAGGTTTATTTTAGAACAATTTTGTTGCAGTCTAAGGAGGTGGGTAACTATCTTGGTTACTACCTATAGAAATGAAACAATATAAAAGTATAAAGGTATTGCTAAAGAAAACGTATAAGGAAAACAAAGAAAGAGAAAGAAAGGATAAGAGTAGATAGTGGAGAGGAAAGGCATCTCCACCCACAGATCCAGTTACCAGATTTGGTTTTTGCAATTTAGGTATCCTTTGGCCGAAGTGATGGTCGTAGTCTTGGTCTGTCAGGGGTGAGGGAAAGCCATGAAACAAAAAGCTCAATGGCAACATAATATATGTTCAGGTTCAGGTGGGAATGCCCATGGAGCTCTGCTGGGTGGGTGTTTTACACTGTCTGATGCAACACTGTGGATTATGTGCAGTCCTCTGGTGTAAGACCCCAGAAACGAGTCTCAGGATGCTTCAAGGGTTTTTATGATTTATGACCCTTTCTAATGTTATGACTGCTGTTTGACCTTGCTTAGTTAAGCCAGTTATGCCTTACCAGAAGGGAGAATACCTTCAGGCTTATGTGATATGTCCTCGATGGGGGGAGGACATTGGCATGATAAAAAACATTATCCCACCTCCCTGGATCTGATTCTTATCAGCCTTTTTCCTTATCTTGCTCAAAAAACAGCTTGTTGCTAAACAAAGGTTGGTTTGTAGTGGGTATACACCCCCTCTGTCTTATGTAGATCAGAGGTTTTGCCACCACACCCCCCAAAACTGTCCTCTTTCCCTTTGGTTGTGGGGTGCAAACCTGGCCTTAGCAAAGCACCCATAATTTAAACTACTTCAGCACTGGTAGCTGTCAAGCAGGAGTTTTGAAGAAACAGAGGGTTTGAAGAGCTAGTGTGTACCCCAGGGAGCAGCCAATGGGACTGGACAGGGGCTGACTAGTCTCCACATCTGCTTCTCAGCAGGAGCAACCAAGTGATGACCAACCTGAGATGCCTCTAAATACTATAGTCTCTAATGCTATAGACCAGCGGAGGAAATAAATTTCAATTTAATGTGGGTATAGAACTACATTTGTTGAAGATTTGTCTTGATAAGAGACAAAAAATAAAAATCTCACATTGGATTTTTTTTTTTTCAAGGCAACACAGTGGTGCCTTTCATCAATAATATAGGCCATCCGATACTATACAGAAATGCCAATGTCACAGCATACGTGACAATCTGAAAGGAAGTTATTAACAGCAACCCCATGATTTTAATCTATTTTGTCTTCTCTATGAACAAAGGGTATTTTTCTGGTTATAATGAAGAGGAACAAGTTCATGTCTGTGCTTTACTCTACTCTGGAGATACTGAGAAGTGGGAAACATTATGATTCCTCTTTCATTTCAAAAATTGTGCAAGGCACTTAATTAGTTCTGGTAGGGACAAAAGTGACAGTAACATAAACTACAGAAGGAGTTCAATCTATCTTGACTTTGCTTGCCTTGGAAATAGTGCAAATTGTGGCCAAATATAGTCATTTGCAAGGTTAAATATCCTTACCTTCCTTAGTTTCCCTGAACAAGTTTTTTGAGTGGAGAAAAAAAGCAAGAAACTTTCCTTTACCACTTGAAAATAGCACTGGAAATCAGAATATATCTTGTTTATCTCCTTATTTGCAGCAACTTAGGTCTTTGCTGAAGCCCTTATTACTGTTGAACAGAAACATTGGAGACAAAGGCATTAGCCTTTGCCTGAGTGTGCTGTATGTAATGCGCACTGGTTACAAATAGCTTGGAGAAAGCTGAGAACTCATTAAGTAGTTGGCATTAAAAAACAAACAAACAAAAACAAAACAAAAAACCCCTAACCAAACAAAAACCAACAACCACAAATAGTTCTTTATTTAGCCTGAACAGCTGCAGTTGTGTATGTTTTTCTGGAATCATAAGATAATGAGTTTTGGGGGGGTTGTTTAATTTTTGTTTGTTTGTTTGTTTGTTTGTTTGTTTGTTTGTTTTGTCTAAAAGTTTTTTATTTAATTCTAAGATATGACCTGAATGTAATGCACTTTGCCAATGCAACCAGACTGTTAGTAATCAAAGTGAATGCAAACAATAGAAATAAAAGATGTGGGAATCTGACACTTGCTTGGACCAAGGTTTTCAACTCAAGAGGTCAGGGTTTGGGATAGAACGGATCTTGAGCCAAATTTCAGGCTTCTAGGTGTACCACTGGTTAAAATATAAAGTTGCAAAACTTAGGAATTGACGTTATGTTGTCTACCTGGCTCAGCAAGGGATTCAGCATTTTCAGTGTGGCACAAGGCGGCCATTGGTATTTGCCGTACAGAGCTGTGAAGGGAGGAAGGAGGGAAAATTATAGTAGATAGAAACAAGTTGTTCTTGGCTTGCTCAGGCTATTAATGTGACTAATGCCATGAAGTGACTAACCTCAGGCCCCTTGAGAGATGCTTGTTTTCAGAGGTGTTGGAGCATGCAGATTTTGAAACTCAGTCCATGAGAGATATATTTCTATTGCTAGTGAAGCACAAGCCTAACTTCTCTGCAGACTCTCAGGATCACACCTAAGGCATCTAACCCTGACTTCTAGTGTGGAACAGCCCAGACATGAGTGTTGCACAAGACAACGCAACAATACAAAATACAGTGAACATCACTAGTCATTTTGGGACACCTTGAAAAACACCTCCCAGAGAAACAAGAGTTGAAGAATTGCAGACTACTGAGGGGATAGAAATTAATGTCATCCTTCTGTTATTAGGTCCTGTGTGGTTTCTACTCTCTCCCTCAGGACAGTTTTGCTACTGCAAAGATGGGATATGACAAACAGACTAAACTTCATTGTTTGCTTTTCTGAGATATAAGGATTAATATAAATCATGATGGCTCTTCAGTGGTCCTGGAAAATCAAGCCTTTACATCATAGTCCATCAACTTCCACTGCAAAGGTTTTCCTTGCATACTTCTACAATGCACTAAAATAAAGGAAATACAGGTTGATTGCAAAGCTGTTTCCTAGTGACTCTCAAATGTATAGTTCATTGAAACATTGTACTAATAATTCTGTATGAATGCCTCATTTCCAAGAATGACACAGGAGTCAAAGAAATGGGAGATAAGACTACTCTAGTAGTTTTAAAATTAAAAAATATCAATTATTGTCTTTGGTCTTTTCTGATGATGTGATCTGAGAGAATAAAATATCCTTTGAGAAAAATTAGGGAAAATCTATTTCCAAAAAGATAAATGACAATTTTTACCCACCTTTTTTTATCACCTCAATATTGCTTGCAAAGTATTTTCCATTCAGTTTTACATAATGATTGTTAAAATCACCCAGAACATCTTTTTTATCGTACATGTTTTAATCTAATTTTACCTGTATAGGACATGCCCTGAAACAATGCCTGATGTTATGTAACATGCATTTTCCCTCCAAATCAACACTGCCTTACTTTGGTGCAGTTCGGAGTTAGTAATCTGTGGGTGACTTAACAGCTCTCTAGTAAAACCTATGCTGTTTTCTGTACTACAAAATGTTCATTCTGTCTGGGCAAAGAGACAAAATCCCTCACAGTGAGAATGATAAAGGACTAGAAGAGGGACCCAAGGAGGTTGTGGAAATCTGCATCCGTGGTAGTTTTCAAAATTTTACTGGACAAGGTCGCGAACAACCTGATTTAACTGTGATTTTCCCTGCTTTGAACCAGGGAGCATACTAGATAATTTTAGAGGTTCCTTCCAAACTGGGTTATTCTGTGAGTCTATATTACCTGCACAAGTTTTTCTGTGGCCTTTCTCAGACTCCTTTCGGAAAAAAAAAGAAAGGAGAAATGCTTTATGGATAAAACGTCAGTGATTATACCAAAGTTAACTTATATCTTCTCAGTAAAATCATTACTGGAGTGTACAGATTCCTGGAGGGCATTATGAAAGGTAATTTCAACTGCTGCTTGGACATCTAGCCCCAACATATGAATCTTCTGTGTGCCCTGTACTGTTTGGAGAAATGGAGTAGTTGCTTTTGCAATGTGGCCTATCATAAAAAGTTTTCTTTGAGGGTCTATAATATGACCTTTAGGTAAAACACAATCTGAAGTGTATTCCGTAATGAGTTTTTCAGGTATTCATAATGTAAGAACTTGTAACTTAAAAGTCAACAAAAATTCTTGCACACCTTAGAATTGCGTAAACACTGAGGGATTACCATTCTAGATTTCAGAATATCTTCAAAAGCTTAATAACCTCTGTGAATATCTTTGAGCTGGTCTCTACAGGTGTCATGACAGGTCTGTTGCAGAGTAACTGAGTCCTGTTTTTCCCTTAACAAGATGAAGTCATGCAAAAAGCCTGAGGAATATATCCCTTTTGCCACTGGTGCAACTTTATACAGAGCCAAGACTCACCTCAAAAAGACGTGGGCCCCATTTTGACTCTGCTTTCTCTCTCCCAGTATGCAGGTAGGAAGAGTTGGGTAACAGTTGGGGTTGGAGATGAGGCTCTGTCTTTGTCCTTGAGGGCTTACCAGGAGCCATTTGAACTCTTTTCATATTTCCAGCACCTTTGCAATATGTTTATGCAGCAATCACAATTATGCAGGCAAAGTTAGAGGGAATTAATCTTTCCTTTAATTTCCTGGGCTGAAGGGCAAGCTGAGAAAGTTTCTTTGCTTTCTGTCTATGCCAGCAAGCTTTATTTTTTAGTAGAAAAGATCTATCAATTTCAGTCTTGTTTGTTCTTCTACCAAGGCATTAGATTACAAAGAACTGCCCATGGATGTTCACTTACAATAAATTCCCACCTGATTAGAGCATATCCACATTTAGACAATGACACAAAATTATATGTATGACCTTTCTATTTACAAGAACAGTTGCACCCCAGAACAGGCACCCCAGAGCCTTCTCCCAGCTGTCTGGCCCCAGAACCAGTTGTCATCTGATGCTGGGTTCATGGCGGCACTGGTCAAGATAACATAGCAACCTCCTGGACTCTCTGATGGACTTTACATTCTTTGTCTGTTTTACAGGATACTAAGCAAAAATCTTTCAACATGGAAGTGCCCAGTGATGCTGGGGATGAATGAGCAGCCCTGTCCTCTGGCATGGATGAATTCTCCTGATTACTGAAGTGTTACTGCAGATAACAGTCACATCAGCTTGTGCTGTGTGGCAGGCAGTGATTTTCAACTGGGAGAAAGACAACAGTTATAGAAAAGTTGAAAACTGTCTTAACTGGACAAAAGTTGATTTGGTTGCCAGACTTAGAAGTAGGGTTTCCAGGCTGTCAGGTCACAAGAAGAGACATTTTCTTCACAGAAGTTTCACAGAATATTCTGAGTTGGAAGGGACCCAACAAAGATCATCAAATGGCCCATACAGGGATCAAACCCTTGGCATTATTAGCACCATACTCTAACCAACTGAGCTAGTCTCAGGGTCAAGAAGTCCCTTGACAGAACTGTAAATATTAGCACACTAGGTTGTCAGTGGTCAGGGCATCCTTTGTGCATGTGTAAATCAAGATATGTGTGTGTAAGTATCAAAAAAAATCCCTTGTACTAATAAACAAAGCACTTTAACAAAAATTAGAAGTCACAATGATGTCAAACAGTACCCACTCTGCTGCTTTCTGTGTGTCTGTACTTGAAGGCTTAGCTGGACACTGTCCTCAGGAATCCTCACACTTCATGAGATAAAATGATTTATTGTGCTCTCAGCAAAGCCTTGCTTCTCCTTTAAAGTCTTTCATACACAGAGCAATGTGTTAAAACAACAATTCTCTTAAAGTTGAGGAACAGCTTCTCAACAGTGAAGGAAAATGTGCTACATTCACCTGAAACTCTTCAATGAAAAGGTAGTAGGAGAGAGGCAGTACCAGAGAAACTGTAGTTCTCTCTCTATTCAATGCTTTGAGCCCAAACTGAACCTTCTCCTGTAAATGTAACAATTACCATACAAAATGCTCCATGAGACCAAATTTCACATTTGTTCATCACAGCAAATAAAATATGCAGAAATGCCTTACTCTTTGATTTATTTTTTTTAAATGCTAAATTTCACCATGTGTGTGTCCCAGAAATCCATTGACAACTCACTGAGAGGATTCAAGCAGAAAGACTTTGATCTCTAGACATGACAAGAAGAATCATGGTTACTTCAGTCTTCCCAGTTTAATGCTCTGTACATTTTCATTACTATAGACTTGCTTTGTAAGAAAGTCTATTAGGAGCTTGAATGAGAAAAGGCTAGCTGGGTTCCAGTTCCACAAAGTGCTTAGTTACATCTGTGGTTGTAGGCTTACTGACTGGGATGGAATCAGAGTCCACAGCTTACATTAAGCCCATGCTTTGGAGCAAGACTCTGTGAGAGCTTCTCCTATGCATCACATACATCCAAATCCTTAAGATTTAAATACATGGCCCTATGAAGTGGCTGGATCATAATTTTCCAAGGTAACTGTTAAGTAGAATTAGCTGGCAATACACCAATTTAATTTACAAGACTACATGAACAGTAGTCTAGACAGAGCTGCAGAAATTATATCTCCTGTTACACTCATACAGCCAGTGTTCTCTGTAGAAAGTTTTTATCTCTCCTACTCAAACTATTTTATGAAAAACATACTTGAAATAACATTAAGGTTTGCATTTCCTAATGCCTCCTACTCCTCTCTGCAGCCTAGCGATAATGAAGAGGAAATTTTGTTCTGGGGTGTTTCTCAGCTTCTAGAGCACCCACATAACAGACACATGTGAAAATTATTCAAAAAGTGATGAAAAAAATCTCGCTACATCTGCATCTTGCTCTTAATCACACATTTTTATTCATTGTTCAAGTTGCAACAGCCATCTCAGTCCCAAGATCATTACAGCCCTTTAAATATCTTAAACAAGAGTTATTTTGCAATATTCATGTTGTTCATTCAACCACAAGTGATTTTAAAATGGTTTTAATTTATGATAAGGCGATGGTTGAGAAAGAACTATCCAATTAGAATATTTTAAGAAAAAAAGAATTAGCAAGCATCAGCCACAGGCCAAATTATCAGGACAAGGGAAACAGCCCAGTTTTCCAGTAAAATAAACAAATGTTAACAGTTTGGAGGATGAAACTGATGTGTGCACAGCTGTGCAGCATTGTTATGGGAGAAGGCACTACTAGTCCCCAAGGCCTCATTAAAAAGCTTGTCTGAGAATCGAGGTTGCCTTCTGCTGTAAATCCCTCTTAGTGGTTTGGGCCCCTTTAAGTCATCTGGCATACAAAATTATATGTGTTTTGATGATCAGCTGCTCAGTTTGACTGCAAGGACAGGAACACTGAGTATTGTCCTTTGACTCAAGTATTTCTGTTTTCTCAGCCCCAAATCATGGACTTAGTTCAGGTTCCGCCCTTGCAGGAGGTACTTAAATGGCCATCAAGGTACAGTCTCCATGTCCTATCAATCTTCTAACCTCTATGTTCTCTTATCGTTTCTCTGCCTCTTCATTTTTTTCCAGCTCAGTTTTATGAAATGCCTTATTGCTTCCCACGTCTCATTCCTTCATTTGCTTTGCCTCTCTGCATGTCCTTCTTCATTTCCTCTCCACTGTGTTCTTTTGCCCTATGCTTTTCTGGCCTATGATGTTCAACAAGACCGGGTGCCAGGTCCTGCACTTTGGCCACAACAACCCCATGCAGTGCTACAGGCTGGGGACAGAGTGGCTGCAGAGCAGCCAGGCAG